>NC_090933.1:495991171-496294201 GCF_040938575.1 Ambystoma mexicanum | reverse complement strand
GTCTAACAACGTGTGGTATCAGCACATGACCAAGGTGGGCCGAGAGACAGCAAAGGAGAGCTGCTATGTGTGCTCTCTCATCACCTATGTCATGAATACTTCAAGAACATCCATAGCAACAGATATACCAACAACCAGAGCACAATTCCTGATGCACCAACAAGAGGTTGATTCCAAGGAAGATGGGCCACACTAAGATGGATGTCGCAGATGACATTCCCATAAGAGTATAGCTATATCAAGACTCCGGAAATGATAGATGACTATTGAAGCACTGACAAGACAATAGAGTACGTTCCTGACGGCCCAAACAAAGGAGAGGCCAGAATAGTGACACAGAAGGAGTTGCAATGCCCAAAGACAGGACAAAGAGGGATATGGAGGATGCTGGGAAAGGCCTCAGCTACAAGTATATGCACAGATATTCACAGGAGAATGATTGAAGGAAGGAATGGTAGGGTGCAAAGCACACGCACTCCTGACAGTTCCAATAGAAGTGGAACAGAAGGAACATTATGATTGCCTCAAGGAGTGGACAGAAAGTGCAAAACTGCTTACCTGGTTGGAGAATGAAGCAGGTCCCATGCCTATCAAACCACTCGAGAATGTTTCCTTATGTTTACAGAATGATGGTCAAGTGAAGGTTGGAGAAAACAAAGGATGCAAATGAATATCTAAAATACCAGACATGAGGGTCGGTACTGCAGTACTAATGCATCACTACTGGGCCTGTGGGTCCAAGGCATACATGCAATTACCGCCAAACTGGGGAGGAATATGCTCTCTGGTGCAACTGAACACACCAGCCTTGGTAATGTCTTGAAAGATGATTACCCAAAAGGAATACACACCAAAGAAGGAAAAGGTCTGTGGCGCTACTAAGAGTAAAGAGAGGAAACTATGCTTTGATACAGATGGAAGATGCACTAGACGTGATACCACCAGGACACAGATTAATTAGCAGGATGGAGATGTTCTTTGCGTCAATCGTTCCAGGAGTTCAGACCAATGTGAACGCCAAATGGCTCCAGATAACCAGATGGGAACTGTTGGAGAGCCCAAAACCTGAATCTGGAAATGATGTCTAGAAAGCTTCATTGGCGCTTGGTGGGTTGGCCTGAACTACCAGATTTGGAAATAAAATTGGTGCAGAGGGTCCTCAGGCTTCTTAGAGATGTTTTTGGTGAAAACCTGGTGGAAACTATAGACCTGGATTGTGCATACAGAGTGGGCAGACTTGTAAGTGGTAAACCTTGACATGTTATTTTGTTTTTAACCAAATCAAGTGCCAAAGAAAAGATTTTGAAGGCAGCCATGGAAAAAAAAGATGAATGTGTATGAAGGAGTGGCCCTTTATATATATCCTGAGTATTGTCAAGAGATCATGGAGAAGAGGAGAGCCTTCAAGGAAGCAAAACCACTAGGCAAGAAGAAGAACGTTCGTCTTATTTTAACCACACAAGCCGCTTTGAAGGTCTTATTTGAAAAAGAAACCAGGAATACAGAAAACCCTCTTAAAGCAGTACAGTGGCTCAAGGAATGCACTACAAGAATTGATTTGGAATAATATTAAATAACATACTGCCCCTTTAGACTGCACACTTCATGAATGTGGGACTTTTTGAATTTGGAACATATTTCTATCTTTATGTAGTATTAAGCTTTGTCTGCCTTAATTTACTCTGAAATTTAAGTTTTTAAATAAATATCAGAAATTGTGTTGTTTACAGTTGGTTGGTGTTCATCTTCGTTTTTAAAATGTTGTGGGTTTGCTTGCGCGTGCACTTACCGTTACTCGCTAAGCTTTGGCGTAAGTACGTAGGTCCTCTCCTTGTAGCGCACATCACGTAATGGAGAGGGAGCTCTGGGAACAGAATGAGGTGCGCAGTGCTTCCCAGCGGTGCATGGAATGGCACATCCAATGGTGGAGGACCTTTTTGTTCGGTGTGCGGGGTCAGGCGAACATGGAGACGAGATATTGTCTCAGCTGTCGTCAGTGGAACGGAATTGCCTGGCGCTGGGAGTGTGTGTGAGCCAAACGTTCGATGATTGATCCAAGTTTTGATACTGTCTGTGCACGGGGACTGAGTTTTGTCTGCCCGATCAGTCGCATTAACGAGTGAGCTGCGACTTCAATGTGAGATTGGCTGCTTCCCAGAGCGTCAGAATAATTGCACTTTCGGAAGCGATGACATCTGGCAGGAGCCTGAATGTACGCACTGTGCTGTTCTTTAAGTGAAATCCAGATGATGTATAGTTGGGTACGAGGGACTGTGACACTACTCGTTTTTCCCAGTAGCTGCATAGACTTGACTGAAACATCAGTAGTAATCCAAGGTATGTCACAATTCCCTCTCACTCTCTGCTGTGAGCCTGTATCCATGTTTTTAATTTTATATTCGAAATCTGATGATCTTGTATATACATTGGCTACATATGTTTAATATCACATATCCTTTGTGCTTTACCAGGTTATGTACTGACCAGATTTACTAGAGTCTTTGTCAATGCTGTAAACATTACACATGATAGTTGGTATCATGGCAGGAGTGTATAAAGCCCTACAGTGTCCAAAACCAAGTACGAAAGGATTGAAATAACGGATAAGAGTTCTGGGGATGACTAGATATGGTTTCACCAGATTATATTAGCATGATACGTATCCAATACATGTGGAAAGGAGGATCCTATAGTGTGAGTCCAAGTAACTCAGATAAGGAAGTGACTTTGCACATCAGACATTGAAGTATACTTTCATTTGTGACCTGCACATTAACCAGTGATACTGTGATTTTGTTATATGATTCTGCGGTCTGGCAGCCAAATATTGTTGACACAATCTTAAGGTGGGAAATTATTTGTGCTGTGAATGGCATCTAGTATTACAAGTATATGTTATCAATTCATTTTCAGCCCCTCTTATACAATTCAGCAGGCTTACTGTATTTAGGGAATTACATGTATCTGCACTCAAATTTTGGACCAGTCACAAAAAGGTTTATATGGCTTATGGATACAATCGTTTTAATGTGAGGGTGGATGTTATGAAATTGAGTGTGCATCATGCCCAATATGTATTGTGTGTTTTGACATCAAAACATGTTTTTTTGCAAACAGCCAGGAACCCTCATTGATTGTATTTGTGCCATTACTATAGGGTAGTGCCAAAGGAGTAGCTATATCATGCCTGTATTAATGTTACTATAAGAATTGATTCAGAATCTGCAAAATGTTTGCCAATAAGCAAACGGTTTAAAGACACCTAGGATAAGGTTAGTAGAATAGTTCTGCTCCAAATATGTGCTGCCTGCCTGATAGGAATGTGTTAGGGAGAATTCTCATTCTATGGTTAATTTCCCTTACCTAGTGAGTCCCTCAGCAGCTTTGCTGGATTTCTGGAGTTCTTTTTTTTTTTTTTTTTTTTTTTATTGGTTTAGCTGATTACTCAACTTTTCAAATTTTTACAAAAGAACAAGAATACAATTTTTTGAACAGTTTGTTAAAAAGGGTTAACAAATACTTGATTCATTTTCACCAGTTTTCCAAATAATTAATCATTCGTAAGATGTGTGATGTGTCGAAACACAAAATCACAAAATTACACACACATGTAATACTTATCTTTAGACTTATACTTATACTTAACCAACTTAAAACATTAAAACATGAAAACACAGCAAATGTATGTAAATCGTCACATGACCTAACATAGTATAACATAGTAAACCTCACACTAGTTCATAAGTCCTCATAGGAGACTTAGTTTCTTCATGTTATATTGCAGTGTGGATAGGTCCATCTTCTAATTTCAAAGCATTCAAAAAGTTGATTGTCGCTATGTATAGGCTCATATTTTCAGTTGTGAGTATTGTTAACCATCTATGTTCTGGTAATACATAAGACATATAAAGCAAATGATTAGCATAGTGTATCTCTCTCAATCTACATAGCGCAGTACATTTCATGACAAGATGTTCGAGGGTCTCTCGAATAGAAGTATTAAAGCAAAATCGACAGTAGTTCCTTTCCAGATTTAACTGTTTTCTCTGCGCTTGAATGTCTCGTGTAGGCCACAAATTCAGGCGCAGACGCAGGATCGCTGATCGTATTTTGGGGTTTGGAGCTTTAAGCAAGTAGGTCGCAGTTATTCCCATTTTTTTGTCCAAAAATGCTTGCGCATTGAAATGTTTATATGAGAGACAGTTGGCTCGAGTAGTTATCCAATCTTGTATAAAGATCTTTTTTTTGACATGATTCGGATTGTTAATCAACATTTCAAGAGTAGTTTCCGCCTTAGCCAATATTAATATTACATTCTTCGTCCATTCTTGAGCAAATCGATGTTTAGAATGGAACATATAATCTGCTATGGTTGTCAACAAGGTGTTATTCTTATCATAAACAATACATTTTCTGAAAAGCGCACATAATTGCCAGTGATATCTGGCATGTAAAGAGGTGAGTCCAAGCTCATATCGCAACCAGGATCCAGGTGTGCATATCGGGACTCTTAGTAAGTGTCGCCAATACTTAGCTTCAATTTTTTCAAAGAATGAATTTTCAATAAATGTTCTGGTTTCAAGTCCGTAGAGAAGTGTAGGCGTGACTTTTTGTCGCCAATACTGAATTGCCGGGGCTATTGAGAATTTGCCAAATTTAAACAGAATTATTTTGGTTTGCGATATGGCTGGGATCACCTTATTTATAACGATAAGTTTTTGAGTGTCAATGTTAGGGACATCATCAAAAGCCAATCCTAGGTACGTGTAGTTATTAACAATATCAAGTTTAACATCTTTGATTTGCCAGTTCATTCTATTACTTTTTTGGAATTTTTGGAATGTATTGTACTACTTGTGATTTTTTTAAGTTTATGATGAGTTCATTTAGGTCAAAATATCGAGACAAAGCTGTCAAGAGTTTTTGTAGGCCACTAGGCGTTTTTGATATAAGGACGAGATCGTCAAGGGCTTGTGTAATCACATTGTTTAGCTTAGGAGAATCTGATGATATTTCTCTGAAAAACTTTTTTATATTTTGAATGTAGAAATTAAACAAGGCGGATGCTAATAGACAGCCTTGTTTTAACCCTTTAGATGTTCTAATGGAAGCAGACAGTAGACCCATTATTGACAGTCTAATACGTACTGATGTTTCAAAATGTAACGCATGAATAATATCAATTAGGGTGGGGGGGCATTTTTCATCAATGAGCTTGTCAATGAGTTTGCCTCGAGAGATAGAGTCGAACGCTGCCTGTAAATCGATAAATGCAAAATATATAGGCGTCTTGGTGTAATGTGCTTGTTTTTTCAGGGCATGTAATGTAATTAGGTTGACAGCTGTTCCCATGCCTGATACAAAGCCCGTTTGATTTGGGTCTCGATGTTGGGTCTCCAAAGTCCATTGATTGAAATCTCGCAAAACAAATCGACAAAAGATTTTGCTCGGGGTGTCCAGAAGGGCGATGGGGCGGTAGTTAGAAGGGGCCTCACGATTTCCATTTTTGAAAATTGGGACTATTAATGACGTGCGCCATGATGCAGGTATAGTTTTTTTGTTTAGAATCTGTTGGAATATTTTGTTTAAGATTCTAGCCCACACATGTGGGTATTCTTCCATCATTTGGTTTGTCAGACCATCGGGTCCCGCAGCTCGAGATGAAGAGGCCTTAGTTATGAAGTCTTCGATAGTTTCTATGGAAATATCGAGATTCCAAGGTGCATTATTTGGTGTTACATATTGATAATGTTCAAAGTTTTCATCGTGATATAATTCGGAAAAATGTTTTATCCATTCCCTCTCTGCCACACCGTTTAATTGTGTGTCGACTTGTCTGTGGACAACTGTGTCATTCAAAAGGGACCATATTTGAGCTGTGTTTTTGGTTCGTGTTAGATTCATAAAATTTTCACTATCTTTTTGAAACATAAAGGCTTTGTGACCACGTATCCAATTTTTATATTTGCATTTTAAGCTTCTTTTCGCTCGTTGTTGCTGATCTATAGGTAGAGATCGCGTCAGTCTTAGATCTTTTCTATACACAGATTTCACCTTCTGTAATTGGTGATCATAGACATGCTTGTTTTTTTTGTTCGAATAGAAATGAGATGCATATGACGCACCTCATTGAACATGTTCAGGACTGTTGGGTAAGATTGAAACGTAGGGGAGTTTATCTGCGCTTGTAGTTCTCTTTCCATTGCTGTTAGTTTGGCTTGGGTCCATTTAAATCTTGTTTTAGCATTATTAATTTGTAAGTTTGGCATCATTCGATGTTGTGGATCTTCTTGGGATTCCGTCCATGGCCAAGTAAGCAGGAGCATATTGTGATCACTTGTTGATTGTTGAATGATTTCAAATTTTTGAGCCTTCGTGAATAAATCTTCAGAAAGAAATAGATAGTCGATGGTACTTGTAGATTTGCCTCTGTGCCACGTGGGTCGAGATGGTATATCACCTGGAAGAGAGCCATTCGCAATAAATAGATTCCACTCCCTCATAAAATTTTGAGCTGTAATGATATCTGGCGACAGGTTTTTTTTAGATGTAGACATGTCATGTAAATTGAAATCACCAGCAAGTATGGTAGTCGAAATATCCGAGGTTTTCGAAATTATTTCCAAGAGATTGGATAGATCTTTATAAAAAGTTTTGTCAGGAATTGCTGCAGGATTGCGATACAAGTTAATTAATGCAATGTGTACAGAGCCTCTCGAAATTTTGACTAATTGCATGAAGTTATTTGGGGAAGCCCATGCATGGAGTTTGAGGCCTGATGTAGTTCTGACAGCCACCAATAAGCCTGCCATGGGTCGACCTTTTGTAGAGGTAATTGCTGGGAGAAGTACCACAGTATGCTCGTCCCATATTGGGGTTTGTGTGATCCATGTTTCTTGAAGTGCTACTATTTCAAAGTTGTTTATACAGTTCTGTTCTTGGTTCAGCAAATGTCGATAACCTCTGGAGTTCCATGAAATCAAAGTAACATTTTGTTTAGACGAGCTCAATAATGGTTATGTTTTGGCTGATAAATTGCAAAAGGCGCATGTACATGCTTCTTGTCGTTGGTTGGTCTGTGTATATTGTTTTTGGTTTGATTTTTGCTCTTGTTGTTCATTGGGGCTTCTTTCAGGGTCTAGAGCCAATAGGAATCCCATATCAAATAGGGCCATTTTTGTTCGCCATAGGGTGTTCAGCACTAGACCAGATCTAATCCAAAGGCGGACAATTGAGAGGTTACTATCGCACAGAAACTCCACTTGATCAATGTCAGATGATGAGATATCTTCCAGGGCTGGTAATTCGCTGAATATGTTGAGAACACTTGTTCTAGACAAGTCATATTGTGCATGTGGGGCGTTACGACATTTCAGGATAAGAGTATGGAAATCATGAAATTTATTCTTCTTGATTTCTTTTTTTAGAGGTACTGTCTGAATCTTTTTTATTGGTTGTTCAGGAATTGCAAAATGGATTGTCTTCTTATTTTGCACTTCATTAGCTAAGGTAGTTCGTTGTCCTGTTGATTGATAATTCGAATGGACTACATGTGGCCAGTTTTTTTCTATAGGATAATTTTCATCCTGTATTTGTGAATGCGATTCCCAGTTTGCCGTTTGTTCAGGGTGATTGATATTAGAACATTGTAAGCGATGATGTAAGTACTCGTCTACAGCTGCTTTAATTTCCTCAGCTCGTTCAGAAATGTAGTTTCGATCAGAGCTCACACTGAGAGATGATTTTGTAAGTGATGATGATGAGGAAGCAGCTGTGACAAGTTGTGACGGCTGATTTTTAGAGGTAGGAGCGGTATTCACTCTGGTCTCTTCAGCTTCTTCAGATAAGGCGATCAATGCGTTCAAAGGTGAGTGTGAGGATGGATGAGCTAATCGCGTCTGAGTCGTAGAAGTAGCTATCAGAGTGTCACCTGAGGATTTGGTATATTGTTTTGAAGCAGGAATCATAGTAGTTACTGTTGGTACTCGATGCCCATTTGGTATCGCGCTGGTTTGAGTTATTGTTTCTGCTTGTTGAGCAGCGGAACTCGCTTGAATGTTAATAGGAGCTTTCTTTTGGATGGTATCATTCATCACTAGGCGTGCTTTCACTTTCATCATTCGTCTTGATTTTTGTATTGTATGACGTGATCTTGCAATGAGAAGTCTTGTAGGAGGGCCCTGCTGGGTTTGTTTTTTAAAGACATTGTAAGTTGCTGAGGCCATCGGATGTGGGCTTGTGAGTGTTTTGTCGACACTAATCCATGATGCATTCGGGTCGTGGTTGGTGAGATTAATACTCTCCGCCGGCCGAATGATTCCAGGTATAGCAGGAACTGCAGTTTCTTGGATTTCATCCTCAATTAGAATTGCCTGTGAATGCACATCCTCTGTGTTATTGTTTGGTTTAGGCTGATTCATATAGGGGTGGAATTGTATCCACGTTGCAATTTTTTCAATTTGCTTTGATTGATGATTGATTTTTTGTTCAAGTGTTTCGAACATTTTGTATAAGCTTTTAATTGTGGTATTTACCGCTGTGAGGGTAATCTCTAAGAGGCCGTTATTGGTAGAGATTGTCGAAGTTGTCGGACGTTCAGGAGATACTAAACGTCGTCGAGGAGTGGGTTGAATAAAAGAGGCTACTGAAGAAACACTAGAGTCCATTGAACACTGTGCTCGGTAGTCCCGTGTATTTGACACCACGGATGAGTTCTGAATCATATTGGTGGCACATGATGGTGTGTTGAGAAACACTTCATTATGATCTTCTTCTTCCGCCACAGATGGTAAAGGTGCATATTGTTTTAAATTGATGATCGGAGATTTAATGGTTTGCAGAATGGTGTTGTCCGACACGCACTGTTCCTCATTTTGCAAAGGCAGAGATTGTAGCGGCTGTGCGTGCTTTGAAATTAGGGAGGTATTATTTAGAGTCTTTTCTAATGGCTCCAAGGCCGAACCAGTGGCCTGAACATGACTTGTGGACTGCGCACAGTAAGAACGAATGTCATGCTTCGATAAAGATGTTTTGGGCACTGGTGTGAGTGTTATGCTTTGTCGAGTGGCCATACGTTTGACTTGGTCAGTAGTTTTAGAAATATTATTTGCTGGAGTAAGTGGTAAGTCAAGTACCTCGGGCATATTTGTTTTCAAAGTATATGAACGCATGAAAAGAAAGTCGGCTTCAAAAGAGGCAGGGCCAAGTGATGGTTTCCTCAAAACTACGAGTGTAATAATACTGCTAGTCACAGATGTTGTGTATCATGATTGACAAAGCAAACAGAACATAATATCGTAATGTGCCAAACTTAAATAAACGAAGCAAACAAAATTTGTTTAAAATGAGAATAAAAAAAATAAATTAGATTAAATTAAGCACAAAATATATCGCCGCACCGCAGCGGCTTCGCGGCTAAGCGGCCAAGCGGTACTTGCACGGTACTTGGTACGGTGCGCGCGCGTGGTGCGCGCGAGAGTTTGAATAAATACACGCCTCCAAATGGGTGTGTGAAAGGTTGTCGCACAGCCTAAACAAACAAAATAAAATAGCTGTGAGGAACTTGGTTCATATAATAGTGTCTTTTAGTCCATATATATGTGATGTTCACCTGCTGGTATCCGAAGTCCTTCTGTAAAAGAGGAGATCCAAAGGGGAATGAGCAGCAGACAGCGGCCAAGCGGTACTTGCACGGTACTTGGTACGGTGCGCGCGAGAGTTTGAATAAATACACGCCTCCAAATGGGTGTGTGAAAGGTTGTCGCACAGCCTGCTGGTATCCGAAGTCCTTCTGTAAAAGAGGAGATCCAAAGGGGAATGAGCAGCAGACAGCGGCCAAGCGGTACTTGCACGGTACTTGGTACGGTGCGCGCGCGAGTTTGAATAAATACACGCCTCCAAATGGGTGTGTGAAAGGTTGTCGCACAGCCTGCTGGTATCCAAAGTCCTTCTGTAAAAGAGGAGATCCAAAGGGGAATGAGCAGCAGACAGCGGCCAAGTGGTACTTGCACGGTACTTGGTATTTCATGGATGGATTTCTGGAGTTTATTTTTTCCACTTGGTAAGAGTGTGAGCTTTTCCCCCACTCTTACCTGTGTTTTGCCATGTGCATTTCTTCTGTTTTTCTGATTGTGGACTCTGGAGTACACCACTTCAGTAGCCCCACACTGTTGTGTGTTACACAGCACCTTCAGTGCAGTAACACAGGGTTGTCGTTTCGACTTCCCACCGACTCCATTTCTGAGGCTGACTACTGTCCCCCAGAAAAGGGTAAAGTTGCCATTAACTTTACATAGGGCCTCATTACGACCCAGGCGGTAAGGGGTTTACAGCAGCGTAAACAGCGCCGACCCTTACCGCCTGATTCCGAGGTCCCTTAGCGCCATGGAGGATTTAACACCTGCTTTTAGCAGGTGTTAAAATCCATGGCGCTAAGGGACCTTGTTGTTAATTACGCCACCATAATTTACGGTGGCGTAATTAACGCCTTCCCCACTCCCATTATGCCCTATGGGGCAAAAATGGGAAAGGGGAAGGGTAAATGGGGATTGGGGATTTACCGCCCCGCCAACCTCGGAATGGGGCGGTAAGTCCGCCAACCACCATGGCGTAAACGTACGACCCAGGCGGTAACTTACCGCCTGGGTCGTAATGAGGCCCATAGTCATTTAACCACAGATCCAGTACACCCCATCTTACATGGAGTATTGGAAAGGGTTAATTCTTAATCTCTTGGAGCATTGTTTCGCTCCCTTAACATTAAGATTTGGCTGGTGGCAGTGATATCTACCCTAATTTTCCTACCGCGATTATATTACATAATGTGGTATTGTTTTAGGCTAGTTTAATAGCCTCGAACTTTAAACCCGCTAGCCCAAATACTTTTTATTTCGGCTCCGGTTGGGTTTAATCGCCATTTCTTTTTGTTAACATCCTTCTTGGGTCTTTCTTTGCGCGGCAAACCAGGTTTGCCCCCTTTGTTCACCGACCTTTGGCAGGCTTCTGACCAGAAGCCCTCCTTTGGCATCTAGATGTCTAGGTGGGCTGAATGTGAGGGAGGGGTGTAGTCACCCCCTGCACAGGGTTTCCTTGGAGACCCAATTTGCACTTTGTATTGATTGGCTGAGGTGGTTATACGGGCTGGACAACCCCCTGCTGAGTGATTGACAGCCAGGCTGTGTGAATGGGGGATTTTGGCATAAAAGGCAGGACTCTTGAACTTGAAGGCAGAGTCGCCTCTGGAACTATAAGGAACCAAAGAGAAGCAGAGAAGACGACAGCTGCTGCAACCCCGAGTCCCGGTGAAGCCCTGCTGCAGTCCTGAGCTATCTACCCCTTCAACAATTAAGAGAAGATCCAGTGCGGAGTCTTCTTCCCTTGAGTGTGGTGGGATCAACTAGCTCGTCTTCTCTTCCTGGGTCGAAATCATTCCTGTGCTCTAGTGGTCCGGATAGCCATCAGAAGAGCCCTCTCCTGATTTAAAGGAGTGCACCTTTTATTCATCGTTGCCTGTCTCACTGCTGCTGGCCTCATCCCTGGGTAGTGCAGATCACTCCAGATGTCCTCCTTCTTGTCCCCATGACTGAAGCCGCAGGAACCGTGAGTCTGCAGGAACTACCAGGAACAACTGCTGTGGCACCAGCTTTTCTCCAACGGAATAAGGTACTGTCCATACTTGGTCTTTCTCTCTGTCTGACCAGCCGGAATCGGGGTGAACCCTTTTCCTCCACGAAGATTTGTTCTTTCTTCCCTCCTTCTCATAACTTTTCCTTCCATTTGACAATCTTTACGAACTCTTGACATCTTGAATCTCGAACTGTTCACCGTGTGAGCCTCGGCAACTGAGCATCTGCTCCATTGACACTGGCGCAGGCCAATTGACTGTAATCTGTATCTGTGAACTTGTCCCCGAGTCTCCTTGCCTTGAAAAAGTATTGCCTTTGATTTTTATTCTCTTTTCCCTTGCTTTGAATTCTTAAGTACAAAGTGTGTTTTAACTTTGTGAGCATTTCTATCCGCGGGTACGCGTTAGTATCGCAACACCAGTCTGTCAAATCCTAATGTACTTACCTTGAATTTACTGGCACAAGTGGAATTGGTTTTGTGTGGTATAGAAGTGAAGTGTTTTATTATAGATGGTTTAAAAATAAATGTACTTATATTTTTTACCTGAAACCTTGAGTCAGTGTTTGCTTGAGTCACAGTAATTGTGGTCCTTTGTGTAATCTCTGCTACTGCTCATATACTCTTGAGATAAGCCTGGCTGCTCCGCTACTGCTACCACTTTAACATAGTAGTACAGGCTTGTAACAAAGGTGAACTTGTATTACCACTTGTAGTCTTAATTGTGTGTAGTGGTTCCTAAGGGCACTGCACAGGATTCTGCCTAACAGCATGTCATGTGTGCTATTAGGTAGGGGTGAATTTTAATACTTGAATGTAGTTCAATATCAGCATCAATTTGACCGCTAGCACAGGCCTAAGGCAGATTAGAATGTATTATGTCTATTAAAATTTATAATGCCTGTGGAAACTGAACAACAGCAGTTTTTTAGTATTGCAGCGTTTATAGTTTGCCTGAACTTTGTTTCAATGCAAAGTAAGAAGATACCTCGGGTACATCCAGAACTTGGCTAAATTTAGAAGCCAGGGCCAGAGCTTGGAATGACTAAATTGGATATGTTTTGGGATTTGTGGATTTAACATAATCTGTAAGAATATATTTGAGGGGGAAATTATGAAGGGGAGGGCAGGGTTTTGGATGGTTTTGACTACAATTACAATTGTGTGGAGCTTTGCAGCCTGGTATGATAATACCAGGAAGTGTTTTAGTGTGTTTTTATTTTTATTTGTGTGTTTGTCTGTGTGTCTGTCTATCTGGTGTTGTGAGTCCGGAAGGGGAAGGGGTTTTTTCATGATGTCAACTCAGGGCAAGCACAATCTGAAAGTGATTTCATGGAACGTGAAAGGAATCAATCATTTGAATAAGAGAAGAAGGGTCCTGGATCATTTGGATAGAATGAAAGCAGATGTAGCCCTCCTGCAGGAGACCTTTTTGGTGGACGCTAATGTTGACCTAATGAGGAGAGGGTGGGTAGCCTCTGCTTTTTTTCATCTTGTTATTGCTCTAATTCAGGAGGGCTTTATATTTTGTTGACAAAGTGTCTGCCCTTGACTGTGAAAAAGGATGACGAGGGCAGAATCATCTTTGTTAAAATTAAGATGCAGGATTCTACCATTGGGATCTGTAATAACTATGTGGGGGGGCTCTTTTTTCAGGTCTCTAGCCCAGTTTCTTCAAGGAGCTCGGCAGGTTGATTTAATTCTGGGTGGAGACTTCAATGAAACAATGGACCCATATGTGGATCGAAATGGAGGAACGGCACATTTTATGGGTGAGAACCAGAAGTCTTCTCATGCCTTAGTTGATGAATTCCATTTTGGATGTGTGGAGGTTAGTTAATCCCACTGTTAAAGGTTACACATCACTCAGGATGTCACAATGTTTTTTCACAAATTGATATGCTTTTAATTGCTTGTCAATATACACAAATGTTCTTGCGTGTGGAAGTGGATGCTATACTAATCTCTGATCATGCACCAGTATGTATTGAGCTGTCATTGGGCCTCATTACAAGGAGTGCGGTAGACGGTTAACAGTGCCGTTTACCCTCTACCGCCTCATTACAAGGTCTGCTTGCGGGTCCCACTAAGGACGTCTGGTAAAACCAGGCATCCTTAGCGGGACCCGCTAGTAGACCAGGATGATAACAACGGGCCCGTCATTAAAAGGCCCGTTGTTAGCATCCTCCCCATTCCAATTGAGCCCTATGGGGGCTCAAATGGGAATGGGGATGTACCAGGTCCGGGTTCCAGGTATAAGGAATTACCGGGCCCTCCAAGGTCGGAATGGACTGGTATTTCCCCATTCCAGGAACCCGGACCCGGTACCTGGTACCCGGTATGGGGGTCGCCATGCCGCTAAAAGCGGCATGGCTACCTCCATACTCGTAATGAGGCCCATTGTCTTTCATAATCCCCAAATCCAGTTACTGGAAGATGGTACTTCTGTGCTGAATGACACCGAGTTGGTTGATAAGATTGTGAAGGAGGCTGAATTCTTTACATCAGTGAATTGGTCTCCGGATGTCTGTGATCTATCGACCTAGGAAGCCTTTAAATGTTATATGTGTGGTTTGCTGATAGGTCTATCCAGCAAGCGAAATAAAATGCTGAGGAAGGAAGTTATTGCACAATATGCTGAAGTCCTGGAGTTGGAGAGAAGTTATATGTCAAATCCATCAGTAGAAGCCAGCGAGGTGTTAATCCATAAAAAATACCACCTAAACATGTTATTGACTGAAAGGACAGCAAGACTCATTTTAGAACCAAGTGTAATTTCTATGAAGGGGGAGAAGGGAGTGACAGACAGCTCGCACATCGTTTAACGGTGCAGTAGGCAGATTGAAACATTATGGCATTACCCAAGATGCAGGGGGGTTGACATTTGACCATGCAGATCAACAAGGAATTTCAGAGAATTCTACTCTGTGTTGTATACTTCCGAAGATCTCACAGTTTATGAGGGATGGTTGTGCCTTGCAGAAGCTACCGGACACGATTAAAACTAGCTTGGACTCCGAATTTTCAGTGGAAGAATTGATGGGTGCGGCATTCCATTTAAACGGCGGGAAATGTCTGGGCCCTGACGGGCTCCCATACAGAGTTTTACTGAATCATGCAGAGGGTAGAGTTTGAGCTACTATTGGAGGTGTTAATTGAACTAAATTGGAAATGTATACTACCAACAACAAGGCATGCTTCAATTTCAGTATTGTTAAAGAATGGAAAGCCACAACTTCTGTAGGTAGTTATAGGCCAATCGGCTTGAGGAAAAACTGCTAATAAAATCCTGGCCAAAGCGATTTCCTTGCGGATTGAGAGCACCTTAGAAAACCAAATTGACCCTAATCAGTCCGGCTTTGTGAGTGGAAATAGCACTTGATATAACATGCAGAAAATGATACTGATGCTACAGGAATGCAATAAGTAGGGCCGCGGCGCGTCTGTTTTTTCATTGGATGCCGAGAAGGCATTTGACTGAATTGAGTGGAGTTTCCTGTTTGCTCTACTGAGACACTATGGATTTGGTGCAGATATCATTGAATGATGTGATATGATATGATATGGCATTTATAGCGTGCCTATACACAAGTGTTTCAAGGAGCGACAAGGCAAGGGAGGGGGAACAGAGGGAAGACAGAGACAACGATCCTACTAGGCCAGGTGTCATTCATATCGCGCAAGTGTATGGGAAGGGGGAAGGGGGAAAGTGCGGGGGGAAGGAGGAGGGTACAGTGCAGTACATGGGACAATAGAATTAATAAACAATAAGTAAAAAGTACGGCTAGCTGGTGGCAAGTGCATGGGTAAATGCAGGCATAAGGTGTCAAGTGCTGGTAGTGGGACTGTAGGGATACAGAAAACAGTACCCAAGTGTGGGGGTTGCCAGGAAGGCAGTGCAGGTGTGCGACTGGCGGGGGAGGGGACCTGGGCCCGAGATCAGAGGGTGGCCAGGTAACCAGTGCAGTTTCAGCTAGGAATTTCAGCAGGGGAGAGGAGGAGAAAGCAGAAGCAAAGCAGAGAAAGGTGCTTCCGGAACCGGAGATGATTCTTCTCAAGTTTCAGGGAGGCAGGGAGGCTGTTCCAGAGGGAGGCCCCAACCGAAGAAAGGGATCTACCACCAACTCATTGCTTGGAGAAGCGACTGACCCTGAGGGAGTTGGAGGCGGATGAGCGAAGAGCTTGAGATGGAAGATATTTAGGAAGAGAGAGTTGAAAGTATTGAGGCCCCAGGCCCCAGAAGGTCTGTGGACAATGCAGAAGGTTTTGAACTTAATCCTCGCAGCCACTCGGAGCCAGTGCAGAGATTTCAGTCTGGGAGAGATATGATCCCTGGGCTTGAGGCCAAGGACAAGTCTTGCAGTCCTGTTCTGGATAAGTTGCAGAGGGCGGAGAGTAGAATTCTGCTGCTTTGTTTGAGGCCAACGGCTACTGTAAGTACAAATGGATGGGCATCCGAAAATTGTGAACTGGGCCGTGGTACAAGACTGGGATGCCCTTTATCACCTCTGCTGTTCATGCTGGCGATGGAGCCATTTGCAGTAAAGATCAGGTGTGATGAGGAGATCGTTATGGGGATGTGATACAGAAGGTGTGGTTGTATGCAGATGACATGCTGTTAGTGCTAAAGTCTCTGGATTCCTCATTGGGGGTGCTGGTGCAACACATTGAGCATTTTCAATCTTTCTCTGGATGTAAGAGCAATTAGGCACAGTCGGAGGCAATGCCGGCTTCATCTGCTTGCTCTAGCTCGTGTGTCACAAGGTTTGGCTTTCCTTGGTGAGACCATTAAATATTTGGGAGTCTCCTTAACAGATGAGGTATGTCGAATGGTGGAAGTTAACATGAAGGGCGCGATATCAAAATTGAAGTCGGAATGGGCAAGAAGGACAGAATTGAAGCTATCACTC
Organism: Ambystoma mexicanum; assembly: GCF_040938575.1. Classification (NCBI taxonomy): domain Eukaryota; kingdom Metazoa; phylum Chordata; class Amphibia; order Caudata; family Ambystomatidae; genus Ambystoma; species Ambystoma mexicanum. Next base: position 496,277,669 of record NC_090933.1, on the reverse strand, counting down.
TAGGGGAAAGTTAATGCCATCAAATTGTCATCTGCACCACAAATCAATTACCTGATGTGTATGCTACCATTACATATAAAGAAGAAATGCTTTAAAGAGATTGATGGCTTGCTACAAAACTTCCTGTGGGATAATAAACAACCACGGCTTAAACTCAGGAAATTACAACACCCATGCGAAAAAGGTGGTTTAGGGATTTCCGATTATGCTTTGTATCAGCTTTCATTCTCCTTTCTGTTACCTTTCCTGGAGGAATTCCCAGATAATTGGGCAAGGGCAGAGTCTATTCTGAGCATGCCACTGTCCCCTAAGGCTCTTATGACATCCATGAAAATTAAAGGTTATACAGCATCAGCAGCAACAGATTTTCTGAGTAAAATGTGGCTGAAGATGGAGGTATTCGCTGGGGAGGAAGCCACAGTCAAGGCAAAGTCGACTATTTGGATGAAAACAAGAGTACGAGTGGATGGACTGCTGTTTTGGGCAGACTGGTTCTTAGGTGGAATACAATGGATCAGAGACCTGATGAAGGAAAATAAATGGATTCCCTTCCACACTTTAGCTGTCACAAAAAACCTCAGAGGTTGCACTCATGGTGATTATTGCAAATTAAGAGTGGCATTCAGCGAACTGAACCTGTCGGAGGATGAAGATCTTAGAAGACATCTAATGACCATGAAAAAAAAGGTCATTGTCCATCTGGCATGTACAAATTCTTGATGAGTTTTAGGCACCTGAACGAACAGCTTCTCAGGTCTTGGTCTGATTGCTTGGGTATGGAGATGATGACTGGGAAATAGTATGTGTGAATGTTACATTGACTTTCATGAGTCTTGGGGAGAGGCTGTCAGGACAACACACTGAATAATGTATATCTGACTCCAGTCAAGATGTCTGCAAGAAGATTGAGTGATGTCGATGTTTGTTGGGGCTGTGGCCACAGGGAGGGATCATTTGAGCCCATTATCTAGGAATGTTCAAAGATGAGGTCATTTGGTTAGAGGTAATTGCAACAATGAATAGAGTTTTGATAACAGTTATTGATTTTGACTTCCAAACTGCAATCTTAGTGGATGACACGCTGTTGGAGGATTCGAGCCACCCTCAGAAGGGCTGTTATTTAGGGCAGCACTCTTGATGTATGGACTTGTGCTTTACTTGTGCTTGGCCAGCTCGGCCTGATTTTATGTACACTTGTATTATGTGGTTATTGTATAAATTGTAGTATATTAGATTATATTCTATTTTTGAATTATAGTAAACTAATAAAGATGAGAATACAAAAAACAAAACTGGACGACAGGTGCCTGGAGAGCAAGAGTGCTTGGAGAATGTTGAATTATTCATGCGGCAATCCCTGTCATTGAATTGTTAATAAAGACAGTGAACTTTGTCCTATGGCTGAGTCTTCCATTGTTGGGGCAGGAGATTTCCAGGGCCAATTCCTCCTGCAGGTAAACGGGGAGACTGGTAATAGTTCCCTTGCCACTATTACAAGGTCTTTCAAGATGGGTATTAGGGCGGTGTCCTTTAATGCATGGGTCTGAAGCCGACTTGTGCCTGGTATAATATCCGATTGTTTTCTGCATTTTCAAGGATTAAATATATTGTAGTATATCAGATTATATTGTATTGTTGAATTATAGTAAAACTAATAAAGATGTGAATACAAAAAAACAAAACTGGATGACAGGCACCTGGCGAGCGACAGCACTTGGAGAATGGTGAATTATTCATGCTGCAATCCTTATCAATTAATTGCTAATAAAGACAGTGAACGTTGTCCTATGGATGAGTCTTCTGTTCTTGGGGCAGGAGATTTCCAGGGCCAAATCCTCTTGCATGTAAACGGGGAGACTGATAATAGTTCCCTTGCCACTATTACAAGGTCACTCTGAAAGGGGTCCCTAGGGGACCCTGACGTCTATGGAAACAAGGCGGGTCACCACACACGATTGAGACGCCAGACACGAGGTTGTATTCCCAAAGCTAGGGTTTTATTACAAAGCAAAAGTCTCAGTTGGCCAACTCGGTCTCACGCCCCGCGACGTGTATCTCTAGACCTCGAGGGACGCAAGAGAGTGAATTACGTACATCAGTTACATATATACAAAATGCATATCAAACAATCAGCTATGACATGTTTAACACCCCTCTTTATTGGGTTTCTTTGAACTTGGTGTGATGATGGACATCTCCGACCACTATGACACCTTCAAACATCTATTCTAGTAACAATTTGCAATTTGTGAGTGCGTAGGCATCTTTCGGTTATTGAATAGAACACAGCGCTTCTGTTCTTGGAAGCAAACTACATACGGAGGGGGAGTTGAATTCCGGACCATGCTTTCTATCAGGTGCTATTTGCGTCCTGGGAGCCGACATGCACTTAGCGGGCTCAGCAAAGGGGGGCCGTTAGAAAAGCATAATTCAAGCCTTTAGCAGTATTATTCTAACATATTTTACCATATAACGAGACTGGCTGGCAGCTGTGAAATGATTAAATGCCCTGCAGCTCTGCTTCAAGGCTACATTAAGAGGGAGCCTGGCATTCTTCCTGGCGCTGCCTACGTTTGTGTTTCAGCAAACTCTTGTTATCCTCTCGGCCCTGCGGCCTTGTCCTTTTCACATACAGACAACAATGTTCCACAGTCGAGCAGTGTAAGCGGAAAATATACTGCGAAGCAATAGGAACAGAAAGCAATGAGCAATGGTTAGAAAACAAAACGGCGATTCTTGTTACATCAAAATGGCCGTTCATTGGCAAACTCGAAAACCTATATTCTGTCGTATCGTGCATGAGACGGTTTGTCCACGGCCACCAAAATGCGTTTGCGGTCTCAAATTAGAGGTATCTGTATTTCTAGACTGACAAACCCTCCTTTGGCCATATGCCAAACGTCTCATCTATTTATTGAAACCTCCTCTAGTGATGATGAATCTGAAGTACTTATGTCTGAGTCTCGCATGCTATCGTGGACATCATTGTCTTCATCAATATCTATTGCCATCAACTCTTTCACTACTCTCATCTCATTTGGGTCTGGGCTAGTTCGATCATGAGGTTGTTTTTTCTTTGTTATCATATGCATGCATCCTTCCGTACATCCCTCAGTTACCTCTGCACAAACTATGGGTAAACAATGTATACAACAACAGAACGTTAGGAATATTCCGAACACCACTACTAATATTGAGATCAACTTCCATCCCCAAGATCGTAATATTCCCCAAAACCAAGATCCTATTCCCCAGCTCCCTTCTCCCGTGGGGAGTTCAGAGCTTAGAACGTGCATTTTCTTTATTGCTTCAAAGATCGTGGGGGAATAGTCATCGACATAAACGCAACATGCTGATCCCACTATTTTGCAAATTCCCCCACGATCAACCAGGATCACATCGAGAGCCATTCTATTTTGCAGCGTCATTAACCTGATTCCTCTTTCTTCCAACGTCATGTTAAATAATACATCTGTTGTTGTGTTTATTGTATTCTTTAGGATTCTGGACAGTTGCCTTATATTATAGGAGTTCACTATCTGTCCTAAGAATGGAATGAATGATTTCGCTACATCAGTTGCTATTAAAACACCTTTGTCAGTCCTCTTGACTCTAGTTCTGGATAATCTGGCCATGGCTGCTGTTTCTAAGAGGAATACTCCTGGGAACAGTAGCCCTAGGTAACATGTACCTCCCCAGTTTCTGGGCAACCAAGGGTATGCTTTCTCTCCACATATAAAATAAACTGGATCACCTACGTATACTGGTTCTATTTCCAATTTTAGTACCACTGTATTCATACAACCAGTATATGTTCCGACTGAAGAAGAGCCTTTCTTTTTTAGACAAAAAAGGACAGTTCTTGGACTATAATTCACTGTGTAAGATGGGGGAATTGCATCTTTGTTCCCTTCTGTTCTTACACGAAACGTCATTACAGATGTTTTTTCTGGCAGGGACAATCTATCTCGTCTATTTTGTCGTGTTATCTTCCATGTACTTTTCCTCGTGGGCTCTGGGGCTATTACTTGTGCTTTATGGAAATTGGAACAACCCACAGGCTTCATTATTATCTCCTCAAACTCATTCATGTTGGTTCTGTCTAATTGACCCGTATTACTCTTATTCCACTTCCCATAGAACATTGCACCTAAAGATGCACTACATGCAGAACTTAATGGTAATGGCTGCACATATCACCCTATTCCTTTCTCGGCATGCTGTGGTAAATTGGCACATACCCAGCAGTTTGTTTTCTTTAGGATTGCATGTGTCATGTTCATTATCAGAAGTAAGGTGTTATTTGTAAAACCTTCCCTGTGTTTTTCTTCCATTGGGGGTAGGGTATAATTGATCACCTGAACCGGGCTTTCAGTAGTGGATATATTAATTATTGGTAAAAACATTTCTAATGGGTGTATTGTTTCTACCCACCATAATATTAGGGCTGTCGATATTGGTGCTACCCCGCTCATGAAGCACATTATTATCGTTAGTGTCAGCATACAATTTGTTTTACCATGCGTTTTTCTTAAACTTATAGTTTTTATAACTGACTCATTCTCAGTGGTTGTAGTGCAGTAGGAGGCTGGAACCAGTCCTGGCATGTTTCTCGTCGTCCTGCTTCTTCCTTATCACAGTTCGTTGTGGATATCTCTCTTCGTTGCGCTTGCTCTGATGTCTATAAGTTCAATGGAATTCTCACAATTCAGTTTTGCCTGTCCTTTTTAGCCTGGATTCGATTATTCGTTTTTAGGCGAGATCACTTGTCCCTTCTTATACTGCTCAGAGGACCTTTGATCAGTTATCGCCTCAGTATCATGTGCGCCCAGCTTGTCCGCTCTGGTTCCGGACACATGTACTGTTAATCGATTATCTCACTTGCCATAGTACCATGTGCACCCAGCTTGTCGGTTCTGGTTCAGGACACATGTACTTTTTATGATCGCACCGAGGAGCCGCGAGTCTTGAATTGTCCGACTTGCACAATTCTCACGCTTCTCTCCTCTACACCCCTGGTTCCTTCTCCGTCCATGAGCTGAACCAGAGGTTGACATAAACACCAAAAAGAACTGCGGATCACTTTGCCTTCCGAGGCCGCAGGTTGTATCGACCTGCTCCTGGTATCTTATGATCCGTGAACAGTGCCGGTGCACTTTCAGATTCAGGCTTGAAGTCAGCCTGTGGCGCTACTGCAGGTGCTGGTGTGCGCCACGCCAATGATGCAAATCCGTTTTTTGGCGTGCTGGCAAGTGCTGGTGGGCGCCAAAGGGGCACACTATTTGGTTTTGCTGGTATCTGCAAGGCAGATTTCACGTCGGTCAGCAGTGATGTCGATTCTGCTGGGCAATGTTGGGGCACTCTTTGCCCTTCCCCCTTTTTGGCAATCGTCTCAGGCTTTGTTTCGAGTTTCACTTCACGTTTTGGCAGCTTAGGTGGCTGCTCACTGGCAACAGTTTCTTTCGTTTCTGGGACCGCTGTCTCTTTCCGGTCAGCAGTGTCAGGCAAGACTTTCAGTGCAGTTGGAATCTTTTTGGCATGGGTGGCATGGATCCACGACTTCCTTCCATCCACCCGTATTGCCGTCTGTGTCGCCAAAAGTACTTGATGGGGCCCGTGCCACCTGGGTGCTAATGATGACTTTCTTTCAAAGTTTTTTAGCAGCACCCAGTCTCCTGGCTCCAGCGCGTGCCCCGGACCGGTATACCGTACGGGTAATGTCTCCTGCACCTGCTGAAAAATCAAACGCAATTTCTGCATTAAAAGGCCACAATAAGTACTAAGCACAGGATGTTCTATCTCACTAAGTCGTTTTGGCTGAGGTGCGCACCAAACATTTGCCGGCCTCCCCATCATGATCTCGTACGGGGAGAGCCCAGTTTTAGCCTGTACAGACGTACGCATGCATAATAGTGCTATTGGTAATGCATCCACCCAACTCAACTTGCTTCCCGCACAAATCTTGCTAATCTTTGATTTAAGAATCCCGTTGTGCCTCTATACAAGACCGGCAGAACTCGGATGCCTTGAACTATGGAATCTCTTATCAATCTGGAGACCAGCACATATCTGTAATACCACTGCACCCACAAAATGCGGTCCATTATCGGACCATAGTACCCGGGGCAAGCCAAATCTGGAAAAATACTCCTTCAACATTACTTTTGCCGCAATCATTGCTGTGCAATCTATTAAAGGATATGCCTCCACCCACTTACTGAATGCACAGATTACCATCAAGACGTATATTAAGTTTTGGCACCTCTCCATCTCTATGAAATCAAAATGAACTACCTCAAACGGCATGGAGGGCGGGCCAAAACTGCATGTTGGTGTCACTGTTCCCTTTCTTACATTGTGTTGTAAACACGTGATGCAGTTCTGCGCTAACCTCTCTGCATTTTTTTTTATGTTTACATTCTGCCATACTGTAGAAAGGTGCTGTATCATTTTCTTGGCACAGATGTGCGTAGGGCTGTGGGCCATTGTGACCATTGCAGTCACATATGAATTTGGCAACATCCAGTTTCTAGTTCCCTTGTCCACCCAACAACCCTCCAAATCCAACTCAGCAGATCCCTCTGCCCATCCCTGTATTTCATCGGCCATAGCCTCGGCCTGCATTTCTTTGACAGTTGCAACTCCATCTTCTATCATACAGGGTACTTCCTCTGTCTGAACCGTCATCATCTTGATATTCAAATCAGTGGCAGTTTGTTTCGCAATCCTGACTGCAAGCGCGTTTCCCTCTCCTATTTTGCATGTTACTTTTTTATGTGCCTCGAATTTCACTATTGCTAGGCGCTTTGGAAACATGAGTGCAGGCAGCAATCATACAATCAAAGGGCGATGTTGAATTCTGGCACCATGTGATGTCAGAAACCCTCTCTCAGCCCAGAGTCGACCAAAGTTATGAACCACTCCAAACGCGTACTGACTGTCAGTATATATATTCACATTCAAATTTTCAGAAATCTCGCAGGCTCTGGTTACTGCTATTATTTCTGCAGCTTGTGCTGAATTATAGGGGATTCTTTTACTTTCTACAACACTCTCTAGGGTAGTGATAGCGTATGCAGCAGTTGTCGTGCCATCTGATAATTTAAAACATGAGCCGTCACAAAATAACTCTCCATCCGGCTCTCTCTGTGGAATATCACTTAAATCAACTCTCCCCTTGGTTTCTTTCTCAGTGACCATTAAGCAATCGTGGGGGGTGATTCATTCTTCCCAATTTCTTTTATGATTAGTGGCATTAATTCTGCAGGATTCAAAGCGCTACACCTCATAATTTGGATATGGGGCACGAACAAGATAATCTCATATCTTGTCAATCTAGCAGAGGTGAGGTTTTGCGTCTGTGTCCTATTTAATAGAACGTCTATGGCATGTGGCACCATCAAAATTAAAGTGTGCCCCAATACCATCCCTTCCGTTTGTTTCACTGACGCAGCAGCCGCCGCGACAGGTCGCAAACATCGTGGTAGTGCGTGCGCTACAGGGACCAGCGCAGAAGAAAAATAGCCGCACGGCCTATTTCTTCCACCTTGTTCCTGTGTCAAAACCGCCAATGCACATCCTTCACTTTCACACACAAATAGTCTAAAAATGTTCTTATAGTTCGGCGTACCCAAAACTGGAGCCGAGCATAATGCAGTTTTTAATCCATCAAATGCTCTCTGACATTCCTCATCCCACTGCAAAGGCATAACCGCATCTTTTCTAGTCAAATTCACTAATGGTTTCACAATTAACGCAAAATTACCAATCCATTGTCGGCAATATGAAGCCAGGCCTATTATGGCTCGGACTCCTTTTTGTGTCTTTGGAATAGGCATACAAGAAATACTTTCTATGCGTTCTGGCGTTAGTCTTCTCCCTCCTTTCGAAAGTAGGTAGCCCAAATAAGCTACCTCCTTTCGATTATACTGAAATTTCATCAAACTAGCTTTATGGCCATGTGCCGCTAGGTGTGACAGTAGTAATACAGTGCTTTCTTTACAAATCTCCTCTGTGTCTGCAGCTAGCAATAAATCGTCTATGTATTGCAAAAGTACACAACCCACGGGTAATTCCAGCATGTCTAGCTGTTCTTTTAATGCTCTACTGTAAATACTTGGACTTTCCGTATAACCTTGCGGAATCCGCGTAAATGTAAATGATCGTCCTCCTAATGTGAACGCGAACAAATATCTACTGTCCTTGTCCACTGGAATACTAAAGAATGTGTTTTTCAAATCTATTACACTAAAATATTCTGCTGAAACAGGTATCATTGTCAATATTGTAGTGACGTCTGGCACTAGAGGAAATTGCGGATCTACTACCTTATTCAATGCGCGTAGATCAATTATGAAACGGTATGGTACCTCATTACCTCCTTTTTTATAAACCGGAAGAATCGGGCTGTTACATGTACTACCCGTGATTTCCTCTATTACCCCTAATTTCACCAAATCGGTAACAATACTCTTCAATCCTTTCTCACCTTCAACCGAAATTTTGTATTGGGGTATTCGCGGTAGGGTAACAACTTCTTTTAAAATAATATTTACTGGCTCTATCTTTAAACATCCCACATCGTTGTCATGCATTGCCCATATACAGGTTGGTACTTTAGCTAGTTCCCCTGGTAACGCTTCGGACATGAATTCTGACACAGGGGCATTGTGTGGCCATATCGTTAGAAACACTCCGTCTGCCGTGCAATGTATAACAGAACCTAGTTTTTTCAACAAATTTAATCCCAACACATTTTCTCCACAATTCTCTGTTAGAAGGAAAGGACAATGTTCGGTAAATGGTCCTATGGTAACTGGGACTGGTTTGGACACTGGGTTTATGACTGGTGTACCTGCGAACCCTACGGAAATATTCTTTTGCCCTGACAGTGGTATATTCGGAACCAAATGATGGTCTATTGAACACTTCTGTGCTCCTGTGTCTACAAGAAAGCGGTGCTCCTCATTCCGACTCTCATTTCTACGTAGGGTCCTCTCTGATTCACGGGAATAGACACTGGTTCCGACCCCTGTCCTGGGCTGTCCTATTGGGGAAATAACACATCGTCCGATGTGTAATCATTACTATTACTGTAATACGTGTTTGGCTGTTTATCGAAAACATTTCCACTCTTCCCTCTATTTCCCCCACTCTGATTTCCATATTGTTGATTTTGCTGTCCCTGACTCTGGTTTGGGGCATTTTAGTTTTGGCCTTGGTTTTGATTACCTCCGTTATTATGATGCTGCTGCATATTATTCCTATTTGGTCCATTCGCTCCTGGGTGTCCTCTATGCTGTCTCCTCTGACCAGACCCATTTCTATTCTGTAGATGCGGGCATTGCGCTCGTCAATGTCCTTCCTCTTTACAATATGCACACTGATTCGGCCCCACTGTTCCCCCATGGATATTCAAACTACTCCTTCCTTGTGCGTTCCCTCGCCCTCTATTATGTCCTACTACTTGCTGCATTAATACTTGTGTCTTTAGATTTACCCTATCCCTCTCTTCTTTTTCTTTTCCTGCAGTCACTCTGCGCTCATAATATTGGGCCATATGCAGTACTTCACCCAACGTTTTTGCTTGCCATGCACTCTCTGATGTCATTATTAGATCCTGAATCGGAAGTTTTAACCCCCTCACATATTTGTCAACAAATAACCTCTCTTCTGCTTCTGAACCCACATCCTGCCCGCTGAAGTCTGAATACTTCTTCAAATCTATTAAAATAATCTGTAGCCAACTCATCTTTGCCTTGTACACATGCAGTCAATTTGTCCCATTGGATTCTTTTCTCTGGGACAATTGTTTTTAACTTCTGTACTATACGTGCTGGTAATGTCACCAGGTTTGGTCCTGGTGTTCCTCCAACCGCTTTATTTCGATCTTCTATTATCAAGTCCGCCCATGTGGCACCAAAGGCAGTTGTGTCATCTACCTTCCTTATTTGTTTCCATATGTCTGCTGGCAGGATCACCGGGAATATTAGGTCTATATCACCCATGGTAAGCACGGATGACTGTAGGCAGGACTCTACTTCCTTGTAAAACCCTGCAGGATTCTTTCTTATATCAGGAATCGTCTGCTTTATGTTGTTCACCTCCTGTCTGGAAAATGGGACATGCACATATTGGGCGGTGTAATGGGCTGGTGTTACCTGCGCCGCTACATTGCCCGCTGCGGGAACCTCTACTTTGGGTACAAAGGTAGGTGGGACCTCTCTCATAGGAAATGCCCCACTTACCGTCCCTCCCCCTTCTCTTAGATGTAACAATATTCCCAGATCCAATGATAGGGCTGTTTCTCCTGTCCCTCACTCTAATGCTCTTCTATATACTGCCATTATTTCAGGCGGGCTGGCCTTTTTTTTATATCTTTATCTAATAAATGTTCAACCATCGATTGTAGCGCTTTTCTTTTCATAGGCATGGAATATTCATCAAATATCTCGTGTATCTCCATTGTGGGAATACTAGGATCTGACATCCATCTAAACGCTTCTCGCATACATACTTTTAACTTGTCATCCCCTTTGTACTGATGACATCGAATGTCGTCGCTGTATATATGGCTCTACAGTTTCCTTTCTATTTCTCCCGATATCTTTACTCCTGTACCCAGGTGCAGTAAACAATTCGGCATAGTCATTATCTAATTCATCTTTAAGCTCAAAAAGTTTTTTACACATGTTCTCTCACTTCTTCATCCCTCTCCCTACAGCGTGCTAATGCATTCAAATCTAACAATCGCTGCAGTGGTAATTTCCCAATTAGCTGTTTCCATCTCTCCACCAAATATTCACCCATGCACTCCAACACTACCTGTCTTTCGTTGCTTCTACGAAAGTCATATATCGAAGCCAATGTTGCCGTCCCATCATTCCCGTCTATATACGTCTCTGCCTGTTGCTGCAATTCCACCTTCCTTTCTTTGCTGATTGCGCTGCGGGTTACCCTCGTGCACTCCCGTTGGTCAGTCCCGCCTTTTGCCCCCGTGGTTTCAACTTCAACCCCGGGAGGAACGGACGGTACGGAGTCTGTGTGTAAGGCGGGAGGTGCGGATGGGACAATGGGAACAGCGAGTGTCTGTTGTGGGCCTGGTTGGCTAGTAGGAAGTGTTACGTGCGCGGTCTGTGGCTGTGGGAGGGCTTGAGCTACCGGAGGGGGAGCTTGGGCTACGGGCGGGGTCTGGGCAATAGCTACTGACGTATCTGGTCTTACTTCTGATCTTGGGCCTTGTTTCGTATGGATCAATATATTTTCTATCAATTCATCTGTCATGTGTAATTCTCGTTGTGGGTATATCTTTTCTATATTTAACTGGTCACGCTTGCCTGCCCTTCTTAGACTCTCAGTCCACTCCTCCTCTACTTTTTCTTCTGCTACCTCACCTTTTGATTTATGCCTGCGCACATGCTTTGCTCTGCTTTTCAATTGGAGCATTGCTTCCTTTCTCCAGTCTTTAATAGTTTCAAATGCTGCAGGACGCGCTTTCTTTCTTATCAACACCCTTTCCAAGTTATCTATCCTCGCCATCTCAAAACTACCATTAATCGGCCACTGATGGTCTTGTTGCTTTCTGGTTTGCCTATGCCAAGTCTCACAGAATATTATCGCACCCACTCCATACTTCACATACATCTCATATGCCGGCGTTCCCCCAGGTGGTACAATTTGGCCATTTTCCAAAGATTGTCTACCACAGCGGAAAAACCCAGCTAAGGTGGACAATACCCCAGGCATGTTTCAACCTTCCCCCTGGTTAATCAATCTTACCTAGGGCGTTTGATTTTGCAAAGTCAACTCTCAACCAATATCAGGATACTTTGAATCGGGGAATGACTCACCTGATAAATCAAGTTGTCTGTATACTGACGCACCAAAGGACGTCGTGTCTGCATTTCTTGGCTTCCGTCTCGTTTCGGGACCCTCGCCTCCTTGTTCTCTAGCCAGGCACGTCGATCAGGGATCAGATGTGTGCAGATCTGCAAAGGAGTCTCTCATCACTTTTACAGGGCGCCCCGAACACCTCTTGATCCCGGCTCGATCTCAATTACAATGTTACGCGAAGGAACAAGTGGGGGAGGGTCCCTATTCGGGCGTCATCTTGAAAGGGGCCCCTAGGGGACCCTGACGTCTATGGAAACAAGGCGGGTCACCACACACACGATTGAGACGCCAGACACGAGGTTGTATTCCCAAAGCTAGGGTTTTATTGCAAAGCAAAAGTCTCAGTTGGCCAACTCGGTCTCACGCCCCGCGACGTGTATCTCTAGACCTCGAGGGACGCAAGAGAGTGAATTACGTACATCAGTTACATATATACAAAATGTATATCAAACAATCAGCTATGACATGTTTAACACCCCTCTTTATTGGGTTTCTTTGAACTTGGTGTGATGATGGACATCTCCGACCACTATGACACCTTCAAACATCTATTCTAGTAACAATTTGCAATTTGTGAGTGCGTAGGCATCTTTCGGTTATTGAATAGAACACAGCGCTTCTGTTCTTGCAAGCAAACTACATACGGAGGGGGAGTTGCATTCGGGGCCTTGCTATCTATCAGGTGCTATTCGCGTCCTGGGAGCCGACATGCTCTTAGTGGGCTCAGCAAAGGGGGGCCGTTAGAAAAGCATAATTCAAGCCTTTAGCGGTATTATTCTAACATATTTTACCATATAACGAGACTGGCTGGCAGCTGTGAAATGATTAAATGCCCTGCAGCTCTGCTTCAAGGCTACATTAAGGAGGGAGCCGGGCATTCTTCCTGGCGCTGCCTACGTTTGTGTTTCAGCAAACTCTTGTTATCCTCTCGGCCCTGCTGCCTTGTCCTTTTCACATACAGACAACAATGTTCCACAGTCGAGTAGTGTGAGCGGAAAATATACTGCGAAGCAATAGGAACAGAAAGCAATGAGCAATGGTTAGAAAACAAAAAGGCGATTCTTGTTACATCAAAATGGCCGTTCATTGGCAAACTGGAAAACCTATATTCTGTCGTATCGTGCATGAGACGGTTGGTCCACGGCCACCAAAATGCGTTTGCGGTCTCAAATTAGAGGTATCCGTATTTCTAGACTGACAACTCAAGATCGGTAGTAGGGCTGTGTGCTTTCATGCGTGGGTCTGAATCTGGTCTAGTATCTGATTGTTTTCTACATGATCAAGGATTTGTTCATATAAATAGCTTTCCAGGAGTTTTGCTGGCAAATGGGATGTTTGATATTGGTCAGGATTTGGTTAGGTCTTCTGTGTTTCCTGAGTGGTCTTTAAGAAGTGGCTTGAAGTATGCTGATCTGAACCTTCGTGGTACACTTCCTGTCACCAGTGGATAGTTAAAGTAGTTCTGCAGGTGTTTTTGGGTGAGGATGGTCTTGTACATGTGTGGTGGGGAAAGGTCTGATGGTGACCTTGCTCTGTTGCTTTGGTTCACTAGGCTGGGATTTCAGAGCGGGCAAAATCTCACAGTGGCAAAAATCTCACAGTGGCAAAAAACTCACAGTGGCAAAGTTTTATAGTTGCAACATTTCACAACGGCAAAACCCCACAGTGGCTAATCACTACAGTGGCAGAATTTCGAATCAGCAAACTAACAGTGGCAGAAGTCAAAGTGGCAACATTTCACAGCGGTACAGTTCACAGTGGCAGAATTCAAAAGTGACAAAGCCTCTCCTCCCAGTGGCAAGGTTTTAGAGTGGCAAAGTTCAAAGTGGCAAAATTCAGAGTGGCAAAACAACTTACAATGCCAAAACTCATATGGTCGATAAAATTGATCGAGAGCTGGGGGCTAAATGATTATTGTAATTTCCTTTGCTATTTGTAAGATTAACATGATATGCTGTTGTCATGAACACTCATTTCTATTTCTAATCTCAACACTATGATACCCCTTTAGTTGTGAGATAATATTGATCTAGCATGAGACTGTGAGTTTTTTTTACATGATATGTAGTAGACTGTAGTAGTCATATACCTTCAATGTTAATATTTTATTCTTTGATAGACATCAAAGCACAAATAGAAAGTTATTAGATTAACAATATGCCTTTTGAACACATTTGTAGAAATTATATTTTTAAAATGTTGTTACCCGTGATGCCATCCTACATTATGCAGTTTTTTGCCACAAATTTGCAGCATATTTATGGGTGAAGCTAAGAGGTAGGTAAACATTTCCTTGAATGTAGACACTAGAGGCACAATCCTTTTCGGAAAGTTCCTGGTACTTTCTTACCTGAAACACTTTATTTTGCTTGATTTTATTATTATATTTTTTTTGTAGCAACATCAGCACAAGAGATATTTTGTACATACATTTGTTTCAGGCTGCATACTTCATGATTCATATTTGGCAGTGAATAGAGTGGCTCAGGTAGGCATTAGCGATATTATCATCTCCGGTATTCATATCTGAACCATGATTTATTGTTGCTGTTATATTGCTCTATATTTATATGCTGTTAGATTTTTTGCCCTGACGACAGACCTATGTCCGAAATACATTGGCTGGCAATATCGGATGAGAGGTGTCTGTTGTCAATGACACAGAAATGATTTGAATTAAAAAATGGATCTGACCACATTTGGAGATAATGAGTTTATAGTATACCTCTCAATTCTCAACAAATTGAACTGTGTGTAAACAAGCTTTAATAGCCACGTTGTGAGCACACAGCTCTCTGAGATGTTGTTACAGGGTTTCTTCTCTGTAAAACTCTGAGTGGTAAAATTTGAAGTAGGAAACTCAGGGTGGTAAGGGTTAAAGTGGCCAATGTTCACTGTGGCAAAACCCTACAGTGTCAAAATTCAAAGCAGTAAACTCAAGGTAACAAGAGTCAAACGGCCTCATCAGGAGTCTGGCGGCATCCCGGTGGGAATTCTGCAGAGTGGAATTAGCGTTACCGCAGGGACCTGCAGCGCAATTAGTGCTGCATCACAACCTGGCTTGAGCGCACGCACCACTTCGGTGGTAACACTATTTCTGTCTGATGCAAACACCCTGGCACAAATAGCGCTACCGCTGGCCGTCCGGTGCAAATGGCTCAGGCGGAAATAGCACCTTCAACGGAATGGGAAGCATGACGGTGGCCATCTTTTAAAACAGAATCCGCCCTGAATCCCCCACTTCCTGCAGCCATCTGACCCTAAAAGGCACTGTGAACATGTCACAAGAGTGGACCAGAGAAAGGGAGCCTGAAAACCGGCTCAGGAAGCTGAAATTTAGTAGGGTAGTTAATAATCCCCACAGATGAGGTGGGTGGACACTGCGAGGAACCAAATGGGAGTAGGCAGAGGAAGACTTTGGGTGAGCGTAAAATCGCTCTCTGGCTGGCAATAAACCAGAAGGTAACAGCCGTTGGCCAGGTCCCCTGGGATGCAGAAGACTGCAGCAAAAGATGGAATGACCTAAGGGTCTGGATGCAGTGACTCCTCTCCCAACACCGGCAGGAGGCCAATGGCGACAGGAGGCGAAACCACTGATTCCCTTGTACCCACACCATGGGAGGAGAAGTGCAGCAGCATCCTAGACATGGAGGGTACTGAGGGAGTAGCGGAGCTGAGGTGGGTGCCAGTAGTCAGGTGGTCAGTCACCCCCCCAAGCTGGCACGGGCATTCAGGGTGCACTGATGGGGTGCCACATCAGCCCCCCTACACAGCAGCCTGGGGAAGGGCACCAAGTGCACCCCTGAGCGGTTGTGGAGTGTGAAGGTCTGGCAAGTGGCCAATCCAAGTACAATGCACCCCACTCCCCTGATGGCACTCTCTGCAGGAGTGTGCATGTGTGTTTTCCACAACACTGCGCAGTTGTCACACAAACAAGTTGCAGGACCATTTGTGCAGCCCTATGCTGACATGGCAGACAAGCCCCATGGCAGTGTATGACTCTCTGAACATACATGGGTGAAGCAAGCCAAACACAAAATAAGGAAGACAAAGGGGGGGGTCTGGGAATCTCTCTACCAGCACAAACACAGCCTAATGACCTGTTCTTGGGTGAATAAACCCTGGGAGAGACTCTACCAAGTCTTAAGCTCACTGTCCCTTTCACAGAGAAGAAATTTCCCTGCATATCAGACTTTGTCCTGCCCAGGGGCAGTCCAGCACCGAAATACTAGGCAATTCTCCTCTGAACAAGAGTACCAACAGCAACCCCATACACGTGTTCCAGCCTTGTTGGGCATCATCAGTGAGGTGAAGCTGTGTCTCTCTAAGAACAGTGAGCAAGAGGTCCACGTCTGGATCGCCCTGTTAACTTAGGGTGACACCCAAAGTTAATTTATGCAAAACTAGGGGGGGGTCTGGGAATCTCTCTACCAGCACAAACACAGCCTAATGACCTGTTCTTGGGTGAATAACCCCTGGGAGAGACTCTACCAAGTCTTTAGCTCACTGTCCCTTTCACAGAGAAGACATTTCCCTGCATATCAGTCTTTGTCCTGCCCAGGGGCAGTCCAGCACCGAAATACTAGGCAATTCTCCTCTGAACTAGAGTACCAACAGCAACCCCATACACGTGTTTTAGCCTTGTTGGGCATCATCAACAGAACAGTGAGCAAGGGATCCACGTCTGGATCGCCCTGTCAACTTAGGGTGAGACCCAAAGTTAATTTATGCAAAACAAGGGGGGGTCTGGGAATCTCTCTACCAGCACGAACACAGCCTAATTACCTGTTCTTGGGTGAATAGCCCCTGGGAAAGACTCTACCAAGTCTTTAGCTCACTGTCCCTTTCACAGAGAAGACATTTCCCTGCATATCAGACTTTGTCCTGCCCAGGGGCAGTCCAGCACCGAAATACTAGGCAATTCTCCTCTGAACAAGAGTACCAACAGCAACCCCATACACGTGTTCCAGCCTTGTTGGGCATCATCAGTGAGGTGAAGCTGTGTCTCTCTAAGAACAGTGAGCAAGGGGTCCACGTCTGGATCGCCCTGTTAACTTAGTGTAAAAGCAGTTTTCCATTGAGCCATGGCAGTGCCATAGACTCAGCCACAAAACCCACTCCCACAAGGCATGTGTCGCGAGGGGAGATGTTGTGGGGGCATCACGTACAACCGTCCCATGTGCTGCAAAAACAAGGGCTGTACCTGTATGCCAGCAAATGACTATGAGAGCATTCCACTATATGCGTGACTCTACAGGGCCCCATACATGCATGCATGGCATACCGTCACCTGCCCCTACATGGACAGGCCACCTTGACAGCATATGGGCCAAAGGCCACCTGGCCATGGTTCCAATACACATAGCTGCGACCATTCCTACCATGCAGTAGGCACATGCAATAGCCCTCGAACAACCATGACCATCTGGCCACATGGGTGGGTTGTCACTCTGATCAATAGCATTTGTCACTTGCATGCCAACCCACGTGAACATACCATAACTGACAGCATGTCATTTGTCCCCTACAGGCACAAGGATGAGGGGGAAGACCCATTGGCGATCCACTGGCACTGGCCAGGGCTTCAGCGTCCACTGGCACTGCTGAATGGCGGACACTTTGTGCAACATTGATTATGGATCAAACATGCTGCATTGTGGTACCCATGTTCATATGTGTGTTGGTAGTCACTTCTGTTAGTATGCATCAGTGTATCCATTCAGGTATATCTGACATGTACCTGTTCTGTGGGTTGTACTGTACAATTGTTGTGGGAAGTGGGCAGGTCCGATTTGTACAGTGACTGTCATGTCATGCATTGTGCAGTTGTGGGGGGCTACATTGCAGCCACTGTGTGCAGAGTCACATCCATTGTCCTCCATGCCTCTCCATGTATCCAGGAAGTGTACTGTTCCGTAGGACCAGGCGTTGTGTGTGGAACGAGTGTAGCGGGCACAACAGTGGGTGATGTACGATTTGGGATTGCAGGTCACCTGCATGTTTAGTGAGTGGTAGTGGCTACAGTCCATTTGGCATTTGTGCAACGGCATAGAACTGTGCCTTCATGGCGTGTACCTGTGGTGGTGGGCAGTGAGATGTAACGGAAGAAATGCCGCAGTAGGGCATCCAGCACCTGGAATAACATGGCACAAAATGTTGGCTGTGCCATGCTGTGCAGCATTGCCACGGAGTGCCAGAAGGTGCCAGTTCATAGAAATTGCAGGACAGAAACATGCTTTATCAGTGGGGGCACAGCTGACCTGATGTTGATCCTGTTTTCTGTCACCCCGGATTGTGGTGAGCAGCTCACTTACGGTCTCCCTGTTGAGGTGGTACAGGGTAACCAACTGACTGTCATTGAAGGTCCGGGGTGAGGGCATGACCCCGGGTATTTGTGCACACTTTACTCGGCCTCTCCTCCTCCTCCTCTCTGCACCCCTCCTCCTCCTCTCTGTGCCATGGGCTGGTTGTCCTGTCTCTCTAGTTCCAGGCGAAGCATGAGCAGCTACATGTCCCATCTCGCATTGTGTACTGGCAACATGGTGTTGGGAACTGTGTTTGGGGAAGGTGTGTGCCTTATGTAGCCCTCTTGAATGGATTGGGTTCACCTGTGGCTTCACTTGTGCCACCTGTATGCATTTACCTCCACCTGGAGGTAATTGCGCTGTATTTTCAGCAGTATTAGTGCCATATTTTGGTGCTAGTACCGGCAGGTTGGGACTTGTGATGTGGCGGTAATTGCGCTTCTTTGTATCGGCACAGATTCCACTGGCTGTGTTAGCCCTGGCTGTAATAGCGCCGGCTGTTGTACAGTCAGTGATATTTGCGCCAGATCATGATCTTGCAGAGCGGTATTTATGGTGATAAATCTGTTAAAGCCACTTTTAAGGTTTACAGCCATGGTTGTGATGAGGACCAAAGAGGCATATTCAGTGACAAGACTTTACAGTGACACAGTTCACAGTGGCAAAAATCAAAAGCAGCACAATTCAAAGTGGCAAAACCTCACAGTGGGAAGGTTTCACAGTGGAAAAATTAAAAAGCAACAAAATGTAAAGTGGAGAAATTCAAAATCGAAGACTGAAAGTTGGAAAATGTTTTACAGCCAGATTATTGTGATGCACCTTGCCCTCTTTTCTGTGGTCCCCTTGGTTGGGGGAGGGCGGGTGCAGTGCAGGGCTGGGCGCCAGGTGAACAGGCAAACAGGGAATTGCCCTTATACTCACCCCTTCGCCCGATGCCTGGGCAAGGCTGCCATGGGGTGCTGGAAGATGACTTTTCTCCGGGTCACGTGGTGCCTGTGATGGACTATCCCCGACTAGGGGGAGGGGATAGGAGGCGAGCAGGGAGGGGAGTTGTGGGGAAGAGAGAGAGCATGGATAGTGCTTCACAATGTTCAAAAGCAGAGAAACATTCCCCAAACCAGCAGCTGCTTCTAGTCACCTGAGTTTAAAAAAAGTAATGTCTGCAAATGCAGCACTCCTCGTGTTCCGGTTGTGTGGGTTGTGGAGGGAGTGCTGACCTAGTGCCTAGACTCTGGGCTTCACTTCCGGGTGACGTGGTGCCTCTGGAGGCCCATCACCGACTAGGAGGAGGGAATAGGGGGGATGGGAGGCGAGCAGGGAGGGGACGTATGAGGAAGAGAGAAATTGCATTTTGCGCTTTAAAATGTTCAAAAGTAGAGGAAAATGCACACAACCAGCAGCTGCATATAGTCACATAAGTTTAAAAAGAAATGGCTGCAAATGCATGGCCATTTTAAAGTATTTGTCAACACATAGAAGCCCCTAAGCCAGTACTAAGGCTGTCTATATTTTAATTTGTGCTGGGGATCAATCTCCTATGGAGTTTGCTCAAGTTTGTTTAAGAACTCACGGATTCATTTGCCCAAACTTCTCTGCATCTCAATAGCAGAAATTGGGACTTTAAAACTATTTCCTTCCCTTCTGCAATATGTAGTGACTCAGTCTGTGATTTTCATGATTTGAGATTGTTAGAGCAGATTATAATGCAAACAACTCTTAGATATAAACAACTAAGAAAAGAGTCCCCTGCATCTGCACCAGCCACCGCTAATATAGATGGGGTGAAAGGTACTCCTCAGTTTTACTTGGAGACAGGCCAAAGACTTACTCTTCTGCTGTTAAACATACTAACATGCAGGGGAATCATCTGTTCAAAGCCAGCCAAATAGGCCTCCACCTGGCATGATGATCTGATGGAACCAGAGACTTACATTATTGCTCAGTACTTAGGTTCAAGAACTATTGTGGAGCTACACATTTACTTCCCCACCAGAGAAAGACGATCAGAACCCAAGATCAGGTTCTGAGTGGAATCCAAATCAGATTTTCTACTAGGACCATGCAGAATTATTCCTCTTCCATTGGAAGGGTAATGAAGATCAGTGTCAAGTGATGGCGTCCCAAATGGGACAGATAAGTGTGGCGTGGGTAAGGAACAGACAGGGAAAGCAGCAGTTGAGGAAAGATGGTGGGCGGGTACATGCAGTGGAGAGCTAACTGAAAACACAATCTTGGATCAGGTAATTCAGCCCACATTGAGAGCCACCAGATTGGTATCCGATCTCACCCTGGGTGCTAATTAAGACAAAACACTATTTACAGCAATGATGTGGAACGCCATTAAGCATCTCTGATGTTGAGGACTGCACAGTGAGTGTCTGTCTGTAAGGGTAAGAACAGACTTGAGACAATGTAGGCTGTGAAAAAGAAGATGGTCAATCTTGTAATATTCTTGAGCGAGCTGTTGCCATTCAGCTCTAACAGCCTTTCGTCTCAAGTGCGCTTGTGGTCACCAATCAGTTTTTTCTCTGGTCAGGGGCACTCGCACTGCCACCCTATGTAGCCTTAAAAATATTTTCAGTGTATGGGATTGTGCAGGGGGATAGGAAGGAGGGTTTGAGGGACAGTGCTGCTTATGTTGCTTGATCTAATACAAGCATTTGCCATCATATGGATCACATTTTAGATCACCAAGCGGGATCACAATCTACAAAACATGGAAGGGGTCATGTTCCAAGTCCTGCGGATCAGCAAAAATGATAGTAAAAAAATTGGTACGGTTTTACTCCATTTTTACCGAGCTGCAGGATTTTCTTCAATTCGTCAGTTGGAGCACAAGGAACAAGAAACTTCACAAAGTACATCATGAAGTTCAAGGGTGATAACCATGGATGTACCTGCAATGAATCAGCAATGGGGTCCAGGTGCAAAGGAACTCACTATCCATGATTGGCTTTATTCAAGCCATGATGGCAGAATGGGCTTTTAATCCACCATTAATGGGTTTATCGCTGCTAAGCAGTAGTAGTGGAGTGCACTAACCAGAAAATGTATAATCACAGCAGCAATGCTTTAGGTCCGATAAATAACAGCTGGTCCAAAGGAGAATGGAGCTTCACAAGCAAGATTTCCTTTAAGAAGGAGGAGCAAGTGGCAAGGTCTGGTCTTCTTCAGTAGCAGAACCGATCCACAGATTATGCACACTAAACAGTAATGGACTGCAGATCACTTTATTTTCATCAATTATTGCTGGCAATTTATTGATAGTTTGTCCAATGAAGATTTGGGAACTTTCTACAGTGATGCTGGGAATTGTGCCAAGCAAAATAAAACCTTTGATGCCTGATCATTAGCGGCTATTTAGAGAACCTTCTTTGAAGGGTTGTTTACATAGATACAAAAGCAGATACAAAACATGCAGCAGCCATTTCAAGAGCCTCGTAGAAAGGACAACTATGAAGTAAAAGAAAGACCAACATCTCATCTACAGATGCATTTTAAGGCAACTCACCAGCAGTCCCAAGCATATGAGATTAGGTGAAAAGAGACGCAAGAGTGACCATAGAAGCAAGGTGTTTAATGATTTGCCTCAGTCCTGGGAAGCACATTTTATGTAGCAGGACCCTATTAGAACAGTTAAAAGTGACACAATATGTGTTGTCACTGATGTGACATTTCCTTGTTTTTTAGGTAGCATTTTCACATATCCCAGATACCCATAAGCACAACCAGGAGAAAGCAGTGGAAAGGAAAACCTGAACACATTCCTTTTCTCGAGCATTCCCTTCCCATACCTTTCCGAGGAGGACTTAGGGATTCATATTGCGCCTGTGGGGCAGGTACGCCTCTTAGCCTTGACGGAACTACCACCAGCCGAGGTTAAGCTGGAACGTGTGTACGTACCGTCAATATAGATTCCATTATATAGCTTTTCTGCCTAGAAAGTGTTCCCTTCATAATGAGGAACTACGACTCACACACTACATGCATATTATAGAACAATATTATTCAGAACATCCATCCATCAAGAGGTGGTCTCCCTCACCATCAATATGACACTGTAAGGAAACCCCAATATTCATGTCTGAAACATTGCATTATGTATGGGTGCCTGCTGTCTCACATGACCAAGAAGCATGTAAATGATAACAAGCTTGGTATGTTAGTTTTTCCTCAGAAAGGAATACTTTTATTTTGAATGCACATTCTTTTTGTATGTAGCTGTTCTCATTGTCAGTAATATAACAACATGCTTAAACAGACATCCTCTATTGCTCTCACTGAACTATAACAACAACAAGTCTCAGGAGGATATCTCAGGGGCAACATGCTCGCCTTGGCAGCAAAACCATGCGGAGCAACACAGGTTTGATCCCTGAGTCCGTGCTTAGAAACCTCTGGGTATTAAGGGCATTATAAATAACCTATCATATCAATTAACTAAGTAGTGTACAGGGGTACTATCGACTCAGAATAGCTTTGAATGTAGAACAGTATCCTCATACAACCATGAAGTACAATCTACGATGGGTACAAAGCACTGATCACTCTTACTTCTCGTAGGTCACAAGTTGAAAATGTAGTGCATACACATTGGCAACACAAGCATATTAAACCAACAAGAACCATGTGACAAAAATGCCGCCCCAGTCATTATTGTATTTATAGTCCCAAGCATACGCTATTTTCCTCTACCTTGAACACAGCCTCCTATTTTTGACATCTCCTGATTTGCATCCTGAAGTGCCATGCACACCTACATGCCAGTATTTCTAGTGCCATGACTCCTTATCAATAGTATCATTTCTCATTGAACTTCAAATCTATTGGAAAGATACAATCTTCATCTTCATCAAGGCTTTTTATGCACCTGCTCCACGTTCCCTCATTCGCCATCACGAACCACCATAATGCAACAGATTGTGCACAGGAGGACAATTGTTCTTTGCCTCCATTCAAGGATGCTACGTAAATGTGGCATTGCTTCAAAGTGCATGATGAATTGTGCTGTTGCCCTGAGCCATCATGTGATCATGGTAATTCTTTATTTACAATTTGGTCACTGAATACCATCCATTCTCGCAAACTCCTTGGGAATGATCCCTGAGTCTTCTTAAAGACTCCTGTCCTTCTCATTTATTGCCTATTCTACAATTTGAACACTGCCCTCTGCCCCACTCATGTGCCCACCATGATAACCAAGGTCGACGTTTGATATAATTATTGCATCACATTATATTCAACTTGATGTAACTATACACCATCTATTATATTACTTGGAACAGCACATACAAATTTCAAAGAGAAGGTGCTAGACTTTCTTCAACGTGAGTATAACATATCTTACTGTCCTCAGAAACTCCGAATTTTAGGTATTGCTTAACTCATCAAAAATTGTTATCTACATCATGTACTGTGGGGAAAAGGCGGTGGACAGGATTGTGGGGTTTGGGGGGAAAGGTGGGGGAACTTTTGTTTATTATCTAAAATGCCAATACAAATTTTGTTTAAAAAAAATAAATAAGGAAATTCAAAGGGAGTTTTCCATGCATGCTAAATTTCCAGGGCTCATAGTGTCTCTCTATGAAAACTTACTGATGGTGTGGGCAAGCTCACATGGAACAGAGTTAAAAGTGATATGTGAATGAAAATCCATATTTTCTTGAGACCTTGAATAAGAGCAATAGAATCTTGCAACAACTAAGGGGTGAGAAGGAAAGTCCGGACCTGGCCGTATCTTACAACATCCATATCAAGCTTTTAGCTTTCCCTATGACATAACCACTTGCTCACCTTTACACTGTGGCGCCTGATCCTACACAAAAGTCAGGAGAGCAATTCTGTGAATGAGAGAGTATATTTCAATCATTTCATAAGTACTGGCAATGACACTGCTAATCCCCTACTCTTTGTAATCCACCAAGAGGTGACCAAAAAATATTCTACGTCACCCTTACATAAAGATATGACTGCATTTCTTACTGAGATTGGATGGATCCTAAGAGGGAATCTGGTCTCCAGGGAAACCCTTCATATATTGGGTAAAAAAGTGGATTTATGGGATTGGCTTGAGAACTTTGCCCACCTAAGCACTCTTAGGTCCTACCAATTTATTAAATATCGCTTGTTTAGTTACATGAAGCCTCAAGCTTACTTATCCCTGTCCCCCTCCAGTAGACTTAGACGTTTTATTATCCTATTTAGATGTGAGCAACTACCGACCCTGTCTAAGCGAGGCGCTTGGGAAAAAATCCCGATAGATAAACGTATATGTCGCCTCTGTAAAATCACAGAATGTTTAGAGACAGCTAGACATGTACTCACTGGATGTGTTGCACTGAGAGCAATAATTATACGTCATTTGGGGGATTTTGTGCACGATCATGCGACCATTCCTGAAATGCCCTTTTGGCTGAATTGTACCAATACTAGTAATATGCACCTATTCGTCGCATTATATAACATCTGGCAACAAGTTGAATTGGAACTAAAATGCGAACTGGAATCATCACAGAATGGATGATGCCTAAGGGAGTGCACAGTGAATTCGTGTGGTAATAGCAATCAAGTGGACAATATAAAGGTTCCATGTATTGCAGTATGATTTTATTTTATTAATATATATGTGTTCACGGTTGAATGGAATATGTTTTAATATTTGTACTATATCTAATTGTAATATGTAAATTATATGTGTAAAGTTTGAAATTATTTCACACTGTATCACATTAAAGAATTTGATTTGATTTGATAAGTACTGGAGACCCAGCAGGGAATCGGAATGGGAAACTCATAGAGAGTGGCTCATGCTGAAAAGCACTCTTCCTTCCCAGGGGAAACAACCTTGACCAAGAGGCTGTGAATTCTGGATTCTGCAACTACCTGCAGGACTACCGGAAACATGGTAACCAATAAAGGTAGAAGCCTGATGCACTGTGTTCCAGTAATCTGTGACCACCAATGTACATCATTAGCCAAACAATGAAGATAAACCATCTGGTCCACTGAGAGCAGCCAAGCAGAGAAGGCCAGCAGAGGCATCTCAAAGTAAATTGTGAGCATCAGGTAAACCACCACTGAAGTGGGACTGTCTTCTGAGCTACTGTATCAAAGCAGTTGTATTCCGTGATTGAGTTGGGGTGAGTGCAACTTTAATCCATGTGCCTGATTGCTCACGCTGATTTCCTTAATAATAATATCGGCTTAGATCATTGAAACAGCGTGAATTCTACTGAATTCAGCACTGTCTAGTGGCACACCAACCTGGAATCCCTCTTACTGTTCTGCCCTTACCAGCCCTCCACCGACACCTGATTGGGCGTGTTCATCCTTCTTCCTACTCCAGCGAGGGTCTTGTTCTGCCGGCGCTCTGCGTGGCATTTATTCCATGATTGCGTTGGGGTGAGAGCAACTTTAAACCATCTGCGTGATTGCTCGCGCTCATTTCCTTAATAATAATATCAGCTTAGATCACTGAAACAATGTGGATTCTAGTGAATTCAGCACCGTCTCGCGGCACTCCTAGCCTGATTCCCTCTTCCTGTTCTGCCCTCCCTCCCACCTCCAATCCCTCCACAGAGACATGATTGGGTATGTTCCCCTGCTTCCTACTCCAGCAAGGGTCTTGCTCTGCCGGCGCTCTGCACGTCATTTATTCTGTGCAACTTTAAACCACCTGTCTGATTGCTCATGCTCATTTCCTTAATAATAATATCAGCTTATATCGCTGATCAACGTGCATTCTACTAAATTCGGTGCAGTCTTGCGGCACTTGTAGCCTTATTCCCTTTTCCTGTTCTGCCCTCCCCCCTGCCTCCCATCCCTCCCTGCTACCTGATTGGCCATGCTGCCCCTTCTTGCAACTCCAGCGAGGGTCTTGCTCTGCCAACAACCCATTTATCAAGCGATTGAGTTGAAGTGAGTGCAACTTTAATCAATCTGCCTGATTGCTCACGCTTATTTTCCTTAATAAAAATACCGGCTTAGATCACTGAAACAACGTGAATTCTACTGAATTCAGTGCCACCTCGTGGCTCTCCTAGGCTGATTCCCTCTTCCTGTTCTGCCCTCCCTCCCACCTCACATCCCTCCCCTGACACCTGATTGGGTGTTACTGCCCCCCCTTTAGCAACCCCTACGGGTCAGCCCCACTGCACATTTTAGCCCGCTGCAGCAAAGGGCCCCAAGGCAAAGGGCAGCTTCTGAAGCAGTTCCAGATAGTGTCTGCCGGTGTCAACTGGGGAAGCAAGAAGCCTGCAGCCGTCAACCTGCTGCGACTGCTAAGTAAGTGCGGTGGGTCATGGTGTGCAGCAATCACTGCACCCCTCTAAGCTCTCACACCCTTCTAATTACTCTATTGCTCATTTTGCACCGCCCTTATGCATCTCAGTGAACTGTATTTCTTGTCCATCTCTCTAGGAAAGTCTGCTTTTCATTTTTTACATTTCTGTTTGTGTTGAAACACGGCCATTTTCCTTCTTTTTAGGAAAGTCGAATCTGGGTGTTTTTACGTTGCTGCTTGTGTTGAAACTAGGCCTTTTCCCCTCTTTTTAGGAAGTTCAAATCTGGGTGTTTCTAGATTGCTGTTTGTGTTGAAGCTAGGCCTTTTTCCCCTCTTTTTAGGAAAGCCAAATCTGGGTGTTTTTACCGAGAGCCCCTCGCCCCCCCTGTCTTCCATCCACACTGCTCCTGCATTGCACTGTAGTTGCCTGCTTGTCTCCTGTGGGCCTCCTTCTGTGTGAACCCTCCCCCCGTTGTCTCCTCGTCTTTGGCTTGTGCTTCTTTCCTCCCTCAAGCTCCCTTCTTGCCTTGTCACACCCTCTATGGTGCTCTCAATCTGTCCCATCTTCTCAAACTGCTACTGCATCTCCTATTCTGTCCCTCTCACTAAGTCTGGGTAGGAAAAAGTACAAGACGGATATCCTGGTCTCCAACCACATCCTCCAGAGAGACCCTAACCGACATCCTCTTTGTCATACCCTATCCAGACCTATGGACCACTCATGTGCCTCTTCCTCTCCCATTAATGGTGGCATTCGGTGGGAGGTCCTCTTGGCCTTCTTCCACTCTTCCAAGATAATCATTAATGTCTATATGAATGGCACTGTCTTGGTCCCTCAGGACTACCGGAAACATGGAAACCAATAAAAGGTGGAAGCCTGATGCACTATGTTCCCGCAATCTGTGACCACCAACGTACATCATTCGCCGACCAATGAAGACAAACCATCTGGTCCACTTACAGCAGCCAAGCAGAGAAGGCCAGCCGAGGCATCTCAAAGTAAATTGTGAGGATCGGGTAGACCACCACTGAAGAGGGACTGTCTTCTGAGCTACTGTATCAAAGTAGTTGTATTTTCCGTGATTGCGTTGGGGTGAGTGCAACTTTAATCCATGTGCCTGATTGCTCACTCTCATATCCTTAATAATAATATCAGCTTAGATCACTGAAAAAACGTGAATTCTACTGAATTCAGCATTGTCTCTTGGCACACCTAGCCGGAATCCCTCTTACTGTTACGTCCTCCCACCCTCCCACCTCCCATCCCTCCACCGACACCTGATTGGGCATGCTCACCCTGCTTCGTACTCCAGCGAGGGTCTTGTTCTGCCGGCACTCTGCGTGGCATTTATTCCATGATTGCGTTTCCGGTGAGAGCAACTTTAATCTATCTGCGTGATTGCTCACGCTCATTTCCTTAATAATAATATCATCTTAGATCACTGAAACAATGTGGATTCTAGTGAATTCAGCACCGTCTTGCGGCACTCCTAGCCTGATTCCCTCTTCCTGTTCCACCCTCCCTCCCACCTCCAATCCCTCCACGGACACATGATTGGGCATGCTTCCCCTGCTTCCTACTCCAGCGAGGGTCTTGCTCTGCCGGCGCTCTGCACGTCATTTATTCTGTGCAACTTTAAACCACCTGTCTGATTGCTCACGCTCATTTCCTTAATAATAATATCAGCTTATATCGCTGAACAATGTGAATTCTACTAAATTTGGTGCCATCTTGCGGCACTTGTAGCCTTATTCCCTTTTCCTGTTCCGCCCTCCCGCCTGCCTCTCATCCCTCCCTGATACCTGATTGGCCATGCTGCCCCTTCTTGCTACTCCAGCGAGGGTCTTGCTCTGCCGGCACCCCATTTATCAGGCGATTGCGTTGAAGTGAGTGCAACTTTGATCCATCTGCCTGATTGCTCACGCTTATTTCCTTAATAACAATACTGGCTTAGATCACTGAAACAACGTGAATCCTACTCAATTCAGTGCCACCTCGTGGCACTCCTAGCCTGATTTCCTCTTGATTCCCTCTTCCTGTTATGCCCTCCCTCCCACCTCCCATCCCTCCCCTGACACCTGATTGGGTGTTACTGCCCCCCCTTTAGCAACACCTACAGGCCAGCCCCACTGCCAATTGTAGCCCGCTGCGGCAAAGGGCCCCAAGGCAAAGGGCAGCTTCTGAAGCAGTTCCAGATAGTGTCTGCCGGTGTCAACTGGGGAAGCAAGAAGCCTGCAGCCGTCAACCTGCTGCGACTGCTAAGTAAGTGCAGTGGGTCATGGGGTGCAGCAATCACTGCCCCCTCTAAGCTCTCACACCCTTCTAATTACTCTATTGCTCATTTTGCACCACCCTTATGCATCTCAGTGAACTGTATTTCTTGTCCATCTCTCTAGGAAAGTCTGCTTTTCATTTTTTACATTGCTGTTTGTGTTGAAACAATGCCCTTTTCCCTCTTTTTAGGAAAGTCGAATCTGGGTGTTTTTACGTTGCTGCTTGTGTTGAAACTAGGCCTTTTCCCCTCTTTTTAGGAAGTTCAAATCTGGGTGTTTTTAGATTGCTGTTTGTGTTGAAGCTAGGCCTTTTTCCCTCTTTTTAGGAAAGCCAAATCTGGGTGTTTTTACCGAGAGCCCCTCGCCCCCCCTGTCTTCCATCCACACTGCTCCTGCATTGCACTGTAGTTGCCTGCTTGTCTCCTCTGGGCCTCCTTCTGTGTGAACCCTCCCACTGTTGCCTCCTCGTCTTTGGCCTGTGCTACTTTCCTCCCTCACGCTCCCTTCTTGCCTTGTCACACCCTCTATGGTGCTCTCAATCTGTCCCATCTTCTCAAACTGCTACTGCATCTCCTATTCTGTCCCTCTCACTAAGTCTGGGTAGGAAAAAGTACAAGACGGATATCCTAGTCTCCAACCACATCCTCCGGACAGACCCTAACCGACATCCTCTTTGTCATACCCTATCCAGACCTATGAACCACTCATGTGCCTCTTCCTCTCCCATTAATGGTGGCATTCGGTGCGAGGTCCTCTTGGCCTTCTTCCACTCTTCCAATATAATCATTAATGTCTATCTGAATGGCACTGTCTTGGTCCAGGGCCCTATGTCCAATCTCCTCCTTTTCGAAAGGCATCTCCTGGGTCTTATCAACTTCTTTCCTTCTCCCGCTACTACTCCTAGCACCTCCCTGGCTCCTCTGGCACCACCTTCTTCTGCCACCTCACTGGCACCTTCCTCCTTCTCTCTGGCTACTATGCCACTTCCTGATACCTCCTCTGCCCACTGTCGGGCCTCTCTTCCACTTCCGCTGGTTGTACCTCAAACCTGTACCCCAACCCAGAATTCTTTCAAATGTGGCAATCTGCTTCATGTCGCTACTCTCAACTCTCACTCTGCTGTCAAACACTACTCTGCCATCTGCCACCTCTTCGAAGTACTTGACCTGGATGTCCTAGCTCTCATTGAGGTATGGTTCATGGCCAGCTCTGTCACAAGGTGGAGTAGCTCTGATCTTTCCAGAGTAGGTCCCTGCGTCTGTCATTTCTACGCAGGCCCACTCCTCCTTTGAATGCCTGGTCTGCAGGCTCTCTTATCTCTTCTGGCCTCTCTCAGCCTGTGGCCACCATCTACAGGCCACCTGGCCAGGTTGCTCTCTTCCTCTTAGAGTGGGCTGACATCTCCTCTTCTCTGCTTGCCTCTGGAGTGGATGACCTCCTTCCTCCTGGACTGACCCTCCGAGGTCCAACTCGGGTCCTTTCTCTCCACCACCTCCCTCTCCACCCACATGTTGTTCCACATGGCTTTATCCACTCAACATGGCTTTTCAATGTTTGCTTTGCCCCTTTGGCCCACCTGATCTCTACCTTCTCCTCCAACTTTCAATGTTATGTGGATGACTCAACTCTCGTTCAGGCTCCCCTCAGGCTCGTCTCCTCTCTCGCTCAATCCTGACTGTCTACCCATGATTTAGGATGGCTGCAACTCCCACGATCTCTGCCTTAATGCTAGTAAGACAGAGATCCTTCTCATTGGGGTCCCTGCTCCCGCTTTCCCTCTTCCTGTGAGGCAAAAAACCTTGGTATCATCTTTGACTCCAAGCTCTCCTTCTCTCCTCACATCACATGCCTTTCCAAGAAGGCCCACTACCAGCTACACCTCCTCAGAGGATTTCTTCCTTTTCTCACTTTCCCCCAGAAGCTCACTGTCTCCAGAGCTCTGGTTCTCTATAGTCTGGAATGCTACTGCAACAGTCTCTTTCTTAATCTGCCTTCCTCTACTCTCTGACCCTCTGCAACTAATCCAGGACAGGACTGCAAGACTTATCTTTGGCCTCAAGCTCAGGCACTGTATCTCTCCAGCCCTGAAATCTCTCTACTGGCTCCTGGTGGCTGCAAGGACCAATTTCAAGACCTTCTGCATCGTCCACAAGGCTTTCTGGGGCCACGGGCAGCACTACATCTAATTCTCTCTTCCAAAGTACCTTCTTTCTCAAGCCCTTCGCTTAGCTTCCTCAACTCTCTGAGGGTTAGACGCTTCGCCAGAAGAGAGTGGGGGGCAGATCTCTCTCCTCTGCAGGTGCCTCCCTCTGGAATGGCCTTGCTGCCCCTCTCAAACTTGAGCCGGACCACATGAAGTTCCGGAAACAGCTAAAGACCCCCCTTTTCTCATCTGCTTTCTCCCTCTCCCTCCCCTGCTGACCTACCAGTCTGCTGTGCTGACTGGTTGCTTGGCTACCATAAGAGTCTCACTGGGTACCAGGCGCCAGTCTCCCCTGCACTGTCTCAGGGCCTACTGCCAACTTAGGGGTTGCAACTATAACCTCTTCAGTCCCCTGCCTCCTTACACTTACCCAGAGCCACGCTACCCTTATTGCACTTCCCCCTTGCCTCTCCCTGGCACTTATCCCCTCTCCCTTCCCCCTGCACTTTTGCATTGTCGCACTTGCACGATCTGAATGACACAAGGCCAAGTAAGATTGTTTATCTTGTCCTCCCTCTGTCTTCCCTCCCTTGTCTTGTTGTACATGTGTGTTATAAATGACACATCATATCATAAACCACTGACCAGTCCCTGAACCTCAAGTAGGTGCTTGTGTTTTCGGGAACCTATTTGCTAAAACAACTCCATTGTGGATCCATTCCTGCACCTTCTGATGGGGAGGACTGTTTCCCCAGAACCAACCTCTCTACCATCCGGTGGCGTGTCGTCAACCCATCACTGTTCCCAACAATCTCTGGGATGAGACAGATGTACTCCAGGTCCTATAACCACCAGAGCCGCTTCACTGAAACATCTGCATACACCCAAGTTCAAATGAAGCCCTGACTCCTGGCCATGTCCCAGCTTCTGATTGTCCCCAATCACAATGCAGATGAAGGACACTAGATACAGATGCTGCTGATTCCAGCGGCAAAGGATTATGGAGAGACTGCATCATCCCATTCTTCACCTGATCTAAAGCAGCTGGCAAAATATAACCATGACAATCTTGGATGAATTCAAAGTGTAAATCCAGCATTCCCAAGGGGTCTGATTTGCATATTATCCAAACCACAAGCATCCTACCTCAAGTAGACGACAAAAAGTACACTGCCATGCCGGTCCATTTTTTCAGAAAACAATGACTGGATCGCACATGCAAAGCAATCTCCCTGCCATTGAATGACATTAACTCATAGAGAAACATTGACCATATTCTATGCTAGAGACTCAATAACCTGCTCTTATTTTAGACGATGGTTGGGGTCGGAATTTACCAATGAGTAGGGCTAGAAACTTATGTTTTTCCTCTAAGATCCCTATCTTCCCCACACTGTAAGCTTAAAGTATAGATAAGCAGGTTACCTTTATATGACCAATAGCTCTGAATTGACAGTGACACTATTTATTTTGCTTTTATCTTGTTCCTAAACTGATTATTGTACCTCACACGTACGCCTCTAAATCCTGGGCATTGGTGGCTCAACCACAGCTGATTTAGCAGGGCCATTAAAGTGAAGGCATCCTGCCTAAACTCTGCCAACACATTAGCCAGCCCTTATACTGGGATGCAAATTAGCAGCACTGCTTTAAAAAGTTGTTGGTCGGTTTCAGTAAGGACCAGCCTCTGAGAAGAAGGCTCACACTGGGGAGAAAGGAATAATCAATGTACTTAGATAGGGGGTAGGGGTACAGTCACAGAGTCGTCTGAGCAACATTACCAGTAATTGCAGAAACCAAAATAATGTGAGCAGCTCTTGTACATCAGGCTATTTACCACGATTAGTGATCCCCCCCTTAATTTCACGTTGGATCTAAACCATCACCAGGCTGCACGTGGTTAATGAGCAATGCTTATACAGAAAAACATAGCAGGGTATTGGAACGTGTATATCTTTTGACAAGAAATGTGTTTCATGAAAGCAAAGTTGCTGTAAATTGTTCCCAAAAATTCCTGAGGCAACAAAACAAGTTTAAAAAAACTGCAATAATGCTAAGTATTGGAAAAACAGGATACAGCTGAACCACACTGCAATTTCGAGAATAAAGAGATCACCAAATTTGTTTGGCCCATACAAATGTTTAATGTAGCACTTGTTTGCGACTGGCTGCTGTGTTGGCTATATTTTCATTGGGATGCTTGAGGAAGTGCAAAAATCGTACACAAATTTGGAGACAACTAGGCACGTCCTAACACAGCGTCCCCGATTGGGCCCACTGTATATGTGTCTGTTGGGTAGATTGGTATGCAATTACGAGTCTATTAGGGGAGAGCCCTTCTGGGACTACTGCTTCAATTCAGACTCTATTGGGACACAGCTGGCACTATACATGCTATGGACCAATGTTAAAGGTTTGTTACTGAAGCAGCCAGATGCCATTGAGTCTGGAGTGGAACAAGATTAGGATGTTATCCACTGAAAATGATGCTATTCTGAGGGTTGGAGGAGCAGTCGGTTTAGCACCTTCTAATATTATTATTTCGGGATTGTATACTTGTGAAATATTTCATTTAAAAAAAATTTATTTTTAGGTTCTTAGGCACTTAGGTTTCTGTGTACGCTTCCTACTATGTTTTATATGTATGATTCTACTTTATCTGAAGTGGTTGATTCTATGGTTTAATTAATGGATGTATTTGTACTATTTGTGTAAAGTTCAGATTTTGGACTAATTCACAATAAATGTATTATTATTACTTATGCCAAACACATGACTCGTGGTTTTTTGAATATTTGTTTTGTATTTCTTTTTTTATTGTGCATTTGGTATGTAGCAAACCTTCTACAAATATCATTATAACACATATGATAAAAGTCAAAGGAGAAGAATAAAATATGTATCACAAATATAAATAATGAAGTTAAAAGCAATTTCTCAAATTCTTTCCATATACTATGGGCTGTAGACGTTATCACCAGAGACTCTCCTGACTAGATAGTGCTAAATAAATTGATCAAGCCTAATATGTGCCGAATCATGGACAAATAATATATACCGGTTTTTATACATCTCATAAAGCAAATGACAGTTGGTTAACACATGTCTTGAAGTCTCAATTTTCCTATCGCACAACCTGCATTTTCGTTGTTCATAGGGAATTTTAAATCAAACTCCCAAATCCTCCAAAGTGTGCAAAACATTTAACCTTAAACTCATTAAATGTCCTTAACAATCTGCTTTGAGTTTTAACATTGTAAGTAAAAGGGGAGGGAAAAGGGAAGCCTTGTTTAGCATATTCACAGTATTTCATTTTTTCTGTCAATTTCTCAATTAAGAGATTTCTATCCCAAAGCTGCGCTTTCATTCATTCATTACTCACACCCCTATTATATTCAATTTTAAAATCAATCATATTATGAAAATGTTTAACTTCCACTATAAAATTCTCTGAAATTCTAGAATTCTTCACTATTCCCTTTAACATATGGGCAAAATGATTAACCAAAGAAGGTGCATTCTCATTATGTGCCAACATTTTAAATATAGAGATCTATGCGCTATCATCCATTGAGGGATTAAGGAGACAAGCCCTAGCTCACAGCATAAACCTTCCCACGGTATCCAGCTTGGTAGCCGCAAGTTACTTCTCCAAATTTTGCCCGGGGCATAAGTGATGAAGAAGGGAGGGATAGAACTTTTCTCCAGAAGATTCCCTCCAACTTTGACCAAATGTTGGGGTCGATGTTGATTATAGACAACGCTCCATAGGCCATGATTGCTGCCACCTTCTGCCTATAGAATAGTATCAGAGGTTCGAGGGAGAATTTGCCGAATTTCCTATGTAAGACAAGACCTTGGCGTGCTAAAGAGTGTGCCTTTGCTTTGAGGTGTACTGCCCATTCTTTTTCTGTTACAGATTGATTAATCTATATTCCAAGGTATTTGATAGTTTCTACTTGGACAAGCTTTTGTTTTTTGAGAAAGAAAGAGTGTTTGTTCTTTCGTTTTCCACATTCTTGCATCATGGTCATGATTTTGGTTTTTGCTGTGTTTATTTCTAGTTGATTTTGCTCCACATAGTTTTGGAGATTATTCAGGGCAATTTATAGGCCTCAAGGTGTTTGTGCCAGGATGACGTTATCATTGTTGTACAGCATGCAATGCAGAGTCATTGCATTCAGTTTTGGTGAATTCGATGTTGGTGTGTAGATCTTAGTTTCGGAATCCGAGGTGAATAGATTAAATAAGGCTGCTGCTAGTGGGCACCCTTCCTTAAAGCCATGCCATGTCTGAATTGGCTTTGTTACATGACCTGCTTTTGATAATTGTATCTGGACATTGGTGCACGAGTATAACAGTTGAATCGGCTCCAGTATATCGGCTGGACAGCCCCACTCTGACAGTTGGTTCCGTAGGATGTTTCTATTTATTCTATCAAATGCAAGGTTCAGATCTATAAAGGCGGCGTACACCTTCTTATTTGTCTTTATCGCCTCCTGTTTGATGAGATTTAGAAGGAATAAGTTAATATTTGTTCTGACCTTCTTTAGAAAACCATTTTGTCTGGGCGCTTGTCTTTTTGCTGTTGACGCCCATTTATTCAATTTATTGAAGAGTATGCTGGTGAAAATGTTCCCTAGAGGGTCAACTAGGGCTATTAGACGGTAGTTGCTGGGTTCTTTTCTTGTTCCTTGTTTGTATATGGGTATTAATATTGCATGTTGCCATGACGTTGGAATTAAGTTTGTCCGATCTTTGAGTTTGAATATTTTCATGCACAATGCTCCCCAAATTGCCGGATTGTTTTTGATAATGTAATTTGAAAGCCCATCAGGACCCGGGGCGTGAGAGACATTAAGATTTTGAATTACACTTGTTATGTCATTTGGTCCCACTTGAATAACCATTTTTCTTTTGGAGTATGTTCCCCCAGACCATTTCCATTTGGTCTTTCCTTGTATAGTTCTTTGAAGTAAAAGGTCCAGGAAGCCTCTTGTACATCAGATATCATGTTGTCTTGACGCAGGGAAGGGGGGTTGAGAAAATTCCAAAAGTTCCTGGTATTGTTGGATTTTAGTGCTCTTAGCATCGTTTCAGCATCGTACTGGCCCAAAGTCATTTTTGTTGTCTTAATCCAGTTTTTATATTTTTGTTTTGCCAATTTAATCATACAGTGATTCTCTGGGGACGAGTCTTTCATTCGTTTTTTCAAAGTCTTAAATAGCTCTCTCTTTTTTTCAGCGATCTGGATATAGAACGTGTGGGTATGATGCTGTCAGTTCATACTCCTTTTATTTGGTTCCTTTCTGCATTTGGTAAGTACCCATTCATAATTCATCTTCTGGTGGTCATCCATTATTGTTGTCTCAAAGATTTCTGGAAGAGTTTCCAATTGCCGCTGTGGGATCTTCAGCCTGGTCAGTCCATTGTTGAGTTCCATCAGCAGTAGATTTATTCTCTCAGTGGTGGCATTGTTATGTGTCCATGTTGTTTATCGTTGCTTTATATAATGATCGCTATTATTTGAAGAAATATTGACATTTGCCTGTATATTCTTGGAAATACGTTCCGAGCTGTAGATGTAGTTGTTTATCGCCGTGCTATTGCCGCATGCCCATGTTGGGGAGGGCAGGCCTGTTTTTGGGTTCAGGGCATCTAGGTGAACCAGATTTCTGTTAGCTACTTCAATGCACCACCTCTGTGCACAGGGCTCAAGTTTGTGATCTTCAATTTGACTTCCTTCTTGATTATATAGGTGAATATTAAGGTCCCCACACATTATGAGGTCCATCAAGGGATGTTTCTGGTAAGCATTGTCTATAGTTGTGAATACAGAATCTATGAATATTTCATCTTGAATCTTTGCAGGATTCCAGTACACATTTAATATTCCCAGATTTGTTAGGCGGGGAGATGTTCTGGTTTTATTGTGAGCTTTCTCGGTTACATTTTTTATTGAAATATTGTGGATTGAGTCCATGGATTTATGTTGATTGAATCGATTATCTCCAGGTTCGAGGCGTGCTTGATTAGTGTAAGTAGGCCAGAAGAGGGAAGCCCTTTTTCTTTTTCGAATTGCAGGGTTCATGTAAGTGGAAAAGCCTTCGCATAATGGTTGATCCAGGTTTCTTGAAGGCATATAATTTGGAATTTGTAGAAGTCATTTCTTTCTGTATGGAATAAATGTGAATGGCCACGTGTATTCCAAGAGCAAATTGTGATTGATTTATTTTCAATCTTCGTTCGTTGTTAATGTGGTTGTGATATTCCTTGTTTTTCTTTAATTGTGGTGTCTTGCATATCTATCCAAAAGGGATGTTTGGTTTCACCAGTATATTGTTTGTTTTGGGAGTTTTCAGTGTTCGAGTTCTCGTGTCTATCATTCCATCTGTCTGGTTGATAGATCTCTGAGTAGTGACTAGTGTCGCTGCTGATTGGTGTCCAAGTGGACAGGTCCCCTGTCTCCGAGCTATCAACAATAATCCGGTTCTGCATCAGGTCTTCTCCCATTTCAATTACTGTGATTTCAAAACCTAGTAGTTGGAATTGCAGCTTGTTAGCTTCAATAAGGTGCACTGTCTTGAGAGAGGCACAGTCTATCCATATTTTATCAAGTCTCTGGCTTTCAATGAACTCAATGAGAAGTATATCTTCGGATTTTATTACTTTGAGCTCAGGTATGGCATGTAGAAGACGAAGAGTGTTAGTCTGGTTTAGGATAAGCCCATCCTCTTGGTATTTGATTCTTCCGAGTGTGAGCCTATGACGGCTATCATGACTTCGTGGATCTATGGATAGGGGGAGTTTAAATAAATGTTTTGAATCACGCAATTTATCTTCTCCCCTAATTCTGTGGGGGTTGTGCCAGCTTGCTGCTTGCCGTTGGGAGTGAGATGTTTCTTTCTCGTTCTTTTCCTTTGGGTTCAATGGCAAGCTGTCATTATCAAAGCTTAGGTCGGAGTCCGAGATGTCTTCACATGGCAAATTAACTGACATCTGATGATCTGTTAGTCCATGTTCATATGTATCTACGACAATTATAGAGGATTCATTCAGTTGCGTTTCATGTTGACCAATAGTTGAAGTTTCTTCATTAGAGTATGTTGACAGATTGATCAAGGTTTCTGAGATTGCTTCATCCACTTTGTTTAGTGTCTGTTGTGTATTTGGTGTGACATTCGCAACTGTTGGTATGTTACTCTTTGTCGCTTCCTTTATTTGTTCTAAGTTGATTTTCTTTTGTTTTGTTGTTGTTTGGTTCAAAGTCGTGGCTAAGTTTCTAAGAAACGCTCTTGATCCTTTTTGTTGTTTTTTGGTTAGAGCTTTTTTTGAGTTTTATTTAAATTGTTTTATTTGAGTGGCGGATCCCAGGTGGGTGAATATTTTGTAGGGCTCTGACGTCTTCTTGTGTTGGGCAAGTTTATTCTGTGTATCGTTATTGCTGTGTGTCGACATTATTGCAGGGGGTTGTATCGTGGGTACTTCGATATCTAAGTCAATTAAGTGTCCTTCTGGTATGTTGTTCATTTCTATTTTTTGTCTTTGATCTTGTTGTTCCTTATTGCACTTATCTTGCTCTTGTTCGGTTTGTGTCATTTCTTTGGTTGTTTTCTGTAGTCGTGTTGTATGTTCCTTAGTTGGCAGTTGGGGTTTAGCATTCATCATGGCGATAAGAGCAGCCGTCAGTTGTATTTTATCCTCGCTGTCATTCCTTGCAATGTCTGCTAGACGTAGTTGCCATGTTACACTTGCTTCAGCCTCTAGAGTTAGGCTTTCTTGTATTTCAACCATGAATGCATCGTTATTAATTTGATTTGCATGTATCAAAGCTAATAGGATTGCTTGATGTTTAATTGCCTCAATGTTTGATTCATGCATTTTCATGAAAGGAATCATTGTCTGTGTGGTAACGGCTATAAGCATGTTCTGTAGGTCTAACATGGTTGTGGGAATTGCTTCAGGTTGACATTGTTTGTTTGTTATCTTCACAATGGCAAGATCTGTTTCAGATTCATTGGTAAATGAGGTTCATCCCAAGTATAGATGATGTTTTTGAAAAGGGATCGGTGTGCTTGTTTTTAGTGCCCTGTGTTCTTTGCTGGTCGTGGTTCCTGTCTTTATGGTGGATATTTTTTCTATGTTTCTTAGTTCAGGTTTATTGGATGCCTTTTTCCTGTTGTTTTCGTGTATTTCCATGAGAGATTCAATTTCTGTGAGATCCAATGAGAGTCTCTCTAGTCGATTCTTTGTCGAAGGAATGGGAATTAATTTGTAAAATTCAGATCTCGTCTGGCGTTCGTAATGTGATTTCCATTTCTGTTTTGCAAGTTTGGCTTTGTCTCTTTGGGAACAGGTTGATTGTGGAACTAGGTTTGAGCTTTCATGGTCGTCAGTTGGTCGTTGGTCGTTTATTTCCAACCTTCGTGATCTAGGGTGACCATTTTGCAAGTCATGGAGTGAGTCTGTGTGTGCCTCGACTGCTTTAGATGATGTGGAGACCTGTATATTTGCACAAGCCTGGGCTATCGTTGAAGGATCTATTTTCATCGTCCAATCTTTGAAGAGGTCATTCTTTTGGCCCGTAGTGGATTGTTCCACATTCCTAAGTGGTTCTGGTTCTTGTGTATCCATAATCAGGGGCTCTGACTGGCCCTTTGGTCCAGAGGGGAATGCCTCTAGGTTATCTAGCTGAGTACCGTTGGTTGTTCCTGGATCGTTGTTTTGGATGTTGGGATGGCTTTCTCCGATGATGGCTTTGGTTCTTGGATGAACATTAATGCTTTTGTGTGCAGACTCAAGGTTATCGACAGCAGTTTTTGAAGACGGAAGTATGCTTTCAGCTTTGTCTCTATTATGTGGTTGTTCCATTTGGGCTTGGATGCAAGTGGGCATTTTTACATGACTAGGCATACTATTCAATGTAGGCACCCTCATTTCTGGTGTTGGAGGTTCTTCCATTGCGTGTTAGCTTTTTTTAGATGTTTAATTTTGTCGATGCCTTTTGGGTGAAGGTTATATTGATTAGTTAATAAGAATGACTGAGATATGGAGCTTTGCCGCATGAGCGAGTCCATCGGTGTCTCCATATGTTGTTTTTCTTCTTGGCCTGTCTCGATTGCAGGCGTGTCAATTCGCTCCTTGCTCAGCAAGAGTTAGATAAGCTTGTGTCTACTGGTTTCAGACGGAAGTAACAAAACTCTGTCTCGTCGAGATTGTGGGGAGACACACTGGTCAAAGGCAAGCGCACACAGTCCCAGATGTGTCAAAGAGTGGATCAGTGTTTTAGCACAAAAAGGTGAATACATTTATTTTGCTTAATGGTTCAAATGGGAGGAATTCCCGTGAGTTTAGGGTCTGTTTTAATTACCAGAGAAATCTGTTCAGAACGCCAGTCAAAGGCACGGGGCCCGCAGTTCCAGCGGGCAAGTGTAAATCAGAGGAAGCTCACAAGTAGCTTAAGTTTACAATCAATCAGCACAGCACAATTTCCAGGAAGGGTGGTATGGGAGAACAACAGGAGTAGTTATGAGGAAAGTGCGCAGTTAGGAGGTAATATGTGAGCTTACTTGATGCTGCTTGATGCTATATCACAGGTGTGCACTCCGGTGCCCAAGTTGTACTGACTATCCGCCGCTGGCGATGTCGGAGTTACTCCAGAGGGTGGAGAGTGCTATAGTTGGTCGCTCCGCTCCACGCACCTCCAGCAAAACAGCAGTAAGAAAAAGTGTTAGCCCTTTTCTCCACGTTCGGGCTTCTCGCTGCAAGGGCTGGAGGCGGGGCTTAAATCCACAGCTTCCTGGTGGGCATGGCCAGACCTCCGAGGTCTTTGTTAAAGGTGTAGTGAGCAGCGACTCGAAAGTTATGCAGGTGCAGAGGTACAAAGGCAGACTGGACGCGTGCCACACTCCAAAAGAAAGTCCAGTTTCCAAATCTGCCACAGCATGCAGCAAAACAGCAGTAAGAAAAAGCCTTATCCCTTTTCTCTGCGTTCGGGATATTATTGATTTTCTATGTAAATTTACATACACTCTTTTTATGACCCTCAAAGATCATAATTTTTGTTTTCTTATCATTCCGGCCCAGTCCATTAACCTTTGAATAGTCAACCAGCGCATCTATACTGCCTTGTAGTCCAATTGGGTTTTGTCCATAAGGATCGTATCATCAGCATATGAAAGCCAGGGCAGTGCAAAGGCACCCATGTGAGGAGGAACATTATTAAAGCTGTTAGGCCTCCACCCTCATCTGCCACATAACGATTATATAGCAATAGTGCAGGTACACAGCCCTGTTTCACTCTGTGATTAGTTTTAATACTTGCCAATGAACAACCCTCCCGATCAAGTCTGATGGATGCTGTCGTGCTATGATATAATTCCTTTATAAAAAATCAAGCATAGAAATATCAAAGCCCCATTCTTCCAATTTCTTCGTAAGCCGAGGGCTGACACAGAGTCAGAAGTAGCTGTATAATCAACATAGCAGATATACAGCATTCATCCTTTACTCAACAAAGTAGAGCTGATCAGGTACAAAAACGTCCATACATCATGCAGGGTGCCACAACCCTTTCTAAAGCCTATTTGGTGGCAAGACAACAATCCAGCATTCAAGACCCATTCATTTATTTTTTGAAGACTACAACTTGCGAATAATTTATAAATAGAACTTGTCATTGACAGCAAACAGTAGTTTCTGGGGTCTTCTCTGGCTCCTTTCTTAAATATAGGGACCAGGTTAGCTTTCTTCCAGCCGTGGAATGGTGCCAGTAAGAATTTATTTTAGTAAATATGACCTGGAGAAGATTAGCCCAAAAGACAGGTGCAGCCTTTATCGCCACATTGGGTATACCACCTGGCCCAGGTGCTCTAGATGGTTTTAATTTCATTATCATTTTGAATAGGTCTTCTGCAGTAAAACTATACCAATTTCCCTCAGAGTCAAGCACCGCGCCATTTGGAGATTCTGTTGATTCAACTTGAAAGTCAACTGGATGTTCGTTATTATATGGTTCCCCAAATATGTTCCACCCAAGAGGCTTCAGGGACAGGAATATTTGTACAATTGTCCCTTCATGTATTTATTGGCATTGTGCCAACATTTGCGGCTATCTCTATGACTATGAGCAGTGAAGATTATTTGCCAGTTTGCATAATGTATGGACATTCAATGTTATCTAATCCAATTTGTGTATTTGGTTGGCAATTTCATAATCAGATAATGCCTCATCAAATGATCATATGTCTATTTTTTTAAATATCTAATATCTGCCCTCAATTCACTTTTCTGTTGTTATTACTGCATCATGGGCCACTCCTGTCTTGATTTTGAAATAAGCTGATTTTTTCTGAGTGTTAGTGATAACAAATACTTCCAGAATATCATCCAACTCCCAATCAGAAACCTTGCAGGCTTCTTCACAATCCCTATCACATATCAGAATAGTGTTATATACTAATTTATTAAACTCATCAATAGTCCTCACCGTCCAACATGGTCGGTTACCCTGCATATTACTTTCCACATGCCCCAGCCGCCCTTGATGATTTTGTTACGACTCAATTTGAACTGACATTTTAACACCACATGATCACTTACACTATTCACCAAGGTCTGATAGCCTCAGAGGAACATCTTTAAAGGGCGAGTCACAGTTCAATTGGGCATCATTATGAGTGTGTCAGTCTTGTAAAAATGCCAGACAAAATGCCAGTTATACCTGCGCTGGCATTTAACTGAACCGGCACACTAGGAGTTTGCTGGTAGGGGCAGTGAACTACAGGGCAGGCCTGACCTTTCGGAAGTTTAGGCCCCAACCAGCAAATAATTGCTCAATTGCAGACACCCATAATATCCTGGTAACACCGGGATATTGAGCTCCGGTAACGGTAAGGCAGGTTTGCTGGTAACCCACTGGTATTACAGGCAGGGTACTGGCAAAACCGTAATGTCCCCCCTAGTGTATCCTCGGTTTAATGTTACCCTTATACCAAGTGAAGATGTCCTTATTATCACTCGCAAAGTTTTCCGCCCTAGAATTAAGAAATTCCATGCCATATGCATACAAAAACGTGGACAAGCATACCACTATATAGTTATCACTCGGAGGCTTAGTTTCCATGGTATACTCTAAAGCATAACAATACATATTAAAATCTCCAACAACCATACATTGTAATCCAGGATAATCATGCAAGCAAATTGACAAAATATGCTCGATATAGTTTAGTATATTCCTAGAGTATGTACCTCCAGGAGGGATATAGACATTGATCACAAGACATTTTAGCTGACACTTTACAAGAGGAATAGATACAATTGCAGCAATAGCATTAGGGTTTATAATATGAGGCAGATATTCCGGAAGACTCAAATTAGATCTGGCTCCAATTGCTAGTCCACTAAAAGGTCTAGCTATTAATTTCCAAGAAACCAGTCTCTGCAAGATGGTGTATCCGTCTATACATGCCCATTGAGTCAACCATGTCTCTGGCAAAACGAAAATGTCTGCATTAGCTAAAATATGTGCACCCTTTTGTTTAACCGAAAATGGTGGCATTCAAGCTTTTTTATTGGATAGCGCTGCAGCAAGCCATGCCCAATTGGAGTCGGATTCGTCCAGTTTTAAATGCTCAATATTTGAGGGCAACTGTTAAATAGTCCGACCCAATCCAATGTTTAATGATTTTCAAATTTGGTCCTTTCCTGCTTCACGCAGGATCCGCCTCCAACCCCAATTCTAAATCAACATCCAGAGTCGCTTCAAACCCATTTTCAAAGTCAGATGTAAATCCTAGGAGGTATTCCACTATCGCAGGTGCTGTAAAGTGAACCAGCAACCGATTTGAAGAGCTGTAATTAGGGGGCAGTTCAACTAAACAGATATCTTTGGTGGTAATAGAAGTAAGTTGCGGTATACAATGTAATTATTGCAAAACCATATGTCTGTTCAGATAGGGGCTGTCTTCCGAGGCAAACATCTCTATAAATGTGACCATCCCGTGTATTTAATTTCCCCTCTTCCCTCATAACACAGTCCACTTGTCCCTCGACACGGTTATTGATCTCACTGCCCGACACCTTATTTAGAGGCTCCATTTGTTCCTCAGATGAACTTGATGGGGAGAGTGAGGAGTTCAAGGGCACGTCCAGCTGCTGAACAGCTACAGTGGGTTGCCTTTTGGACCTGCAAATCCAATTATCAAGTGGGCCAGCATTAGCTTGCTCCACAAGTACCTTTGAATCTTTTACTGAGGGTGCCAGATCAAAGCCAGGCATGGGCTGTAGCATGCAATCTCTGTAGATGTTACCCCTAGGGAACCAGCATTCATCCTGGCAGCACCAACATTACTAGGCGTGGCCTGACTGGACGAGGCATTTACCAATTTACGTAGCTTTTTCCTTCTCCTCCTTTTAGCCCTTTTCTTGTTACCTTTGGCATTGTGTGTGTTTTGCCACGCCATACAGAATCTTCCTTATATGAGTTCGGATTAACCTGCTCTGACTCAGTAACCACAAGAGAGTGGTCCATAAGTGCCTCACTTGACCCA
Organism: Ambystoma mexicanum; assembly: GCF_040938575.1. Lineage (NCBI taxonomy): Eukaryota > Metazoa > Chordata > Amphibia > Caudata > Ambystomatidae > Ambystoma > Ambystoma mexicanum. The sequence goes on along the minus strand of NC_090933.1, from coordinate 496,233,221 downwards.
GTGCCCTCCTTTCCCTGCAATTCATCGTCCTCCAACACACTTCCAACTGCGGCTCCATCTTTCTGCATATCATCCTTCTGTTCACCGTTTTGTATATTTAATTTGCTATCATTTATACTATGTGCCCCATACATTTGCCAATATGACATCTACAATTCTACTAGTGGCATAGACCCGGTCTTTCTGTTGACGTACCATATTAGAACAGAGCATAAACAGGGCTTTTACCTTAATCCTCAACCATGGTTCATCAAATTGAGAAATTGACAAACTATTAAAAGAGCCCGCCAATTCCCGAGCTTCCAATATGCTTTCAAGAATCTCAACAAGATCAGGAGACTTGACAGGTTAAAGCCTATTATTATTACTACAGTCTTCGGAGGCACTAGTAGGTGCAATTACTGCCTGGTTCCCTAATGAATTGCGCTGCAGTGAATAGAACAAGTTGAGCAGGGAAATTTTATTATCAATTTCAGGTAAAAAGGAGGCATCCGAAATAGTTATAGGACGAGGAGACGAAGTAGTCAGTCTCACACCCGGTAAAGCAGAGAGACTCGAAAAAAGACCCAATGCATTTTTCCCAGGCTGAAACAAAGACGTTATTTTTCCAGCTTCAGTTTTTTTTGCAGAACTTCCAGCTCAATCCAAAGAGGAGGAAGCAGTGCCGATTATATTCACAATAGGTCCCAGGATGTTTTACTTGATGTCCTTGTAGTTGACTCAGCAAACTTCGGTTCCCTGCCAAGTGTCAAACTGCACCTGGTTGGTTCAAGATCTCACAGGCATGATTTACACTTTTCAACAGGAAGAGAATGAAAGCTCAAAGGATTCCTTAAAGCGCAAAAGGATTCTGACCCTACTAAGCTTACCAAGTCTTACCCGAGTCCTCCACTCTATAGACCACAAATTTAGCCTCCAGCTGAAGCCAGACAGACAGCACTCAACAATGTGCAATGTCTATCTAAATAGTCTTCCCAACTGCTGGCCGCAGTGATTCTGGGTGGACCGACCAAGCAGTATAATACAAGTAAAATTCAGATACCGGACTTCCACAGCGAGACAGCGCTCCCAAAGAACTCGCCCAATTCACATGTGCCAATGCGCGTGGTGTCTGTTTAAATAATCTTCTCAGTTGCTGGGCGGTGTGATTCTGGAGGAACAACCAAGCAGTATAATCCAGGTAAAATTCAGGTAGCAGACTTCCACAGCGTGAGAGCACTCACAATGCACTCTCCCAATGTGCACGCACCAATGTGTGGGGAAACGGCTTAAATAGTTTTCTCAGCTGCTGGCTCGCTTTCTTCTGGAGAGCCAACCAAGCAGTCAATCCAGGTAAAATTCAAGTAATAGACTTCCACAGCGAGACAGCAGTCACAATGCCCTCAACCAATGCACCTGGTTTCTGCTTAAATTGCCTTCCCAGCTGCTGGGCGGGGTGATTCTGGAGGACCAACCAAGCGGTATAATCCAGGTAAAATTCAGGTAACTGATTTTCACAGTGAGCCAGCACTCACAATGCACTTGACCAATACACGCACACAAATGTGTGTGGTCTCTGCTTAAATAGTCTTCCCAGCTGCTGGCCATGGTGATGCCAGAAGACCAACCAACCAAACTTCAGGTAACGAACTTCCACATCGAGACAGCACTCACAAAGCACTCGCCCAATGTTTGCATGCCAATGCATTGGGCGTCTGCTTAAATAATCTTTCCAGCTGCTGGACGGGGTGATTCCGGACGACTAACCAAGCAGTATAATCCAGGTAAAATTCAGGTAACTGACTTCAACTGCGGAACAGCACTCGCCCAATGCGCGTGGCATCTGCTTAAATAGTTTTCCCAGCTGCCGGGCGGGGTGATTCCGGAGGACCAACCAAGCAGTATAATCCAGGTAAGATTCAGTCAACGGATTTACACAGTGAGACAGCACTCACAACGCTCTCGCCCAATAATTGAAAACACCAATGTTTTTTTAATTCAGCAAACTCTGCTCCTAAAAACCACTTTTTCATTTTCTCTTTCACAAGCATTATCTTTAGTTTCGGAAATTGCATCCATAGGAAGCAAAGCTTCTGGTGCCACATCAGCAGAAGTTCCACCATCTCCAGCATAGACTAGACACCATCTAACGTGTCCACGTAAACCTTCTGTCAGCAGTGGTGCAGTCCTGGCTATGGAGTGAAAATAAACCTTTCTGGGCCTATCCTAATTCCCAATTAAAATAATCCAAAAATAATGATCCTTTCCCATTGCTGCCAAGGCCTAAGGTTGTAAAGGTAAGTACGGCACATTTCAAAGTTGGAATAAACACATTTTTCAAGAAGTTACATGCAATCATGCCTTTCCACAGTGGCACATATAGGGCAAATCTGCGTTACACCATGTGCGCTGGTTGCATTATATAAAATGAAGCTAACGGGTTTTGCTGATGGGCTGTATTGCATACGTACTTTGTGAAGGTTATAAAAACTGGACCAAACTGATTTTGTGCAGAGATTTTTATTTTCATAATGAGAATAGGCCCAATGCATAATACAACCTGACCCATCCTTCACATTTGGACAGGGGAGCCAAGTTTAATTTCTCTTTTAAGTGTTCCATGAGCAGGATACATGGGTTTGCTACATTATTTGATCTGGAGCAGCGCATAATGCAACTTGGGCATTTATTCTTCCATAAAAGCATGAACACTGGTGTCAAATAGATTTTCTCAAATTGTTGTACTCGTTAAAAAATGTATTTACGACTTTTAAGTCACAGTGAGCCTATTTGATCCTTTGTTGTACACCATGGAATCAAAATGTTCTTTAAGGGCCTCGTCAGCCCAATATGGAACACGCCGTATCATGGGGCGACGTGTAAAGTGATTTGCGAAACGTTATGGCCTATTTAATTTCTCACAACACTTAGATCAGAGGCCTGCAATTCTGGTTTTCAAGTGCCCAAACTTCTCAATGTTTTTAGGATAATCACAAATTACATGAGAATGCGATGGTAGATGGGTGTTGGGGATTACCCTAAAAGCTTGGTGCGGTTGGTGATCAGGAGAACTGATTTTGTATGCTCCTGATTTATATCTAAGATATATCCCGTTATTCTTAAAACAGATCACATTGGCAAGGAATATAAATGTTCACCACAAGCACACTCTTACTTCCACTGCCTAGAGATAAAAGAACATGCCCAATTGTAAGCATTTTGTCTAGTCTGAAAGGTACCACATGGTTGGACATCCAGGTCTTTCTAGCATGCAAAAAAGGTGAGTGTGATTGGCTACTTTGATCTATCCATTTATCCAATCGGGTATCTGGAGATTATTCACACCCAAAAAAGTGCATCAAGTCAATCAATCTCATTCTCCAGGCCACCCGACTGCCTTCTCTGGGTGTCACCATTTTTGTTCTCTTGACTGCCAATTACCCTGTGACTTCGTACCCCACCTCTAGAATCCAGGACATTCCACGCCCGCCAATCCACTTACCTGCAGGCCTGGAGCCTCTTACTGCTGGTCAACCGCCACCATAGACATAAAAGAGGGACTTTGTGTATTTTCTGTTTGCCATGTGGTGGCTGTCTTCATCTGTTTTTTACTGTATACACGCACTACGTGTGGAGCTCAAACCCCTGGAGAGAGCCATGGGGTGCAAATAGTGATAACCCCTGCATTTATGTGTGTAGAGGGTCAGTTCCAACACTCAGCACTCACCAAATACTCACTTTGCTCGGCCCAAATAGAGTTGGGATGGCGGGCTGTTACCGTGACTGTACACCCTGAACATGGGGGTTATCACTATATCTCTTCCCTTCAGAATGCTCTCCCACCCCTCAAAGGTTCCTTTCAAATGCTGCAGAGAGCTGTGAACACACCTCTATTCCCCACCGACTATTACATGGTTTTGCCCATTCCAGAGCATTTTGAAAATCACCTGTTTCGCTTATCCTACTAGTCAGCAACGTACATCTTGCAACACACAGTAAGTGTCATCCTTCTTGGTACTCCCATCGACATCCAAAATCACTACAAAGACTTATCCAGGAATCAGATCTCTTGAGCTAATGCAAGGCTCTCACCCTTCAGCATTCCCTGTCACGAGGGGTGCCTAGGCTTGGATACTGGGCAATAGAGCAATGACTGAAGGGCCGGCCAGACATGCAATAATAGGACAATTCTTTGGGCAAATTGGAAAAACAGATGCCTTAGTGTGCAGTGACCAATGCTACTAACCCAGTGTGCTTAAAATGTGGCTTTTTCTTCGTTTTTTCCTCAAACAAACAAGGTCTCCAGTGCTACCTAAAAACCTTTCTGTGAAAAGTTTCAAATAGCGATCTGTGAATTTGAGTGACCTTTTTATTCCCAGGGCTAATTTTGGTTACTGTCTGACCAAGTATCGATCCCATGAGCACCCGCCATGTTCCCCTCCCTTCTCTCATGCGCTCTGATTTGGCTGTAACACAGCACGTAGTTCTTCCCGAAACTCCTAAAAGTAAACGAATAATGCACTCTAAAATCTATTTAATGAAGAAGTCACTAGTGCAAACCCTTGTGTATAGGCGCGTTATTAAAGGATAGTTCCGGGACTTTTTTTTTATTGTTCCTATGGTTCGGCCATGTGTTTTTAAGCATAAATCGGTAGATCGTAGAAAACTTTCCTATGGACCTTACCCGACTTTTCGTCCATTAACGCACTCGAAATCAGCCGCCATTTTCTGATAATCCTATCATTTCCCCCCATCGCCCTGGCTCACCTGCTTTTGCGGCACTAAATCAAATCCCCCGCCCCTGAAACAGACTTGATCAAAACATTCATATTCCCTGCCTCTATCCGTGACGTGACTGAGCTGCGTAGGCAAACGCGCCCAGGCGTCTTCTACGCGACTCCACACAGAACCAGGAAATCAACACAGATGAGCTCACACAACACAGCGCGCCACAATTGGGAATATGAAACTGTATTTTTAAATTAAACCGCAAGATTGTAAATTTGGTAAAGTACATTTATTTGACATCAAATGTTTTGAGAATATTCAGCGATTTGCATTTTTCTTTGCTCTCAATCCAAAATAGTTCGTCTTGAGGCAAGCGATGTTCGTGTGCAGTACACAGGGTGTTGGTTTACGATAAAATAAGCTCTTCGGTCGCACTGATAATCGCATGGCTGTTCCAACAACGAGGCACTAGGGCACCACAACGGTCTGTATGTTGCATCTAGCCGTTAGTACCGCGAAAGGGCATACTTGTACTTGGCGATCGTCCCATAAAATGGTCAGGGTGGTAACGTTGTTCACGCGGAGAAGCAACTGGCGGTTGAAAAACCCATCCGCCGGTGTCTGGTACTCGTGACACAGACAATAATGGATGATGTACCTGTTTGACAAACATAAAAAATTAAATTAGTCTCACCATCAGATCTTTATTAAAATTATTCATTTTATATATTAGGTCGGGAAATTATTTCATAGCTAGGACAGTGCAACTGGGTATTATACGTCAAGGGGGGGCTGTAGGATACTGAGACAGTCCCCCAGTGCAGGGGTTGACAGGGAGGCAGTGCAGGTGGAGAGTGGAAGGGCCCAGGACCGAGGTCGCAGACAGTGGACCAGTTGTAGCAGGGGAGAGGGAGAGAGAAAGCAGAAGCAAAGAGGAAGGTTTTGAGGTGCTTCCGTGAAAGGAGATGGTTCTCCTCAAGATAGTGCGCGGTACAAAACAATATGCCACATAGAACGAACAAATACAACTTAACCCGTCTTTAAAGCTACTGTATAGTAATTAAATTGCGGTATAAACTCATCTAAAGAGTTACTTACATTATATTTGCATTTTCCATTGTGTCTGTGCGTAGGGCAGCCCCGAAATACCACTCCTTCTATGCCGACGTTATTTCTTCTAATGAACGAACATGAAATGGCTTTCGTTTCTGAAATTATATTCATTATCGTTTCTTACGTTATTGCCCCACACCCCCAAAAAGAAGTCTTTCGGGATGGTCCCGGCCTGTCAAGGTCAAATAACAATAGAACCTTATACTGAGTTGTGGGCCATTCCGGCACCCGAGCAAAAAATCAAAGCAGCTGACCTTCACTTTGAACGAGCACACATTCCTAGTTAGCTACATTCAGTGTAAGGCCATCTCACAGGACTTGAAATTTACACTCCATCTTTGCATTTTGTCTGCGTGCTTTGCAGCCCCAGAGAACCATAAATACAGAGACATTCTATATTTTTTGAAAAATGATTTATATTACTGTTTGGTTGGATAGACACATTGCATGTACACTGAGCAATCACTTTTATTTACACATTACATAGATACACATATTCAATGGGCCTGCGACATGAGGAGACTCGAGAGAACAGACAATCAAATTACAATCATTTAAACCGTGATGTGTATTTCTCAATGAGCTCTTCTTTAGGTGGACATGGAACAGAGGCAATGTTGGGTGGCAATGCAGTTGTCCCCTGCACAGGTTCGTTCACAACTCCATTTATGTGCCTATCTAGGACGTCAACAATAAGTCTCTCAATGAACTCATATTGCATATCCTCAAACACTGGTTTGATCACCCATTGTTTACTTCTTTTAGTGAAGGCCTTATTGTAGCGAAGCGTCCCTAAAGTTCCGGTCGTCCTACTTTGTTGACGGCCAACATTATGGTTATGTGCCAAGACCGCTAGAAGAGTCCGATTTATCATGCCCTCCATGCCAATATGCAATCGTTTTGGCCTGTACTTTAGGCACATATTGTGGAACACCTCCAAATCTCCTGTGTGGCAGAATTCCTTGAGTCCCCTCAAATCTCTTGTTATAGTTTTATCAAATACAATCTTTTCAATGGCTTTGTGAGTGGGTGATGAAGGAATCAACCACTTCTTCTTCCGTGCCTCCTCTGTGGACAAAAGGCCATGTTCACAATTGTGGAAATGTTGGTTTGTGTTCCAACGGTGAACGTTGGTACAGTGTAACATTACTGACCGCCATTTTTCCAGTAGAATTTCCAACGACCCTCCACATGTTTTTGAGCTCCACCAAAGATGGTTGCTGATTGACTTGGACCACTGTGAAATACCTTGCATTTCTTTTTTTTTACCTGCAGCAGACATTTTTTTATTGATTGTTTTTGCAAGATGCCAAACGTCAAATTGGTGATTTATATTTTTGTACTCTTCTCTCATTGTCTTGGCAATTGAAACGTGTCTGTCCGTGGCTATCAGGTCGATCACCATTCCCCGCGATTGTAGTTCTTGCAATGATGCTACAAAGCCAACTTTCTCCATGGCCACTGAGGATGTACTTTGTGACACCTGCACGACCACCGAACTCACAATTTTCTTACTTTCCATGTCCTGAAAGTGGTAGGTGCAGTACTTGGCTGAAAATCCTGGGCTGTCGCACTGTCCATCACCGGCTAGCCTGAACCGTTTGCCCGCAAATGTACTATCAATAGACATTTTTTCCATTCTCCAAGCTTCGCTAATGGCTGGAAATAGATAATCGGTTTGGTATTTGTAGAACTGAGTTTTCGCAATGAAATGGATTCCCACAAACTGAAAGAAAGACTCTAATTTTTTAAAACTTGAACCACTAAAAAGTGCAGCCGCTGCACAAAGTAGATTGCCTGCTGGCAGTTGTCCCAGCATGGGTTGTGCAGACCATGAGAAAGGATGATATTTTGTACATGTGGCATGTATTTTAAGGTTAGTGCCTCGAATTGCACGAGTCACATTAATCAATGGCTCCCCACATACTTCCCCACCTACCGAATGCCCACATTTCAACCGAATAATAATATCAATCAAACAACTATCGAATACAATGAATTTGGCCTCTTTCCTTATACTGTCACTCTGCATCCCAGCTGGTTCGGCCTGTAACGTTGAGGACATGTCACTCACATGAAAGGTAGAATCTCTGATATCGTCTTCCGCTATGTTCAGTCATATTGATGGTGTTTCATTGTAGTCCACTTCATTCTCTTCCATTGCAACATCTGTTCCTTCTCCGGCGATGGGTGAATAAGACAATTTCTTCAACTTTCTCGCGGTCTTAGTTTTTGCGGGTGTGGATTCTGTGAATTGATCTCCGACTGCATCCGAACTACCAGGAGGACATTCACTATCAATGGCTGGTGGTGGTATAGCTCCGTTGTCAATCACTTCATATTCTTCCCATTGGCACGATGCATCTCCAGTCTCAAGTCCCTGCCAAAAGGTTTGACAAGCAACATCTCTCGTTCGCTTCACTGTCTGTGTAGATCTAGTTCGTACACCCACTCGCAACTAGAGGACAGATTGGAAAAGGGATGTTCAGTTTAAACACAACTTACAGTATTGAACTATTAACAGTGAAAAACAACATAATATAGTGACCAGGACACTAACCTTCTTTCTTTTGCTTTCTTTTCTTTGAAACTTTCTTGCCTCGAACTTCAACATCAGGACGCTGTTGCTCCGACTCGTGTGTGCATGTCTCCACTTCCTCTTGCGCTGCAACGACTATATTTTCATGATAAGCACATCCATCACGCACTGACGCTCCATCGACTCCCTGAAACATAGAACTTTCATTAGTATGTATAATAATATCGAAAACACAAAATGTACTTGGGGACCAATACCCACGTACATCTCAATAGCAAAACACAAATTAACGCTTTGTGTAGAACATTCAAACGACAATTATTCACGCATAGTTGATCTAGTTGGATGGAACTGTCAAGATCCATACCTCGGGCTCCTCATAGACTTCCATTGATGATATTATTGAAGATGATGCTTCAGTGACTCCCTGAAACACAGTAATTGCATTAGTATTGTTTTCTATTTTGATAAAAAGAACAGAAACTTTGTGCAGGCGTCAACGGCTCATCTAAATAGACCTGCACAAATGATCAGTTGTCTAAAATAAATAATGGATATGTAAATATGATTCGATTTGCTCGATCGTTGGAAGTGTCACCACCCAGAGATCTGCATCAACTACTAGGGGTGATGTTCTTGTAGAAGAAGGTCCGTCATCTCCCTGAAACATAGTACTTGCGTTAATAAAGAAGGAAGTATAGCGGATGTAATCACGTCATATGATTTCGCTTGATCGAACTGTCAGTATCCATACCTCGAAATGCATAAGAACATCAAGGGACGATGTAACTGCGGTGCACACTTCTGCAAGCTGTTGCGCCGACCCGTAACTGCATGCTCCCCCTTCTTCTTGGACTAATGCTACATCGACTCCCTGAAACATAGGTCTTTCATTAGTAATGAACACAATATTGAAAAAAGAAGACACATAGGCGGGCGACGACAGAAGGACATATCAATGGCTAAAAACGAAGGAAACATTGTGTGTAACAATCACGCTACAAGAATGCAAGATCTGATGATCTCCATCGATGGAACTGTCCGGAAACGTACCTCGAGCATCTGAGTGACATCAACGGTAGTCGTCAATACGTTGGACTCCTCAGCATCTCCCTGAAAGACAGTACTTGCATTATTTTGGATAACAATAATTATAACTGAAAACAAAGACTAGAGGATGAGTACAAGGGTGTACCATTAGGTAAAATAATTACACGATAAATTAAAACTATTGATTTACATGCCTAAAACAAGTCAGTGGCAGAATAGCCAAGTAAGATTACCCGATAGGCGCTCGAAGTGGCCGATGACTGCAATAACGACACGGATGGAGAATCTTCCGCCTTCATATTGAGTGGATACATAAATGGGGAAATTATTGTTAGCTAATGCTACACACTACCGCAAGGCCGAGAGATAAATACGTAAACTTGACTCACCAGTGGAGGGATGTGGACGAATAGAGTGGGAATAGCGGTTGAGAGCAATTTTCGCCTCACTCGCGGTGTGTTCTTCTTTATTAGCAATGATGTGGAGTACATGTCTGAGCTAAAGTGCCTGCTGCAGATGCGGTATCGATCACCCCTCTTGTCCGCAAAGACTTCTAGGACTCTACTTTCAAGCTCAGACGGTGGATATCCGCAATATCGGACCCATTCTCTTATCTGATCTATTGTCTTAGGGAAAACATGCATTATAGTACCTTCAGATTTATTATGGGTCTTCGAAGGGCAACCGCCAATGGAACAGGCAGGCATTGTGGAAAGTTCTGAAAAGTAAAGATCAACAATTCTCTATGAATACCAATGTAAACTCAGAACATGTGACTAGTTCCTTGCATGTACTGTCTTGAACGAAAAGAAATTGGACGCAAAATGATTATGGTATATGGCCTTACCTTGACGAACAAACAGTTAGATGCAGGGATCAGAGTAGTTTCTTGTCGTAGAACAGGGAGCAGTTCACAGGTTGCAAACTGAGGAGTTTCCTCGAAGTGTTCACGGAAGTTCACAGAGACGAAGAGCAGATAACCAGCTCCTTCACGGGTTGACTAGCAAAGCGCAAAGAAGTGCTCATTAGAAATATGAAGTGGGTTATAAAGAATTCGAAACAGGGGTGTGTTTGTGAATGAATGACGTGTATATGTCGTGGCATTATGCGGTTTGCAGGGGGCCGCCCAGCGTGAGGGGGGATGCTTGGCAGGAGACACAGGGTCTGGAGGTAGACATGGGAACAACAAACCATGCTCTATAGACCACTTTGAAGTGTACATGGTCTTTGGCACCTCTTGGCCTTTATCGCTCCCTGACAGCTCCACTTGGCAGCACAAGTACCCCGGTGCGAACTGCCTTTGATAGGGCGGGGGGGGGTGTGGATTAGGGCGCTGGTCGTGCAGACAAGACTCGTTTGCCGCAGGGCCTCACCAAGGAGAGGCCATCTAAGAGGCAGTCTGAAGGATCTAGTACATGGAAGGCAGGGGGGTGAGTTTATAAATACCTCAGCCTCCCAGGAGAATATATGGGTGCAGTTCACCCTGGAGACCCTGGATGCCTAGGCAGTTAGTCAGCAGCAGGCTGGCCTGTGGTGGCAAGGCGGCACGGGCCAGAGGGGGTCATCTCTGTACCCGGTGCCCAAAAGGATGATTTATTATGATCAACCATATTGATTATTTACCTATCACCATGTTTTGTATCAATAAAATCCAACGGCCTTCCTTTTATTGCCAACGCTTGAACAAAGTGGTGTGGTAAGTATTTTTGGGGGAGGAGGCAAGGCCGGGAGGCTTGATGCCAACCCGCAAAATAACATATGTATGTCTGCTGCATATGGGTTCAACGGTTATGTGGATTGAAGGTGGGCGGCCAGCGTGAGGGAGGATGCTGGCCGGAGACATGTGGTGTGACAAGACAAGGCACAGGAAGACTATTCAATGGAGACACACTAGATTCATTTAAAAAATCAAAACAACCATTGTTAAAATATATGTTGGGTTTTGTTTTAGATCTTAATTTCAATTGAACATAAATAATAAACATTACACATTGTAAAGTTCCGGTTGCAGCACATCCAGGGAAAATCCGCGGTATTGTCCACTGTCGCTGGGGAAATGTTGTCTAATGGCAAGTACCGCACAGGCAGGTATTACTCTCCGAACGCGGTGTCCGAGCCTCCAATGAAGCCACCAAGTGAAGCAACGATAGACCACCAGCCTGTACCACCTGTGAAAATGAAAGATGCAAACTGTATTAAAATGACAAAACTTTCTTATCACTGTCGATTCAGGTAAAAAATGTCATTCTGCTTTGAAAAAAATTCTATCTAGAAAATGCACAATATGGAACCAATTTACATGCATTCGAATGATATGTAGATGTAATTTTATATGTGGGAGACGACCATGACATAGTAGTGGCATCACTGACATCACAACCAGAGTATACTTACTCGTTACTCGGATTACGCGGACGAACAGTGCCGCGAAGTTCGTGCATAAGCACCATCATCATCCTCAACACGGTCCGTGAGAGGCAGGCTTCCCTGAACTCTGGCAGCTCGGTGATGCATTGCGGACTTGGCTCGCCTTCCGAAATGTAGGCCAAGCACCCGGAATTTTCACGGCAGCAGCAGTTCTCCTCCTCAGTTGGCATTAGCTTGCACCGATTGCACGTGCACCAGGTGGAGACGCCGTCCATGCGACATGGTCCAGGCTCTTCATCCGTTGACTGGTCCTCCCAACTGCCGTCCGAATCCCCATCGTTTCCGCGTGCTTGCCTTTCCAGTAGTTCCTCCTCGGTGTACTCGGGCTCGTATATATACGGCATTATTGTAGCCATTGTGTGGTAAAGAAAGTAAAATAATTTACAGAGATGGTACAGGTGTTCACAAGGCCTAGAAGCGGCGAAGGTAGCTGACCAGAGCACAGAAACGAGTCACAGAATACTCAAAGTAACACAGAGAGAGGAATGGAATCGAAAATCTGCTGCTGCTTGTTGTGAAACGGTGTGTTTATACTTATTGAGGAAAGAGGCGTCCTGCCATTTCCATGGCGACACTTCATTAGCTGAGGCGCAGCGATTGTTGACACGAAACGTGCTTTGGCGTTGGGAAATGGGCGGTACGCGTCTGCTGATGTCAGGCTCAGGGGCGGGGGATTTGATTTAGTGCCGCAAAAGCAGGTGAGCCAGGGCGATGGGGGGAAATGATAGGATTATCAGAAAATGGCGGCTGATTTCGAGTGCGTTAATGGACGAAAAGTCGGGTAAGGTCCATAGGAAAGTTTTCTACGATCTACCGATTTATGCTTAAAAACACATGGCCGAACCATAGGAACAATAAAAAAAAAGTCCCGGAACTATCCTTTAATGCCATATCATATCACTACTAGGGCCTGCATGAGCATCTCTGAATTCCATCATACATCTATTCACCAAACACACCGCTTACCATGCATCGTCGGGTTTAGATTTTGTCAACAGAGTAAAGTTCTGCTCTACACTGAGCTGTCAATTTCCGAGTCCTCCTTTCATGTTTACCCATAACTATTCCCAATTAAAAGGCACGCATCTCTGTTACCACAACCACATCCTCTCTCCCACATTCCAATTCTTTCCCCATCTGAAGTTGTCCATTTTGTTGCCTAATCCCTCTTTGCTACCACTTTATACCCTTAGCCACCTCTTTCTGTTCCACAGATGGCGACACTCCATCAGGGTCACAATTAACCACCGTTCAGGGCAAGGGCAGTCGCTGTGAGACTAGTGATGGGCACAGTATACATGTTGGATAACAGGACACAATTTATGAAGGCTGAGTCAGCCCCCACCAGTCACAGCCTTTCCCGCCTCCCCGATTCCTCCTCTGGTAGACATAGCAGCAATAATGAGTGCCTGCCTGGCATTCACGAGACAGCAAACGTTGAATGCATGGAATCCATTTCCGCTTTCCTCTGCCAATTTCGGATCACTGCAGTTTTTCTCGCATGCAATTTACTTTAACACAGTAAAAGAACACCTGCCATTCAAAAGAAATTGCGAGCTCCCACCCAATTTAAAAAGCAGCAGTGTTTCTTGTTTTTTGATAGGATGCTGGTTGTTTTAGAAGTGTGAACCAGTGTCGGGGAAATAGAGTTTGTAGGGGTCTTTCAAAAGAACTGTGGGACCATCAGGTGAATCACCATACTGTCATTATCGAAACCACAGCATATCTGTACATTTTGGAAGATATACAATATCCTTTTGCAGACATTGAAACCTGAAGAAACTAATGCTGCATTCAAGAAGTTAGGCCTCCATCGGGAGAAGCAAAGAGGCTGCCTGCAGAACAGTGACAGCATTTTGAAAAGAGAAATCTGCAAACATGCAAAAACCCATAGAAATAAGGAACATTCTGATCACTAAAATGGAGAACGTATATTACACCCTTTCGGGCGCATACCATTCTGGTTGAATCCCATTTTACCGGAATTTGTTTATCTCTTATTTTACTGCAAAATCATAGATGGTGGTTTGGGGTTAGGTATATAGAAACGGGGGGGTGACAAAGTGAGTGTGATGGTGTCCCCACATTGTGCAAAAAGGAAATTGACAAAATGGGATTCGGCCAGATTAACTCGACCAAATATCTTGAATCCCTGAGAAAAACACATACAACCTGCCCTAGCTATTGTGGTCTACAGGCCTGGGCATACAAACCCGCCGCGAGTAACAAACCCACCCGAATATCTGACGGGAGCAAGTTCACAAAACTACATAGACACACTTTTTAAAATATCTGATTGCGGGAATTTGCAGATCACTTTATTGCCAAAGGTGACCTGTGTATTGTTTGAGGGTCGTGTGAAAGGGCTGAGAGGACTGCTCTGCTCCATTGAATACCCTAAGCTTTGGGGTGGATGTCTATGTCAGATCTTTCATCAAAGTCCACCTTGGGGATTTCATGTAGCCATATCCCTGAGGCTCATCAATAAAACAATAACACATCTCTAGAACTGGATCAATCAAACACCTTCCCCACATTTCTAGCACTAGAGTTGGAATAGTAAATGATCGCCTATTTAGGGGGCAAAGAACGAACACATTCCACAACATCAATGGCCTGACCACTTTAACACCCTTTTTAAATCCACTGTCTGTCCGCAGCCAACAGGATTCGAATATCCCCACCTTTTGGTTCTCTGCAGGCACAGGTTCTCAGGTTTATGGAGGCTGAGGTTCAGGCAGCATTGTTGTCCCAATGGCAGGAAACGCTCTGGGGTGAAGAACTATGTTGCCTATAGTCTTGCATAGTGATGAGCCTATTGTGTGGGCACCGTTTCTAACTGAGCTCTTTTAATGCTATAAATATCGACCGTCCCCACCCCTCCCTCCACTTTCCGGGGTGTTTAGATCGTCCCAATTCATAAAACAATGTGCGAGTTCAGTACCAGGGAATTTTCTTCTTGTTCCACTTAATGGTGGGGCTGTAAACCTATGTGGAAAATAACTTTTGGTACGTGTATAATCTTGGGTGCATGGGAATAGTGCGATTTCTGACTCCCAAGTGTGTTTCAGAAAAGTCATTAGTGTAGTGAATCCAGGACTTTCGTTTGCACTTCCTAATTTAAACATACAAAAAAGGAAGCAGATGCCCCTCTCTAGAAAGAACATGGCATGATAATCTGTTCTGTGTTTTTTCCCACTTTGAGAGTCCGCAGCCATTGCTTTTAGCTCACTGTACTTTTCACAAAGGAGGAATATCCATTTGCATGTCAGTCTTTACAGGTCACGCAATCAATACCCCTTCTTGAATGCTTTCCATCAACAATTGGCCACAGAGAAGCTTGCTTCTTTCATCAGTGTCTACTATTCTAACACTGTTCCGTGGCTTGCTGGGCCACCGTGCACTTTGTTACCCTTTTTCTGTATTCCTCTGGCTCTTGCCAATGCAGGTTTCCTCTTAGACTGCAGTTCCTTGAACTCTTTTTAGCTTTGCCCAATACTTGGTTCTCATCTCATACCCTCCTTGGTTGATTTTTCCCCTGCCTGGGTTTCAAACAATACATTGCATGGTATCTGCCATATGTACCACCATTCTTTTACTCCACTCATGAGTACTCACAACTTTCTTTTGCTCTGAGCAGATTTCAAAAGTACTTTTAATACCTTTCAGTTCGTTCAATATTCAAAAAGTACTTGTTTTGGCATTCACAATTGCCTTTCTTACGTTCCATGCTCAAAAGTTTAAAAAATATATTTCACAAAACCACCCTCTTGCCGTGTTCAGGCCCCCTTTCTCAAGTGGATTCACCAGATGGCTTTCATGCCACTTCTGCGAGGTCCCAGGCAGGCTCAGTCTTGCTATCCCTCTGGGCATCTTGCTGTAGAAATACGGTGGCGTTCTTTGGCTTCGCTCCCACAGTTGGTGTACTATCCGTGGTTTCAGCTTCCCACCGCGAGTCCTCCAGCCGGTGACTGTTTCTTCCTTGCAGTTCCCCCCGGACCTCTGCCTTTCAAGAGCCTCGCTTTCCGTTGCTCTCACTCTACACACTGTCTTGGTTCTCCAGTGATTCTCGTGCCAAAGTGCTCTCTGTCTGCTTCGGTGAAGGAAGTTGCTTTGCCTTCTCTGCCGTCCTCTCCTGCTACCCATCTGATCTCCATTAAGCTCTTTAAATATCCCATGAAGAGGCTTGGGATCATAAGAGCTAGTCTGCTCACTTTGAAACAAGTCACATGTAGTCTGCTTTGACTCCATACTCTTCATCCCACTACGAAAATGGTGTTTGGGGAAGTTTGCCTTAATAAAGGAAGTGTGCAGAACTCTGTGTTGTCTCCTCCTCGTCCCAGTGTTTATGTGGTGTTTCTGGGGGACATTGTGGGGGGAAGAAGAGGGAAAGGGCTGACAGTAGCCTACACAGGCTTGAGGGATGGAGGGTTCATTCTGAAAAGGAAATGGGGCATACCATGCCTCACCTAAGGACGTCTTCTCCCCACACCCCTAGCTCCCTCCGCCCAGATGATCCTCCCTCACATATCTGCACTCAGGGTCAAGATCCAAAAGCAATGACCTTTCCCTGGCCACCTCAGAGAAAGATCCCAGGGAAGAAGAAGTGAGGACACCCTCAGGTTCCTCACAGTGACATGTTGTGGATGTCTAAGAAATGTATTAAGACGGTTGAGCACAACCCTTTCAAGCACTTTAGAATAGTGCGGAAGGAGGGACACAGTGTGAAAGTTAGGTTTGGGTCAGCTGATTGCTTGAGAGAGGGATGACCATGGCCGTTTTGAAAATAGAGGGAAAGCAAGCAGAGCCAGAGGACATGTTGAAGAGTTCAGTGAGGTGAGAGGCAACTAAAGGGGCAATGGGCTTAACTAGCTGAGGAGTAGGAGGGTCTGATGGAGCACAAGAGGAGTTGGCCTTCATCAGTAGAGATAGGACTTCTTCAGTATTATTGTGACTAAAGTGGGAGCTCGAGGCAGAGGATGATGGTAGTGTAAGCAGAATGTAGAATGTTGTAGGAGGGTTGAGGGAGTGTGCGAAGGTCAAGGGAGAGTATCTACTTTTGGAAATCTTTGCAGCAAGGTATTCAACAAAGTCATTATCTTTGAGAGTGGAGTTGATAGTCACAGGTTTAGGAGGACTGAGGAGTGGGTGTAGGGTGCTCTGTAGCCAGCGAGGGTGGTTGGAGTGAGAGTCAATGAGGTTGAATTCAATTTTTACTCTATCAAGAAAGGACTTGAGAGAGCTCATGGCAGAAAGGTAGAGTTGCAGGTCCTCATGCTAATGGGAACGCCACTGTAGTGGGAGCTCAGCCACCCAGCCGAGGCTGTGTTGCTGCCAGTCTGGCCGTGCACCTCCAAGCAGCGTTGGATTGGTCTATCAGTCAATCGGCCCGTGGCTGAACCACTTTGAGCGCATGGGGGCCGGTTTTATGAAGAGCCACCCCAGAGTCAAGCGCCAGTGATGTCTTAACCCAGCAGTGCGGGTGGCAACGGCATCTAGGGGCTCCTTTTCTCCGTCATTTTAGGGGGTCAAATGGAGAGGTACACCAGCTTCCCACTGGGTATTTCCTAATCTTAGGGAGTCTATGGGACAGGCCCGTCGCCTTCCTGCAGGCCAGGGCTGAGATGCATGCATTTTTGGGAGCCAGGAGGTGAAGTGCTGTGTTTGGGCCACCCAGACACTCGCCGACAGTTGGACGACAACTGGCTGGCTGTGTAGACAGCAGGGGTTTGGGGTGGGGGCTAGTGGGGTGAGCAGGCAAACGCTTGACGTAACCAGGTGCTGATAACATATCATTTAAAAGAGAGCATTATAAGTCCAGGCAGTGTTCTGAATGTGATCAGTGAGTTTAAGGGCAGACAGTGAGCACTTTCTCAGTAATAAGGAGGGTCGATCGTGGTGTCTCCACGTTGGATCCAAGGGTTGCCCTTCCATTACCACCCCATCTCCCCCGGTCTTCCTGGTCACCCCAGAGGGATGCTGCCACACGCATGTTCTCGCTGAAAGCACAACATTGTCCCGAAGTCCCAGTGGACAAGGCTGGGGCCATATGCTTTTGCATTGCTGGGCTGGAGTCTCATAGCAGGAGTATTGGGGTGGGGGTGAGGGGTTGTACATTGATTATCTTTACTTTGGCGTGCTGGCGTTCTAGCAGGCACGTGTAACAGAGTATTCAATGAATTCTGGATGAGAATTGCACTCCCCTCTCTCCGGGCAGCAAAAGGCACATTACACAGTTACTTTGCCGCGCTGCTTTCTGGCAGAAGGGAACACATTGGTGTTCTTTGGCCTGCAGGAAGATTAGTCCTAGCGCTTATCATTTGGTGTTGTGTGGGCTGGCGTGGGCAGTTGTCATGATTCTGCCATGAGACTCATTTGGTGACGGGTGTGGGAGGCTATGGAGGGGTGTCCCTATAGCGGCAGGGGGTGAGGCTGGGGCCTCGCACACTACACCCCGTTATCCACCAGGCTGGCCAGGCTCTTGTGCAAGAGCTGCCGGAATGTATAGTTATTTAGGTGCTCCTGGCTTTCTACAGAGTGGTGTGTGCTCGCTGCCTGCGTGTGTGCTCTTGAGAGTCAGCAGGCACACATGGGATCTCTCTTAGACCCTGAAGCCAGCAGGCACACACAGGATCTATTTGAGACCCGGCACTGCTCATTTGTCCAGCTGTGAGTTCTGAAGTCTCGCAGAATGGCCTCTATTGCTCTGGGACAGACCGTTTGCAGAACCTTTGATCCGTGCTCAATAAGTGCAAGGAAGCTTAAAATGTGCTGTTATCGCTGATTTCCAAATGTATGTTTGGCCCATTCCTTCCTGCCAAGGTGGCAGGCACCTGAAGGCAGGGTTTGCAAGAAATGTGAAGCCATGGCATTTTTTTTAGCGAGTTAGCTGGGTTGAAGAAAAAACAAATCTGGATTGAATACTGTGGGCAAATCAATGACATGTATTAAAAATGTTTTAATGACATTTTAGATTGGGGAATGGCAGCAGGGCTGGGTTCTTGCAGAGGGAGGGATGAGCTGGGTAGGGGTGGGGGGGGGACATATATTTGTATTCAAAGGGGTCTTGTTTTTATGTAACTTTGCCTTCAGAGGGGCCCTCACGCTTGGAACGCGTGCTGTTTGGTTGTACATTAGTGACGCTGCCAAGCCTCGTTAGTGTGTCATGAAGTTGGGCAGGTTGGCACGCACCCCTCTAAATGTGGCATGGGGCCTTGTCATTAATGTATTCTGTCAGAATTAGACGTTCCCAAGCTTCTGGAAGAGGTGCATATTGGGATACTAGTAAGCACTTGGTCTCGATGAGATTGAGATAAAGTGATTGTGAACATCTGGCGAATGCAGGGACGGGCCCGCCCTCACCCCGTAGAACGGCCAGCCCTTCGAATCGCAGCATTCCAACTTCCAAGCCCATCCGCCCAGCAGGCAAGCCACAGGTAAGAGGGCCGCTTCCTGCCACCCCTAAATTAAGGTGATTCTTCACGGCCACAGCCGCTTTGCCTGCGCTCGCTATCCTCACCTTACTGTATGAACGCACACACTTGGGAAGCAAGCTGAAATGAGTTCTGTCCTCCGGTGCTTCTGTGGGCAGTAGAATGGAGTGAACTTGAAGGGGTTGACATGTTCTCCCCATGTCGCAACTGTGTACGACTGCGCACCATTTTGTTACATGGCCTGACTCTCATCCAACAACGCAACGCGGCTTCCTTCATTTCGGACTTTACACTTTAGCATTTATTTCTGTATTATAGTTTATGTACTGCAAACCTCGCTAGGAAGCAACAGCGGGCTGTATTTGTGTAGGAGACAGCAATAGGGTATAACAGGAATGGAAGAAGAATTCATGTAGACTTAGAAATAATGGAGAGAGCGCTACCAGAGGTTAAAAGCAGGCGATATAGGTTAGGGAGGGAATTCTATATACCCAGTGTTAGAAGGGGACCTGCCACAGGGTGCTAATGTTCCCTGTACTAGAACAGGTAGTTGTGTGGTATGATTCAGTTGTACAATTATTCGATGTTGTGTTCATTGGTATTTGGCTACTACGCATCTACCAATGGCGAGACCTTGTAATAATGCATGCTTGTCCAGGGGATTCATTGGTCCGTGGTTCTGGCTTTTGGCTGCAGTCTGAGAATGTCATTCACTGACACCATGAAAAACACAGTAAACATTTAGGACGTCATTAAGAGTTTGCCCGTACAGAAAACTGGCAGCATTCTTTAATACCGTCTGTTTTTATCTCCCGTCTGATATGGGACCTGGCACAATTATCGCATTAGCTGTTCCACTGGAATACCTCATGCAGTAATTACCATGGTGTGCTGATAGGTGAAACCTTTTTTTTTTGTATTGTACTACACTTTTTATTTCTCGAACAAACAGCAGGCACCGTGGAGTTAAACATAAATAAATCCCTTTGAGTTACCAACTTTTGCCCTGGTACTGAATGGAAGTGCAAGCGCTTCGCTTCTGTAGCGCACTATATGTTTTCTAGGGTTCATGGCCATGGGAGTGAAAAAGTGGGCTATGCAAGGGAACCATGTTCTGTGAGTGGATGGCTGACCTCATCTAGCGAGATGCCCCATATTGAAAACCAGGCGGCACTGAAGAATCAGACAAACTACAAGAAGCTAATCCTGCCGAACAGACAGACAGGCCGATTCATGGAATAATTAGCGCGGCGCAAGTGGGCAAAAACGTGCGAATCGCAGTGGAATAGCGAAAATCGCAGTGCAATTGCGAAAATCGCACGAAAAGCAGCGCACGTCGATTCATGGAAGGCCGTGCGCGACAAAACCAGCGGATGTGCGATAAAAAAGTGCGCGGCGCACGTTGGCGCACAGGCCATCTAACAGCGTGCGCCAGGTCACAGCGAAAATCGCACAGGCCACAGCGAAATTCGCACATAGCGCGGCGCACGCAACAAAAGTAGGCGTAACACGGGCGTAACACTCGGAATGGGGAACAACTTGCCAAAACGTGGGCGTCACGGGGGAAGTACAGGGCACAAGTGCGCGGAACGCCCACACGCTCGCCTAAAACTCGTATTCATGGAATAGAATAGGGCAAAAAAGCGCACGCTCAAACCAGCGCACAGGCACAAACACGACCGCCACAAGAAAGCAGGCGGTAGCGTCTCTGCGGCTGTAAGAAATGTGCGCCAAAAGGTGCGCCAACAAATAGCACCTATATACTGCCATGATGAATGTCCCATACTGTGGCCCTCCAGGAAAAATGACGTGCAAAGGGGTACCCACAAACACGGACACCCGCTGACAAAAAATACGTGTGCGTGTATACCGGGGTGCGCGGGAAGTCTAACACGCGATTTCAGCAGGGTACGTGCATCACAGGGGTTCGCGTGAAGTTCCTCACGCGATCGGGCCTGGGGGAGCGTGCTACGTGTATTTCAGGGGTTCGCGTGAAGTTTCACACGCGATCGGGCCTGGGGGAGCGGGCTACGTGTATTACAGGGGTTCGCGTGAAGTTCCTCACGCGATCGGGCCTGGGGTAGCGGGCTACGTGTATTACAGGGGTTCGCGTGAAGTTCCTCACGCGATCGGGCCTGGGGGAGCAGGCTACGTGTATTTCAGGGGTTCGCGTGAAGTTTCACACGCGATCGGGCCTGGGGGAGCGGGCTACGTGTATTACAGGGGTTCGCGTGAAGTTCCTCACGCGATCGGGCCTGGGGGAGCGTGCTACGTGTATTTCAGGGATTCGCGTGAAGTTTCAAACACGCGATCGGGCCTGGGGAAGCGGGCTACGTGTATTACAGGGGTTCGCGTGAAGTTCCTCACGCGAATAGCCTGGGCGCGTGTATTTCAGGGGTGCGCGGGAAGTTCCACACGCGAATAGCCTGGGCGCGTGTATTTCAGGGGTGCGCGGGAAGTTCCACACGCGAATAGCCTGGGCGCGTGTATTTCAGGGGTGCGCGGGAAGTTCCACACGCGAATAGCCTGGGCGCGTGTATTTCAGGGGTGCGCGGGAAGTTCCACACGCGAATAGCCTGGGCGCGTGTATTTCAGGGGTACGTGGGAAGTTCCACACGCGAATAGCCTGGGCACGTGTATTTCAGGGGTGCGCGGGAAGTTCCACACGCGAATAGCCTGGGCGCGTGTATTTCAGGGGTGCGCGGGAAGTTCCACACGCGAATAGCCTGGGGGCGCGTGTATTTCAGGGGTGCGCGGGAAGTTCCACACGCGAATAGCCTGGGCGCGTGTATTTCAGGGGTGCGCGGGAAGTTCCACACGCGAATAGCCTGGGCGCGTGTATTTCAGGGGTGCGCGGGAAGTTCCACACGCGAATAGCCGGGGCGCGTGTATTTCAGGGGTGCGCGGGAAGTTCCACATGTGATTTGACAGTGTGGGTCCTCCCAGGTGTACCCTGTACACCCTCCACGGCCCCTGCAGGCAGCCCACACCACAGGGGACTACCCTGCATCCCTGGTCATGTCCCGCAGGCAGCCCACCCACCATGGGCATGCCCCCCAGCAAAGGCACATGTCTCCTTGAACTAATGAACACCAACTCATGTCCCCTTGCACCCCCACCCCCCAGCACTGTGGGGCACCTGCCAGCAGGCCCCCACCCATGTCCAACTCATGTCCCCCACCACCCCCACCCCCAGCACTGTGGGGCACCTGCCAGCAGGCCCCCACCCATGTCCAACTCATGTCCCCCACCACCCCCACCCCCCAGCCACCAGGGTCACCCTCCACCAGGCCCCCACTCATGTCTCCCACCACCCCCAAACCCCAGCAGTGCAGGGTCACCCTCCACCAGGCCCCCACTCATGTCTCCCACCACCCCCACCCCCCAGCCACCAGGGTCACCCTCCACCAGGCCCCCACTCATGTCTCCCACCACCCCCACCCCCCAGCAGTGCAGGGGCAGCAGGCAGTCGGGCAGCAGCAGGTGGGAGCGTGCTCGGGCTCTGGGGGGCAGTAGTTCGGCCTTCCGGGCAGGAGCGTGGTCTTTCCGTGTGTTTTCGCGTGGCCAGCTTGATACGGAGTGATTTGGCACGTGAAAATCCTGCACGTCAGCGTGAAATCCGAGGAAAGGCCCTTAGCGCGTAAGCGCGTCAGCACGCATACGCGATTCTATTGGACCAGAGTCCCTCAGCGCGTAAGCGCGTCTATGACGTGACCCGCACGGGTGTTCCCCACTCAGCACGTGATGACGGGGCACACGTGGAGATACTGCACGTCAGAGTGTCATCGCGTGTAATTGGACAAAAGTGCGCGTACACGCGATTGGCCTATGTACGTGTATTTAATGGGTGCGCGGGCACTTACACACGCAAGTACGTCAGCGAACCTGTATCCCGTGGTGCGTGTGAATTTCCACACGCTATTGGACTGGGAACTGGATTCCAGGGGTGCGCGGGTCACACGCTGTATCCCGTGGTGCGTGTGAATTTCCACACGCTATTGGACTGGGAACTGGATTCCAGGGGTGCGCGGGTCACACGCTGTATCCCGTGGTGCGTGTGAATTTCCACACGCTATTGGACTGGGAACTGGATTCCAGGGGTGCGCGGGTCACACGCTCGCCTAGAACACGCGCAAAGCATAAATTTGCACACTTTAACAATAACAAGCTCAGACGCCAGGATGAACATACCGTTCCTAGCAGCAGTGGCAGTGGGCTACCAAAGGAGGAGGAGGAGGATAGTCAGGGCCAGAATATTCACACCCAGAACCAGCCTTTTCGGGATGCCTGATGACCAGGTGTATGGGAGGTACAGGTTTCCACCACACATTATACTGGACCTGGTGAGTGAGTGGGAGGGTGACCTCACATCACCCACCCTGTGCTCCCAAGCACTCAGCCCCCTGGAGAAGGTCCTCAATGTACTGCACTTCTTAGCCACTGGATCATTTCAGCGAACAAGTGCCATAGTGGGTGGGGTGTCACAGGCCACCCAGTCACGCTGCCTACACCAGGTCTTGAACATCATCACTGCACGGCCATCAGTCCGCAGGCACATATACCTGCCCAGAACACCTGCAGAAAGGCATGCTGCCGCCCTGGATTTTTACGCTGTGGCACGATTCCCCAAAGTGCTAGGTGCCATCGACTGCACCCATGTGGCTCTACGTCCCCCCAGGGCATCTGAGCACATCTATAGGAACCGCAAGCACTGGCATTCCATCAACGTGCAGGTAGCATGTAATGCCAAGGGAATCATCACCTCAGTATATGCCAACTATCCCGGCTCCACCCACGACAGCTTCATTTACCGAATGTCCACCCTAAGCCGGGACCTAGAAGCTGGGCGGCATGGCGATACATGGCTGCTTGGTGAGTATGTATGCCACTGCACATGCATGCATGTTGGATACTGAGCAAGGTCACAACCCCACCAATGATACCAATCACCACCTCCACAGGGGACAGTGCCTACCCTCTCAGCCCCCACATGATGACGCCAATTCGGAACCCCACCACGCCACCACAGGTAAGATATAACACAGCCCACATTACAACCAGGGGCATAGTGGAGCGCACATTCGGAGTGCTAAAGTCACGCTTTCGCTCCCTTGACCGTTCTGGCGGGCAGCTGTTATACGCTTCCCCAGTAGTGTGCAGGATCATAGTGGCAGCATGTGTCCTGCACAACGTTGCAACACGCCGGGGCCTGGCCGTGGACATGGTGGTGGCCCCACATCCCCAACCACATGCACAGCCGCTGCGCATGGGAGGGGAAAGGGCACGGGGGGAGGCAGCCCGTACACAGCTAGTGGCTAATTACTTCACATAGAAATCACACCCCTGTGGAGTGCACACTGCCCTGGCACATTCCATCTGACAATCAATGATGACTCAACCTGACACTGATCCTGAATGTCTGGAGAATGAACCGTCAAAACCATATCAGCCTGAGATTGTTCACCTGGAAGTGTCACAATGTGTGCATCCCTACCCACACAGACACCACCAATGCAGTTTTGTGAAGTTACACATTGAAGCAGCTAAAATGAATACCCATTTGCAAAATGCAACAAGAGGACAGTGCCATGTCAGCCAACCCAACCCCAGCACCGCCACACGACACACCGTGCCATGTCATGCTAATTGCAGGTAAACAAAGTAATCCCCACAACATGACATCAGTCTCACTATGTACAGTGGCACTATTAGAAACCTGCAACACCTGAAATGCTCACAGCAATGCCGGACCAACAACATACTTGAGCACGTAGTACCATTAACATGACATCACAAATGTTACATATTAGTAGTCTCACCACCTGGAAATGCCTGCACTCCCACCACTACCAACTGTGCAGTGTTGTCGCCATGTAGAGTTGTAGGTGCACTGCTGCCAACATGGACCCCATCTCCAGACTAGAGGTCCTTGTGTGGACATGAGGAAGGGACCTGCAAATTGGGAGGTAGACACAGAAGAAGAGTTACACATCAATGCAACATGCAGTGTACAACACAACAGCAATATGCACTAGGAATGTATACACAGTATTGACTACAGACTGCCCACACAGCTCATGGGAGTCCAACGTCACTGTGTAATTCACTGTCACTTGGGCACACCCTTTACAAGCCCATGGAAACGGGAAGCAAGGGGGGTGTGTGTGACTCAAACCCAAGCATCTGAACCAAATACATTTCAAGCCTGCATGTGCCCAGCCACAATGCAGCGTATGCCCACAGGAACCACGGAAACCAACAGATCGTCCCAAAAAAATTGGGAATAAAAGAAATCAAAATAAAAATAAAAATAAGAAACAATCAAAAATGGCCATTGATGGGCCCGGGGGGGTTGGGGAGGCCACCCAGGAGGTCCGAGGACAGGATGCACACCAGAACCCACCTGCGTGGATCCTGGGAAGATAAAACACCTCCATGGGCTCATGGCCCACACGGCTACCCTATTGTGGGAGTATCACTGCTGTCGCTATTATCACCCTGTGTAGCTGCATCCGGAGGTGGTTGCACTATGGGAGGCAGCCCACGCAAGGCCCTAGTCTGCTCCTCCATGGCTGCAAGCATGCGGGTGTGGTAGGTCTGGTTCTGGAGGATGAGTGTGCGGAGGTCCCCATGCAACAACTCACGGGATGCCCGGACCTCCGCCCTCGTTGCCTGCATCTCAGCTGAGAGCGTACGGGTGAGACGCTCCAGCTGCTGTTCTGTCCTTTGGTGTGTTGAAGCCTCAAGCTCAACAAGAGTCGTCCTGAGGTGAAGGAGCTCCTGCCTCAGGGCTTCCCTGTGGCCCTGGGACTCAATGGAGATGGCCTCCTGCAGAGTCGCCAGTGCCGCCCGCCTGTCCCTGTTGGACCCCAACATGTCCTCCCTGTGTGACTGGCAGATGGAGTCGGTTGCCTGCTCTAGTCGCTCCATCAGCCTTTCTGGGGGGACAATGGAAGTGGCCACCCTATCCATGGCCTGAGCCATCATCTCGGATGATGCAGCCTGTTGGGTTGCCATACCGTAAATGGATTGCTCCCATGCGGTATTGCCGGGTGGCGTACGGCCACCACGTCGGCGGGCACCACACCTGTCTGGGGCAAGGCGAACTGCGCCTTGCTGTGCCGGCACTGCCTGAGGCTGCAGGACTGCATTCCCCCTCTGATCTGCTGGCCCAGGAACAGGATCAGATGTCGCGGAGTGTGACCCTGCATCCGTAACCACCGAAGGCGTAGCTGCCAACACTGACATCCCCATGGAGGGTTCTGACCCTGGTGCAGGTGGGTGAGACAGAACAGAATCCCTCCCTGGAACACTCACCTGCGACGGCACGTAGGTCTCATCCGAATCAACACCTGAGTACAGCTCGGGGGAGGTGCAGCCAGAGACACCCCTTGAGAGCACGACCTGCAGCACTTGTGGGTTCTCCCCCACCACCACACCACGTCCCTCACTGGTGGTTGGTCGGCCCTCGGACCCCTCCTGGGTCTGCACCATCTCCACAACCCCAGCAGTATCAGGTGCGTCTTCCCCTGCAAAGACATGAAAACAAAGAAATGGAAACAGGCATTAGCACCATGGCACACATTGAGGGCTGAGAAGCAAGAGAACCAGTACTTGATTGACACATGTCCCACATGACAAAAACCCTCCCATGCATGCACCCTCACTGCGTATGAAGTCCAGGCAAATGGCACACACTGATGACACCAAGATGGAAGATGAACACATTTTCTGCATGCTGCCTGGCAGTGGCATCACACATTGGCCTGTGATTGGCAGGTGAAACACACATGCCATCACACAGATGGCATGTACCATTGCTATTGAGTGAAGATGGAGAGGAGGGCAGCACCTATTCATTCAGTCCAGTTCCCGCATGTAATAGCTTTTCTATTTCTAACAGGTCAGATTTTTCACCTGGAGCTGCCAGTCTGAAATGGTCCAATTGCACAGGGACATGTGTGTACAAATGATATCCAGGTAACAAAGTCACTCCACTTTACCATACCCATGTCAGACATGTGACTAGTGGACAGCGACATGCCTAGTGAAAGTGGTGGAATGCAAACAAACTGACTGAATGAACAGTGAAGAAGAAGCAAATATGTTGTGGCAAGGTGACACTTCAAGGGCAACTGGCGTGCAGTTGGGCTAGATGTCTACTGTTGGCAGAAGGGATACTGCTATGGCCAAATGCAGCTGCGCAGGAAGGA
Organism: Ambystoma mexicanum; assembly: GCF_040938575.1. Lineage (NCBI taxonomy): Eukaryota > Metazoa > Chordata > Amphibia > Caudata > Ambystomatidae > Ambystoma > Ambystoma mexicanum. The sequence goes on along the minus strand of NC_090933.1, from coordinate 496,205,739 downwards.
TTGCAGCTGCGCAGGAAGGATTGCATGAAGCACATGGCTGACCCATACGACTCAGGCGCACACACTCTCACCTGGCACCCGAACAGAAGCCCTCACACACACACCATGCACATGGATGACACACACATGCATGTGCACTCACCGGACAATGCCTCGTAATCAGCCAGATCTCCCACGCCTTGGATCTGTTCCTCCGTGACGTAGGTCCCAGCGACTGACTCATGTGGAGTGAGTTCCATGTCTACTACTGGAGACCCACCTCCAGTCACTAGAGTTGTGGCATGACTTGAGGCCAGCTTACTCTTTGCCCTGCGCTTTAGGTCATTCCAGCGCTTATAGCAATCATTGGCTGTGCGCCTCACAATTCCAAGGGCACTTACGATGTCCGCAACGGTCTGCCAGTGTGCCTGGCGTTGTGCAGGTGTGGTCTTGGATCCTGCAACAATGACCATCTCGTTGTCATGTCCGGACACATACTCGACAAGTGCATTCAGTTCGTCATCCGTGAAGCTGGGCTTCCTGGACGGGCCGGACTGTGTAGCTGTGTCTGGGGCATCAGCCTGTGCCGGACGAGCACTCTTCCTCTTCCGCTTGGAAGGTGGTGGTGATCCTGAGTGTCCTGCGCCGCTCTGGACACTAGGGGCAGGAGCCCTGGTGGACTCTGTATCAGGAGTGTGGGATTGCACACTCAGCATGGGAGTTGGTGCAGGCATTAGCTCTAGTGTGATGGTGTCAGGGGGAATGTCAGCAGCATGGACTAAGACTGACACTGTCCTGGATGGGTGTGTGGGGGCTGGGGTGGATGGAGCCGCAGCTGCCCCTGCAGCCTCTCCGCCCTGCCTACTTGGTGCAGCAGATGACCTTGCTGCCCCAGATCCACGTGGCATGATGGCATCAACGTGCACCAGCGCACGTGTCGTAGCCCTGCTGACCTGGAAGTCAGCCATGGAGTCAGCCAGGTCTGGTGCCACAATGGGCTGGTCCAACAAGGGCTGAGCATGGATGGTGTCAGCCACATCAGCCTCAATGGGAGGGGGGGGGGATTATGGGTGCCCGTGACTGGTCCTCCACACATGGGGGGACAGGCTCACCCTGCAAGTTACGACCACGTCCCCTACCGGATCCACCATGGCCACCACTTGTGGCTCTTCCACCTTTGCCACCCTTACGGAATCCTCGCCTCCCAGCCATGGCACTGATGTTAATGTACGTATGGGAGTGGATGTAGACTATTGTCCTGGGCAATTGGGGGTCAAAGGGGTTGGGTACCAGATGGTAATTGTACCCTAGTGCTCTAGCAAGGCTGAATGTAACCCCTGGGGAAAGATGACGGGTCACGCAACGCACAGGAGGCCCAAAAAAGGGAGATGACGTGCACGCAACCCCTCGTAGACCACGTGTGCAGAAAGAAAAACCTGCACTACGCTGTGGCACCCAGAAACACAAGAATGAACGTATGCGTGTCACACGCAGCCTAGAATGACCTCTGAAGGGGTAGGCTACACACGGGGCTAGCACAGATGTTAGATACGTGCGTGACTCACCGTCTGCCAGGTAAACGAGCGTGTAAAAGGAGCACGTTTGGTTGGCAACACCCCCGCCAAAAGAAGATTTGTCCGCTGTCTGAGGAGACAGGACAACAGTAGAAGGGAACACTGTTTGAGGGAACAGGCCCAGGTAAACCAGTAAAGGAGAAAAAAGAGAAAAAGCTGTCAGAGGTAACAGGGAATACGAACTAGAAACGCTGTGAAGTAAATCGCGTGTGAAACGACAAGAAGTACAGAATTCACCCACTCGCTCTCCACGAAAAGCACGTACAAGGAAAACGTGTTCTACACGTACCTTTTATACAGGCCCACACGTCCAGCGTCACTTACGCGGCGTGTACGCGCTAGGGCCATTTCCACCAATTACACGCTTTGTCACTTCTGCGTGTAGGGCCATTTCCACCAATCACACGCTTTGTCACTTCTGCGTGTAGGGCCATTTCCACCAATTACACGCGATTACACTCTGACGTGCAGTCTTTCCACGTGTGCTCTGTCATCACGTGCTGTGTGGGAAACACCTGTGCGGGTCACGTCACAGACGCGCTTACGCGCTGAGGGCCTTTCCTCAGTTTTCACGCTGACGTGCAGGATTTTCACGTGCAAAATCACTCCGTACCAAGCTGGCCACGCGTACGCACACGGAATACCACGCTCCTGCCCGGAAGGCCGAACTACTGCCCCCCAGAGCCCGAGCACGCTCCCACCTGCTGCTGCCCGACTGCCTGCTGCCCCTGCACTGCTGGGGGGTGGGGGTGGTGGGAGACATGAGTGGGGGCCTGGTGGAGGCTGCCCCTGGTGGCTGGGGGATGGGGGTGATAGGGGACATGAGTGGGGGCCTGGTGGAGGCTGCCCCTGGTGGCTGGGGGGCGGGGGTGGTGGTAGACATGGGTGGGGGCCTGGTGGAGGCTGCCCCTGGTGGCAGGGGGGTGGGGGTGATAGGGGACATGAGTGGGGGCCTGGTGGAGGCTGCCCCTGCACTGCTGGGGGGTGGGGGTGGTGGGAGACATGGATGGGGGCCTGGTGGAGGGTGCCCCTGGTGGCTGGGGGGTGGGGGTGATGGGGGACATGAGTGGGGGCCTGGTGGAGGGTGCCCCTGCACTGCTGGGGGGTGGGGGTGGTGGGAGACATGGGTGGGGGCCTGGTGGAGGGTGCCCCTGGTGGCAGGGGGGTGGGGGTGATGGGGGACATGAGTGGGGGCCTGGTGGAGGGTGCCCCTGCACTGCTGGGGGGTGGGGGTGGTGGGAGACATGGGTGGGGGCCTGGTGGAGGGTGCCCCTGGTGGCAGGGGGGTGGGGGTGATGGGAGACATGGGTGGGGGCCTGGTGGAGGCTGCCCCTGCACTGCTGGGGGGTGGGGGTGCAGGGGGACATGAGCAGGTGTGCAGGGTAGTCCCCTGTTTTGTGGGCTGCCTGCAGGGGCCGTGGAGGGTGTACAGGGAACACCTGTGAGGACCCACCCAGCCTAATCGCGTGTGATAATTCCCGCACACCCCTGTAATACACGTACCTGGCCAAATCGCATGTGAGAATTCCCGCGTACCCCTGTAATACACGTACCCAGCCGAATCGCGTGTAGAACTTCCCGTGTACCCCTGTAATACACGTACCCAGCCAAATCGCATGTGATAATTCCCACGTACCCCTGTAATACACGTACCCTGGTCAATCACGTGTAGAACTTCCCGCGCACCCCTGTAATACACGTACCAAGCCAAATCGCGTGTGAGAATTCCCGCGCACCCCTGTAATACACGTACCCAGCCGAATCGCGTGTAGAACTTCCCGTGTACCCCTGTAATACACGTACCCAGCCAAATCGCATGTGATAATTCCCACGTACCCCTGTAATACACGTACCCTGGCCAATCGCGTGTAGAACTTCCCACGCACCCCTGTAATACACGTACCAAGCCAAATCGCGTGTGATAATTCCCGCGCACCCCTGTAATACACGTACCTGGCCAAATCGCATGTGAGAATTCCCGCGCACCCCTGTAATACACGTACCCAGCCGAATCGCGTGTAGAACTTCCCGTGTACCCCTGTAATACACGTACCCAGCCAAATCGCGTGTGATAATTCCTGCGTACCCCTGTGATACACGTGCCCTGGCTAATCGCGTGTAAAACTTCACGCGTACCCCTGTAATACACGTACCCTGGCCAATCGCGTGTAGAACTTCCCGTACCCCTGTAATACACGTACCCTGGCTAATCGCGTGTATAACTTCACGCGTACCCCTGATATGCACGTTACCCGCTTTGCGTTCCTTGTTTGGCAGCCCTGTAGACTGGTCCAGGGTTAGCGCAGCCCTTTGCGATGATTTAGCGATTTTGATGGCTTTTCCTTGCGCGAGGGCGTTCTTGGGGGCGTTACTGGCGCTGCTGCAGGGTCGCTGCGATACTCTGCGCCACGGCTGGTTTGGGAGCCTGAAATCCATGAATACGCTGTGCGCGGAAATCGGTTTTAGCGCACGTGCCTGGCACAGACAATCGCACGCGGACACTCTGCGCCAGCCGCTTGCAACACTTTTCTGCGAAATTCTATGAATTACCCTGAGAGAGTTTATGGCGGCAATAGGGTGCCGGTCTCCGGCGTTGGGTCGGATCATCCATTATTGGGACAGTGACATGTTACTTTCCGGTGTCAACATTTGGCTGTACTGCCTAATAAATGCAATTCTATTTTCATTACTGCTGGCGACGAGTAGACAAGCCTTGAGTCTGGTTCTGCAAAATAAGTATTTAGCAATGTGATGATGTTGTTTTTTAAAAAAGGAACAAAAGGAATAGTATCACTTTCTCAAGCATTTACACAAAACATAACATGCAACAGCTACATGAACCCTCCATATGTAGAATTTATAAAGTCGTGAATTGACGCAATTCACGGATGAAGATTTGAGGGCCACTTTTTGAGGCGAGGGGTGGGCCACTTTTTTTTGGTGTCCGGGCCTCTTTCTTGTCCCAGTCCGACCCTGCCTCCAAGCGCTGTACTGAGCACAGTGCTATTTTCAAACCAAGCTGTGTCTAGAGGGGAGGTGGCGAGTAGTTGGTAGAAAGTGGCTCTCCACATATATGCTTAACGAAATAAAGTGAATCAACTCACCTCCCTGCCTCTATACTCATCCTTGCCTTTTTCAGTTCCTGGGTGTCAGCGCACCACAACAGCCTCCATTGGCACACTAACCATTTGCATGTCTGTGCGCAGACAGGAGATGAATGGAGTGACCCGTGGATGAGGATGCTGAGAACTAGGGGTGATAGTTAGCAGTGCGAAGTGAGAGGAGAATGAGTTGTATCGTAGGTTTTGGAAGCAGAAGAAGGCAGTATTAGTGGAAGAGGCATCAGGTGTGCAGGAGGAGAGTGAGAGTGAGAAAGGGAGGAATGGCGAAGGTTTACATTTCCTTTTTGTAATGGATGAGGCGAGTGACGAGGGGAGCTCAGAGGGTGGAAAGTAGATGGTGGTAGAAACAATGAAGTGATCAGACAGGGATGGTATGACATTAGTGTTAGTTGCTGAGAGAGAGGTAGAGATGAATAAGGGATCTGAATAGTTACCACCAGTGTGGGTGGATGGGTATGTTATGGATAGAGTGGAGAGCGTTACCACTAAGAAAAGACAAAGTTCAGATTTCTGGAAAGTGGTTGGAGAGAGAAGGTTAAAGCCACCTAAAAGAGCTAGCTGATGTTTAGTGGAAAGAAAATCAAGGACGTGCCAAGTTCATCAAAGAATGGTCCTGTGGGATCAGGAGGGCGATAGTTGGAGATGTGAACCGACTGAAGTGGAGCAATAGCAGAGATGGTGAATTCAAAAGAGGTAGGAAAGGACATGGCATTGGAAATTTGTAAGGAGTTGAGGCGGAAAGAGAGTAGGCGTTCGATGCCTCCACATCTTCCAGTCAGAGGAGGAGAGTGAACGAAGGATAGCTTGGAGTCATGTAAGGCCACCAGACTGGTAGTGTGAGGTGGAGAAATCCACGTTTCATGCTATTTGACCTTCTCCAAACGCTTGTTGGTAGTGATAGCCTCCTCACTTTGAAGGCTTGTAGAGGCCAGCCCAGGTCAGCCTTAATATAGGACGGTGAAATTCGGGGCCATTGTCAAATCCACAGCTAGGAAACTGGTTGAAACAATATTTTTAAATCTACTTACCACACACCTAATAACCTAATACTTTGATCCATCTTGGCCTTAGGAACCATGCATGTGAGACTTTTTTCAGTTGCTAAACTCTCCACTTGGAAATTAGGGAAAACATGTTTTTAGATTTACTTTGCCTGCCCCAGAGGGCACCAATGCCTTGTGAGCTGGCCCACAAGTGATGGTGATGTGGTAACACATTGATTTACTTGTGGGAATAGACCATTTGTGAGTCATGACCAAAGGATGAAAGTCCTCTATTGACTCTGCCAGTATGAGCGGATGCCTTGCATGCCAGAGTAGCATAGTTTGCTCATTCTTGGGAAGACCGCATATGCAGCATACACTCACTGCACCAAGAGCACTGGAGTGAAATGAAATGGTGCACAGCCAAAGGTTGGACGTTGATTGTCCTTCCAATGACACTCCCTCCTCAGGGATCCTACAACAAAGGTGAGGCATGCCGATATGGCCATAATGTAGACATACGCAATTTGTGGTTGCATCCACACAATGCCCTTGCCTCCAGAAATGCAGATAGCAATGGTCACATACAAACCTGATATTGTACCAAAACAATTTGCACACACCTTACATATTTCACAAAAGGAGAAAATATGTTCATGTTCGTTTGGTGCACAGTGGAACAGACTGTGATACACCAAGAATGAATTAAATTAAACTGGGCAACAGCAAGTTAACGAGTGGCAGACAGAATCAGAGGGCAGAGGGAAAAAAGCAGATGTCCACAAAAAGGGTAGGAGGCTACATTTCTTGCCAATTTTGAAAGCTGCAAACAGGATGATGTACGGGAGATGCCCCTAAAATGACATGAGTGGTGAAACCCTGAATGCAACATCCAAGATGATGTAAGCCATCTGACATGTGCACCAGCAGCAGACTAGCTGGCCCCAGTAGCACTCCAGGTCTTCTTGACCCTAAATGCAATCAGAGATGTTGTTTTGACCCTAAATCTAATCGAAGATGTTGTTTTCCTTCATATTTAGGGACGGTCTGACACTATGACCCATATTAACTTTCTGCCAATATCAAGTTGGGGTATGTAATGCAGTGGGTCAGCAAGCACGCAAAAATGTCTTTCCATGGACCTTGTGGGAGCCTGGATGGATCCTATACCATCCTAGAGGATGGCTTCTCAGGCCATAAAACCTTTGAAGTGCTTGGTGGCTCTCCTTTCTTTCACCCCATTGCAAGTCTCTTGCGCAGTTATCTCTCTCCGTCTCTCTCTCTCTCTCCTTCTCGTCCATTTCTCTGTGCTATCTGTCCTTCTTGTATCCCATATTCCTCCTCGGACCTTTGTCAGTTTCTCCAAATGTCTTAACTTTATCTCCTTTTCATGTTCTTTCTAGTCCTCTCCTCACATCCCATGTTTTTCTCCATCTGAATCCTTCTTAATATTCTATGTCTCATCACTATCACCTCTCCCTATCTTTCCTTACTTTTCACTAAGACGTCCCTTTTCTACCCTTTCTCTTATTGGCTCTACCTCATCTCTTAATTTTCCTTTCTCTCATTTTTCATTCTTTTTAAATTTTCCTTCCACCTTTTCTCCCATCACTTTCATTTATGCTATTTCATTTCTTCCCTTTTCCTTCATTCCTTCTCCTTTTTTTCTCTTATTTTCTCCACTCTGTTGCCCCAGTTCATTTATTTCCTCCAATTCTGGCCATGATTTGTCTTTCTCTCAACCAATCAATTTCTCCCTCTGTGTTTCCCCTATCTTTTCTCCTTCCCCTTTACATCCCTCTCCTCCTCCTGCGTCTTCACTACCCCTTTGTTTCCTTTTTGACTAACATCTCCTTTTCACATGTTGTCCACATTATTATTTCCTTGCTCCATTTGTCTCTCCTTTTTAAAATTCTCTTCCTGGCTTCTCCCTTTATTTTCTTCTCTCACTTCTCTTTTCACTCCTCCACATTTATTTTTCATATCTTAATTATTTCTTGTTTACCGCTCACCTTGTATCACCTGTCTCTTTTTCTAGATCACCTATAAGCTCCCTTTCTTGCAATTCTCTCCCATGTTCCCTATCCTCGGCTTCATCTGTATCCCCTTTTATCTGCTTTCCCTCTCTTTCTCACTTTTTTCAATGTTTCTTCAGAAGCTAGGCTAGGGACGGTAGTGCTCACAACCTAAGGTTTCCTTCAGCTGTCCGTGCTCACATATATATGATTTGTATTTTATTTGTCATTTATCAAGCTCCTTAAACCAAATCACTGAACACAAAAATTAGAAATAGTACAATACAAGTGAATGAGCAATTAGGTCCAGGAAAAGATCACTGAGGAATGTTGAAGTAGATGAGATTTTAAAGAACAACGGAAGAGAGAGTAGACAGAGATAGAATGAAGAGAAAGTGGAAGAGCATTCCAATGAAGAGGGGCAAGACGTTCAAATGATCGAAAATGAGACTGAGCACAGGGAGGACGAGGAGCCAAAAGCCGAAACTGAGAAGAAGACCGAAGAGAGTGAGAGGGAATGTAAAAAGATTATAGTGCAGCACAATAGCTAGGGGCAAGACCATGGAGATTTAATTTGAGAATGAAAGGGCAACCAACCGAGTGTTGCAAGAGAAGGAGAAATATAATCCTGATAAGTGAGAAGTCATAGTAGACGAATAGAGGAATTAAATACTGATCTAAGAGGAGCAAGATGAGAATTAGAGAGCCCAAACAAAGCAGTAGAACAGTAGAAAAGTCAAGAAAAGATTAAAGAGGAAATTAAGAGTTAAGATGCTTGGAATGTGATAAACAGGTAAGCCTTACGGATGTTGTGAAGATGAAAACGACAAGAGCAAGAAGTTGGAGAAATGTGATGAAAGAGGAATTTGAGTCAAAATAGAGACTAAGATTACAGGCTGAGATTGGGATTTTAGAAGGAAGAAAAGATATGAAAGAAGGTGGAAGATGGGGAGGAAGAGACATCCAAGATTTAATAGCAACCAAAGGTGTATGAGGAATTTCAGGCGAAAAGGAAGAGAACGATAGAAACAGTTGAGTGTCATTGGTGTAAAGTGATGAGATAAGCCAAAAGAGGAAATAATAGCTGCAAGATGCGATGTGTACAAAGAGAAGAGAAAGGGGCTTAAAACCAACCCTTGAGGTTCCCCATGAGCAAGCGAAAGAGATGTAGAGGACTTGCCCGCCCAGGAGACAGAATACATTCGATTAGACGAATAGGAGTGAAACCAAGACCAAAAAGAACCTGTAAAACCGAAAAAAGAAAGTGACGCCAGAAGTAAAGAGTGATCCAGAGTGTCAAAGGCAGCCAATAGATATAAAAGAATAAGAAAAGATGAGTGCTTAGAATAGCGAACCAAGAGTAGAGAATTTAGAACAGAAATAAGAGCAGTTTCTGTAGAATGAAAGGGAAGAAAGCGAGATTGAAATCGAGGAAGAAGAGAAAAATTAGAAACAAATGAAGAAATCTGTGAGTCGACAAGGCATTTGAACAGTTTAGAGAGGTATGGTAAGAGAGAAATAGAACGAAAGGTGGAAACAGTCTAAGGATCGGAAAAATAGAGGTAGAAAGACAAATGTTGAAAAAGGAGACAAGATAGGGTGCAAGAAGAGGATAGACCTTATGGTTTAATGAAGAAGGGATCGGGTCAGCAGGAGAAGCAGTATGGTGGGCTTTAGCTAGTAAAAGAAGAACATCAGTTTTAGAAACTGGAGCAAAATGAGCAATGAAAGCATGAGGATTGGACAGAGGAGGAGGTGACGCTTCGGGTGGAAGAGAAGCCTTGATGTCACGACGAAGAGAAAGAACTTTAGAAGAGAAGAAATTAGCAAAATCAGAAGCAGATAGAGTGGAATGGACAGGATGGTCTGGTGTAGGAGGAGAACGAAGTCGTGCAAGGGTTTGGAAGAGACACTTAGGGTGGGTAGATTGAGTGTGCAAGAGATCAGAAAAATAAAGACGCTTTGTGGAAAATATACATTTATCATAGAAAGCATGGTAAAAAAAAGTAAGTAGAATGATCTGGCATTGATTTAGACTTACGCCAACGCCTTTCAAGACGGCGAAGAAAACAACACATAGAACGAAGATGAGGGAATTACCTAGGTTGAGATGGTTTTTGGGTTGTGTGAAAGGAAGACAGAGGATAGAGTTGGTCCAGAGAGTTAGAGAGAGATGAAGAAATACCAGACACAGCCTCATCAGCATTAAGAGCAGAGAAGGAAAGAGGAGAAGGAGGAGCAGAGATGCAAGTAGTAGGTGTTGAAGTTACATAGATCACCTCGAAGAAATGTTGATGAGGGAGTGACCCGGGGAACTTGGAAAGGTTGGGGGAAGTGGTGATACTGAAAGCACATAGTGATCCAAAAGATAAACAGGTAGGGCTAGCTCAGGAGAGGCAGTGAAGGTTGCGATGAAAATTAGATCAAGAGAGGAACCAGACATGTGAGATGGAGGGGTTGCAAGAGGCAGAAGAAAGTGGGGGTCAAGAACTGAGAGAAAAGGAATGGTAGAGTGAGTCGAGGATAGATGGAGATTAAAGTTGCCTAATAGTACAATGGGAGTAGGAGTATGCAGGATGTGAGACAGAAGATGATCAATGTCTTCACAGAAAGAGCCAATAGAAGCAGGGTGACTATACATAATGATAAAAGAGAAAGGAAAAGGCTGAGAGAAGATTGTATAGATAAATTCAAATGAGGAATAAGACGGGAGAGCAAGAGGAGACGAGATAGCAGAAAGGGAAGAATGGTAAAGTATATCAATGCCCCCTCCACGACTAGAGATGAGTGGAGTATGGAGGTTAACACATTTTCACAGTAACTTAAAGGAATCTGCCAACAGATGTAGTACTCAAAATCTTTACATAAATTAGTGCACATATATTTAAAGGACAATATAATGTCAAATGGTGAAAACCCTCAGTCTGTGGATTTAAAAATCGATCATCTTTGAAGGTTGTACATTCTGGCTACAATGCACTTTTAAAATTCCTGCTTCTGGTGTTCTAGTTTCTTCAATCCTCATGTGAGGATTCGATACCCAGAATGGTCCACTGGATACACTGCTATTGTGATGATAAGATTTTGCTCATTAAAGAAGACCGTCTGCGATGACTGCTTCTAGTCAGTTGATGCTTTCACAGCTGCAGGTCTCTGGCAATGCGAGCTGCAGCATTTCACTTCCCAGCAGATCTCTCACTGCTTTTGGGTTTGACAAGCTGTGGAGGCAATATTAGTGGTGATTGTGTCCTTGCTAGTCTTGCTGACCCAATGGAGATGAGCTCTTGAAATGGTACAGATTCTTCATATTAGCACACTTTGTTTGGTCATTTAGCTACCAGGCGTCTGGATGAGTATTCTTATATAGTGCACACTTAGAGCTAAGTTGCTTCTTGACGCTAGGTGGTTGTGAAGGTGACTGATGGGAAAGGAGCAGACCCTGGACTGATGCGTGAGCTTCTAACGGTTGTCCCATGTTTATTAGGAGTATGTGTTTGGCATGGCAAGCATTTTGATGACTAATATTGTTCATAGATTATCTAGCGCTACATAATGGCCTGCAATAAAAAGAGGGGTTTAGGGTCCAATGATTTTGGGCATGTCTTAGAGGTATATAATAGAAGAACCAACTTTCCATACAGTGAGACACTGTGTGTGCCTCGAACCTGTTCCAGTCGGTCAGTGGGAAGTTCAGATGCCATGTTCGTTCAACCCTGGCTTGGCATCTCTTCTGAGATTGACCCAGATTTTGCCTAGTACAGGTTGTCTTGGGAAAAAGGAAATGGAAAAGGACCAAAAGGACCCACACTGTCCTGGCTTCTGATGGTGAATCTGCTATATTTAAATTACAAGCCAAAAAGGACCCGTTTGCATGGCCCCTGTCTAAGAAGAACACAGAACATATCTTACTTGCACTTGCACGTTATGAACACTCACAAGGCATAGTAGGTCCATGTCCCCTCCCTGTCAGTCTCACTATTTGTTTGTACTATTAATTCAATTATTTATCTCTGTTGTAATTCATTGTCTATCTCCCCTTGTCCTCACCCTGTCACCCTGTGGGCGCTTTGAAACAGGTCTGCCAATTGTATAAGCGACTAACAAATAACCAATAAATAAACCCAGATGCAGCAAACATGAAGATTTGGCGGTTAGATTGGATTAAGACCTGTGAGCAAAGAACAAAATGTAAGTTAATGCAGGAAGTCCCAGGTGAAGCTAAAGCCTTCAATCAACGCCATTCTTATCTAACCCATCTGCCAAATCAGCATGCCAGAGCCTTGTACATGAGATTCAGACTAAACGCCCTAAACACAAAAGAGCGATTAGGCTCCTGGCCTAAGTATGCAAATATTGATCAAAGGTGTCGTTTCTGCAATTTTGATATGGAATCTTTAAAGCACTTGATCATGTCATGCCCGAGCCTAGGGAAAGAACGAGGACGGCTTTTTTCACCGATTATTCATAATATTAGTTCAAGGAGTCTGGAAAATTGGTGGGAAATGTTTTTTGAAGCCTCCAACCGAACTGTACTGTTCAATTTGATAACCTTCCTCCAGGTCATAAAAACAAGATTGGATTTGAAGGAACTAATTGAAGTGCCCAGAGTCGAATGAGCCCTTGCAGTCTAAACGCTAAGACCCAAGCCACTTGTTTCACTGTGTACAGAACGGCGGAGAGAGAAATGGATTTTAAAAGGATATGTGGTTGATTGGACGTGTTTTGTCTGTCAAAAATTTTTTAAAGGTTGAATAAACCGTATAAAAAAAATAAATAAAATAAATAAATAAATAAATAAAGTAAATAAATGCCAGCCAATTACAGCCGGTTTTCCTAGACTGGGAAACAAGACTTCACATTCCCTGAAATCCTTAAAACATGTTCTTTTTGCCAAGAATATCCTTGTGCAACTTCGACACACCTTCCAGTGTTTCAGTGTCTCCTACACTTCTTCTGCCATTTTACTCAAGAATGTGAAGCATGAGAGAGAGATGGACCACAAAAGGGGAAAAAAAGATTTGGAATGATGTGGCCGATTAACTTCCAATCTTGCTGTTTCTTCAGTGTTCGAAATGTGTGGGCCCTGAAGTGAGATGGAAAGATAAATTGGATGTATTCCACTTATTATAAATCCTACCTCTGGTACCTCCCCCCCAGTTTTCCCAAGTACCTGTGATAGGGTGGGTTTTGGTGAGAAGTGATGCTAATAAGTTATGTAGTGGCTTCACAGGTTCTAAATCCTATTTTCCCCTGAAGTGTTAGAATGTGTTAGAATAAACCGTGTTCTATCGCGTCAAAGGAACACGTTTTCACAGATAATTGTTAGACCTTAAATTAAACCAAGAGATCCCTTGAAGATTTAAACATTTCTTGGATAGAATGCTAACATTTCTTTCAGGTAATTATCTTGAATATGTCAATTCATAGTGTATTCAAGTTAGTGTTCAAGACCATAGGTTCTGTGAAGTGAGAGCATTTCTAGATATAGTATCCAAAGGACTTTCTCTAATCATATGTTTCTTGCTTTTTTCCCCCAGATAACAGAGGTCTTTCTCCTGAATCCAGAGTCACTGCATGAAGAGCTGAAGCTGAAGGAATTGTCGCAAGAAGAGTAGGAGCTGAAGGAGTAGTTATTAGAAGAGCTGGAGCCAAAGGTCTTTTGATTGTCTGGAGTCATAAGAAATTTGCTCCAGAGATTTGCAAGAGTGGGACACCAAGGTAAACACTTATAAAATGAGACCAGCTAGCAATGTCTGTTGCTGGATGGGCTTTTTACAGGAGGTAGCTCAAAATGTCCACATTACGTTGATTATCATGGGAATTTAGGCAATTCTGGGTAACATCGTCTTCCTGGAGTTTCTTTATTATCTGGCTCCAAAAACCTCTGCATTGTCCCCTTCTATGGGTACTAAAACCATGGGTCTGTGAGAAGATGAGTGACCAGGTGAACCAAGTGGTGTTTTACATAATGATCCCATTATGAAGTGATGATCTGGGGATGCCTTTGAAAGAACGAAAACGAAGATGTGGGTCACGTGCCAGCTGGGCCCAGAGACCCAAGCTAGCCAAAACATGTTTGGGGATGCTTGTGGTGTTGTGCAGAAGGGACGTGACCAAGCAGTTCAGGCTGAACGGCCCCCTTTGAGGTGGGAACAAGCCTGATTTACATATGGTCTTTCCCATTTAGTAATGGTTTTGCAGTCGAAGAACAATGGTCTGGAGGGTGTTTCAGATCCATGCCAGAGGTTAGGAAGGTTTCTAAACCTTCCAGCCATCACCCCTTTTGTTTTGAGAAGAAATTGTGACATTGTAATCCAATACCAGGCACAGACAGGGGACTTCTTGAAACTCACCCTGCAAAATAGTCTTCACCACCATAATGAAGCACAGTAAAGGCAGCAGAATGCATGGAGCAGAACGGTTTAGGAAATCAACCCAGCCTGCTAAGGAAACAAGAAGACACAGGATCTTATATGAGACATCAATTAACCAATCAACACAAACCACCAGCTCAGACAGTCATGATGCCCCAGCAAGTCCACTCACCTGGAGAGATACAAAATAAGCCAAGAGTTAAATACACCTGTCATGAACATGCAACGCTAGAAAGGAAAACACTGGGGAAAGACACATATTCCACCTTTAGACAGTCATCCAACCCAGAACCTCATCTCCTGCCTGTTGTATAGCAATGTAACCCCAGCAGAACGCATCCCATGAACCCAAAAGAACATCAAGAGTTTACCTTAGTCCGGATCATGGCATTTCTAACTAAAAACTGCCTACAGGTAGCTTATACCGGAGAAAGGACAAACAGTCTCAATCAACGAGGAAGAAGCTCCCACAGAACCACTAATTGTGTATAGGCACCTTACAAATGCCATATCATATCATATCAAAGCATCTTTTCCATGCTTAATCCATATTAGAACAGAGCACAGACATGTATGGCCTGTTCCACCGGAACATCACAGGCTTCATTACTGAGAATTGTCTAACAGATGATGATCGTGAAGAATATTGCACAGGGCTGTCCGATAGATTCAATGTCAAGTTTGTCAACTGCACCGCCAAGAGAAGAGGAGGAATTGTACGTATTCATAAGAAATTCATCGACACAAAAGTATCACGCCTGACACCATCCTGGACTGAGAGTCATTTTTTTCACGGTTACTCGTGATGCATGTCTCTGCTCACTTTTATTCCTAATATAGAGACCACCGTCCTCAAATCTTTCATTTTCAGACACATTTGGGCCACAGTAGCAAACCTGATGTCAACTGCCAATATCTTACCATCCTGAGAAACATTCACTTGTGGCTCGAGTAAAATCAAAACATTACGACGAAAACCCTCTCAGAAAAAGTAGATGTAAAGGTGGCACAGAGACAATTCAAACCAGACTCTTATATCTGAGTGTGAGTGTGACGTTTCTATGTTTCATTTCGTAACGGGGGGAGGTGTGTTATATCTGAGTCTTGACCCTGTATGCCTGTCTTGGTGAGTGTGATGTCAGTATGGAATGTCAGCGTGGAATTCTGTGTACCTGAGTAGATTGTTGTGGGGTGGTAGCCTGGGTGGTGAGGGCCAGAGGGCTCTCCACAAGATCTCTCTTGATGATTACCTAATGTAACCGGATTCCTATGATGTAGTCATGAACCAATAAACCTATGAACTACACTACAGAGCAAGCTTGTTATTATGAAGACTACATCACAACATTGGCGAAGAGGATGGTACCGGATATGGACCCATGGAAAAACTAAGCAGAGAAACTAAGCAGAAAAGCAGGGCAGCAGAGAAACAGGTACAAGCATCATATAATGAGAAATGGGTGTGACTGCTGCAGGGGGTGCAGTTATGAAGCTGACAAATTAAGTGAGGAAGAGGGAGACCCACTGTCCCCCATCAGATTGGTCCCACCACACAGGGAGAAGTTAAGTTGAAGGAGTGAAGTTTATGGAGAACTGGACATGGAGTGTGGTCCTGCTGTACGGCTGCAGTGTGCCTCTGCGCCCAGTAAGAATAAGGGGACCGTTTTCCCCAAGTTGGTTACCTTCAGAGAGTGTCGTAGAAGAAGCACCCTTGGAGCAGAAGGGGACCTGCAAGGGATGAGCTGTGTTCACAGAGTGCACTTCGGCCTTGTGAGGTGCTGGACGTGTTTACTTGGAGCTGCAGGGTGCCTCAGTATCACCTTAAAATGCTGGAGAAGATTGTGATTCTTAGACTCAGAACCGTGTGAGGGATGGCAGCCTAACTGTTGCGGCAGTTGGAGCCTGGAGGTACCTTTCCCCGCCTGCGTCCAGTGTCACAATGGTGACGTCAGCATGTTGCTAGAGGGGTCGGCGAACACGGTAGCTTAGAATTATGGACGTTCCGTGACTAGCCGGTGTGCATTACATTGGCCCCAGATTAACGGACTTGGGAACATGCAGGAAGAGTAGTCCTTCGAGTAAAAGAGCCAGTGCGTGGAGACAGTGCAACGCATCAACGTTTAGAATTACCGATGTAAGAGAATGTGTGCCATGGTAATCTTGCGATATCGGAGAGAAGCGTACCTGCCGTGTCATGTACGCCTTTACATGTCGGAATGAGGAAAGCTTGGTCACTGGCTGTGGCGAAAGAGATCAAAGGATAACAGATGGTTAGCTGATGTTTGCTAGTGAATCATGTGTACCTCCTGTGCTAGTGCTTCAAGTTACTTATGGTGATTGTGGAGCCGTAAACCGACTCGAGTGGTGAAATGACTTGTGGTTAAAGGAAGAGCCGTATTGTCGGTGCGCCATTCAGAGGTGTGCGTTTAAATCAAGGGGAATGCGGAGACAAAATGCGTTCACCCCATCACAGGGAGAATCGTTGTGAAAGCACTTAAGCGTTGGTTAGATGTATTCCAAGGTGCCTGTATTGCCAATACGATGCAAGCAGAATATTTGTAATGTATTATTGAAATGCACATATATTTGGATGGGGGAGATGCTGCAGTGAAATTCCTGTGGGATAAGTGGAGAAAGACACATGCTCCTCACTGAATAATGTTCATATCTAGGGGGGAGGCTACGGTGGTTGGGGCAGGGCAGTATGAGGATGGATTACGTGTGTGTCATAACTGTCCTCTGAGTTTTTAACCATTTTGAGGAATTTCAAGAATCTTTAAGGAACGACTGACTGCAAGCTGTCAGTAGTTGGCAATTGTTTCTTTTAGAAGTTAGACAAATTGTTTTTTAAAAAAATGTTCTCCCACAGAAGTAGTTTGCAATTCCATTTTATATTACGGTGTTAGCAGCCTGCATAACGTGAGGTTCGAGTTGACAAAACTTTTAGGAATTGCAGGAGAGACGTTTATAATGTTATTACATTGAAAGTGTATTATACACATGCATAGAAGCTAATGTGGTTGAGAAAATGCAGTGTGGGTGAATTGGAAATGTGCAATTCACAGATTATTGCAGATGACTAATCATGTGATGTCTATTGCAGGGTATTGTATTGTGGTTGCAAGTAGTGTGCTGTTCTTTGTGTGGTTTTCATAGTGGAATTGTGGTGCATTCTGGAGTGTGTGAAGTGACTGGGTTGTGCGCTTCAAGGTTATGTGCATTGTTCTTTGGGTCGAAATATGTGTACTTGTGCAATTGAGATGTTTAGGATACCTAGTGCACAATGATGTAATTGGAGAACTCAGTGGTTATTTGTTATTTGTAAGTACATTTTTCTATTTAGGTAAGGAGTTATTGTTAAGATACCAGTTGCACAATGATGTTTATGGAGGACTAGGTGACTATGTGTGAGGATTCTTATCTGGTTTGGGTATTGAGATATGGTTAGGATACCTGGTGCACAATGATGTCATTTGAGGACTCAGTGGGTGTGTGCACGGATGTTTATGTGGTTTAGCCATGGAGTTGGGGTTAGAATACCAGTTGTCTGCCATTGTCAATGGAGAACTCAGTGGTTATATTTGTAAGGATATTTTTCTAAGTAGGTAAGGAGTTATGGTTAAGATACCAGTTGCACCCTGATGTCAAATGAGGACTCAGTGGTTATACGCAAGGATGTTGAATTTGCTGAGAAAGTGCCAGCAGTAACGTTAATTGAGTTTGGAAAGAATGTTCCAAATGCCCGCTGAGAGTGGTTAGGGTTTGGTTGCAGATGCCTGCCGGCCAATCTGCTTGTTGTGGATTTAAAGGTGTTTTATGACTTGCAGAGATTTGGTGTTTCAAGCCATGGTTGGGATTTCGTAGTTTCTTCTGTGTATATTTAGATCAACTGTGTCACCCATTCCTGGGTCCTGTGTTGCATTTTGATCTCTCGTGACTCTTTCCCATCTTCCTTCAGGGAGCGTGGGTTAGTAACTGTTCTAGTGTACCTTATGGTTCTCAATGTTGTCTGGCCAGCAGCATTGAGATTCCTTGTAAGTTGATTGTGCGCAGTGTTTGCTGCACCTGCTCCTTTCTGGCTGAGCCTGCATGTGTGTGTGTGTGAGAGTTGTTTGTTGTTTCCTCCATATTAGTGTTTAGTGAGGGTATCAGATATAGCTCATACCACCACAAGTTAGTTCAGTCTCTTGATGGTACAGAAGGGCCAGCGTATTAGTCCATGTAGGGGCATGGTAGTGTTCCGGAGTGGCAGTCTGGAGGTCCATCACTGGCAGGGATGGATGGAAGGTGTTTAGTTTTATTTTACAGGTGGTGTGAAAACATGGTTTGGTAGCCCATAGAAGGGCAGGTTAGTTCTCTAGGGTGACAGTCTAGATGTCCATTTGTGGCAGGAAAGGACAGAAGGAGTCCTGTTATTCCCTGATGATTTTGAGTGTATACAGTTGTAGTGCTGCCTTTTGTCGTGTGTTAGTTACACCTGTTTGGGTGTCTCTGTCTCCTGGTGACGAACCATTTTTTTGGTCTTAGAGGAGGTGTGAAAATGTGTGAGTGGTGTTTTTATATCTGAGTGTGAGTGTGATGTTTCTATGTTTCATTTGGTAACGGGGGTGTTTGCTATATCTGAGTTTGACTGTGATGTTTCTATGTTTCATTTGGTAACGGGGGAGGTGTGTTTTATCTGAGTCTTGACCCTGTATGTATGTCTTGGTGAGTGTGATGTCAGTATGGAATGTTAGCGTGGACTCCTGTGTGCCTGTGTCGAGTGTTGTGGGATTGGAGTTCTAGTCAGTTGATCAAGATGTAGCCTGGGTGGTGGGAGCCAGTGGGCTCTGCACAAGATCTCTCTTGATGATTACCTAATGTAACCTGATTTCCATGATGTAGTCATGAACCAATAAACCTATGAACTACACTACAGAGAAAGCTTGTTATTATGAAGACTGCATTACAGCACAGACACTTTGTTTTGTGAATAAAGGATTTGTTTTGTTAATCGCCTTTCTTTTTCGGGCAGTATGAGGAAGAGCTAGATCAAACTTTTGAGACTTTCATCACCAGAAACCCTGCCCTTTAACACATCAGGTAGATTATAAATTTGACCTCAGAGCCAGATTCCAAAATGAGAGATCCACTAAGTGTCTGGGAAGCCAAGGATGCCACAAGTGCAAGACTGCATTCACCTGGGGAGGGAAATAAGAGGAGGAACCCTTTCTATATTCACAGCTTGATAAAACATGGCCTTAAGAAACGGTGAATAAAAGCTGCCATCCGCCAAGGGATGTATTCTTTCAGTCATTAATTGACCATCCATGTTATTACCGCTTTACAGGAAGACTTTACCCTGACAGAGTCTTGCGTATTGTGAAACCCTAAACAAAGACGAGTTATCAAAAACCCTTTCTTCCTTGTCTGGTGTGCTTTCCCATGTCTTCATGACAAGACCAATGAGCTCACCTGGAACCCTAAAGAAAAATGCAGATACTGATACCTGGATTAGAATCTGCATTGTCCTCTAGTGTTCCAGATGTACTCTGCATTCAGCCTCCTCCATAGCTATGAGGCTTTCAACACCATCAGCCATAAATTCCAACAAAGAGGTGGAGCAGAGGTAGTCTGCTTCTGTGAGCTGTGTGAGTATTTTCCCTGGAAGAGGTGTGGCCAAGCCTGTTGCGTTTCGGCTGTGGCTTCAAAAACCTCATTACCCCGTGGAACGCGCAGCAGAGAGGTGGAGCAGAGGTGTGTGTCCGCTGAGGGACGGCTGAGGGCTGCTGTCTTTACAATATACACCACAGCAATGAGGTACGTGTCTACCAAAGGTCTGGTTGACGACAGTCTATGAATTATAACTTAATATCATTTAATTGTGCAAGCCCACCTACAAAGCACAATCTGATGCACAGCAAGTTTTTTCACCACTTAATATGCCTGGTAAGACTGAAACTTGGTCTAAAGCGTAAACCTCTGAAAAGATAAGCCGTACAAAAAATTAGATACACATACAGAGTTCTTGGACACGCCATCTGTACATCCTTCAGA
The DNA here is from genome assembly GCF_040938575.1 of Ambystoma mexicanum. Lineage (NCBI taxonomy): Eukaryota > Metazoa > Chordata > Amphibia > Caudata > Ambystomatidae > Ambystoma > Ambystoma mexicanum. Next base: position 496,185,656 of record NC_090933.1, on the reverse strand, counting down.
GGTTGCAGTCAGGCCGGGAAACCCAACTCAGGGCTAAATTACAACTTACTATGGATCTCATAATATGCAGCATATTGACAAGGCACAAGGAGTGTGCACTAATGACTTATTGAACGCTTCTTCTGACGTAGCACACACTGGGGCTATTAAGCAGTCATTGTGTGGGATTGATAACGACTCCCTGCTGGCGCTTTGCTATTCACTACAAGGGTCGTTGCACAATTCATGGGAGCAACATTCTATGTCACAACAAGCTGGGGAAACATTATCTACATCCCGGCCGATCATGCCCCTGCCTGACATACACGGGGCAGAGCCGACGCAGATGTCTTTAACACCCGGTTTATTCCCAGCAACTGTGGCAGAATTTCCATCAGATGAGCTCATTGCAATGGGCCATGTGTCTTTTGTGAACTCTAGCTCAAGGAGCTCTGTGGCCAACCTTAATGATGGTGTCATGCACTTAGCTATGAAGATTCTTCTCAAACTGTGTGGGCGTATCCGTGAGGACCTGCAACAACAGGGTGTTATGGTCCAGCGCCTGGCGGCACATTTCGATCAGCTCAAACCGGGCACAAAGCCCAGTCTATATAAGAACGTGGAACCTAAAGAGCACTACCAGAACTCAGAGGCTGTAGAAGTGGCACAGGGGCCAGTGGTTATAGATGACATTGAATCTTGTTCTGGCCCCACCTCGACCAGTTGTACTGAGGAGGCTTCACCCTTAATATACAAAACCCATAAGGAATGGCGTAGATCTAAACGCGCCGCAAAGACTATTGCAAATAATGCCCCACTGAACTCTACAATTGTGGTATGTAAATCAAAAACAAAATCCAAGAAACAAAGGAAGAGAGAGTTGTGACGTAATAGCAGGCAAAGCAAAAGTGTGGGGACTTTGAAGAGCTTGTGTGTGAAAGAGGCTTCAGTAGCACCAACGGTGGGTCTTGACATACCCCCCCAATGGGAGTCCTCCCCTGTCGCAAGCACCTAGAAATTGCCATCCTGGCTCTGGTGCACATATTCTAGGAGATGTTGCCCTGACTGTGGTATCTACAATAGATTTGAGTGGCATGTGTGACACTCAGCTTCCTCTTGTGCAGGAGCCGGTAGTGCTGGACCTGCTTATATTGAATATATCTCTGTCAAACCAAGCCGTGATCATAAACATTTAAACCACACTGCAGTTCTTAAGTTACTGGTGAAAATACCCTCCCCGAGGATTCTTAACTGCACCGACTTTGATTTTATTGAACAAATAAAGGTGAAAGGAAGGCAAATAACTAGACTCTATTGTTGCCTCACAGATACCTCTTCTATGACACGTTCTAACAAACTAACATTTGCATCACTAGGGTATGAACTAGACGCTAGGGGGCCTGTAGAAACACCATTCAGTTGTTGTGAGAAGTGTAATAAAGAGCGGAACATGGGCCTGGTTCCAAAAAGCTCTGAGTCAACTCCTCCGCCTACATCTGGGTAGTGCGCAAGGGTGGGAATGGCTGAAGAGTTTCCTCCAACAACAATGTGTGGCGGCTAAATGAGGACTAAAGTTACTGTGTTGGAACACTAGAGGCATCAGGCACCTTTTTAGTGAGGAGGGTTTCCTACCTTTTTTAATGGAACATGATATTATTATGTGTCAAGAGACCTGGCTGACTGAAAGTGTTTATGAAAGTTTTTGTGGTACACCAAGCGATGGCAAAAAAGGTGACCTGGGGAGGACCTCTGGGGGCCTAATAATTGGGGTACAGCACTCTATGGGATCTTGTGTGCTCAGTACAAATACCATTGCAGACAAGGTCATGGCTGTCAAAATAATATTAAATCGCCAACATGAAAGCAAGGGTTTACTTTTGGTAAATGTATGCAATCCACCTGGCAATGATTATACAGGTGATATCTTTGCTTTTATTGATGATATATGTGTCGGATGGGGATGTGATGTTGGAAATCATATGATACTAATAGGTGGAGATTTCAACACCCGTTGCCTTGACAATGAGTCTTGTCCCCCATTTGATAATGTCTACCCAAATCTTGGCTGCTGAAACAGAGGGGAAACTCTTGGGGAGCAAATGGGTCGACTTCCTCAGAAAATGGGAACTGGTATTGTTGAATGGAAGAGCAAGAGGGGATATGCCGGGGAAGGGACATGGGTGGGTGGTCATAAATGGGCCACCTTGGGCTACCTGCTCGGCAGCAAAAAAGTCCTTGAGCATGTGCAATCCCTCGACTTGTCTCCTAATGCCAACAGTGACCACTACACATTGAGCTTAACACTCTCTTTCCCTGTCCACAACGTTGGGCGATCTGCAATTAAGGATATTGTGCTAAGTCACTCTGGGATTTGCATTCGGTGGTCCAGTGCCAGTATTGAGAGTATTGAGAGGGCTACACGCTGGCTAAATACTTTGGGAAGGGCCATTTGGCAGATATATTACTCTTTATGTGTGGACAAGATGGAAAGCTGGATAAGCACATCCATGACGAGTTAGCGTCCGTTAATTCGTCTCACCCCACGGTCATAGTTAAAGCTCACATTTGATGCCCAAATTTGAGATGCTAAATGTGTTATGCGTGGCGAATTGCGTGAGATAAGAAAGAGGGCTTGCTCTGCCACCGAATTTCATACTGACTGTTGCCAAAGGACACAGAGAGCAACATATTCTCAATTCCATCAGTTAGGCTGCCTGGTTGTAACACATTTGTGGTAATCAAAGGCCTGAACCATCTATCTCGACCCCTGGTGATCTATGTTTAAGTGAGCCTTGGCCGATTGGCACATCGGTTAACACCTGTTGGTGGCCATCAATACCCTTAAATGCTATAGGGCACTGGGGCCTAATGGACTAGCTAATGTGGTTCTTAAAAAGGACCCAGCTGTCTGGGCCCCCTATTTGAAAGCTATTTGAAAGTGTTGTTTGATGCACTGTGTGATGAACAAACCATCCCGTCCACTTAGAGGCAGTCTGTACTTGTCCCAGTTAATAAGAGGGATGATAGGAACAAGCCAGAAAATGACAGACTGCTCTCCATGGTAAGCTATTTTCGGGCCTCGTATTAAAGGAACTCCAGGATTGTGTTCAATCTGAAAACATCTTAGATGATTTGCAGACGAGCTTTCAGCCAGGCTCCTCCACAGTACATAACATCCGTATGCTCGACTGGTTAATTCTTGGGGCCTCTCGGAGGGACGCTCTGGTGCCTTATGTGGCATTCATTGACTTCAGTTCGGCTTTTGACTTAGTAAAGAGAGATAAACTCTGGAATAAAGTTGTTGGGCTGCCCGGGTTGGCTGCTGACACTGCTGAGGAAGTTGCACGAGGAGACGAGTGCTAGAGTGTGCCTTGATAATGATGGGGGAGTGACTGTGCCAGTGGTACTTAGCAGGGGAGTCAGGTAAGGATGTGTTCTGCTGTTTAACCTCTATGTTGCTGATCTGCTGAAGAGAATGTTAGAAAGCTCTAACTGTCCACCAGGGATAGGAGGAACTAAGATCGCTGATATGTTATATGCTGACAACATTGTAATCTTTGATCACATTCTCTTTGGATGTAAAGCCATGTTGAATGAACTGGCAGAGTATGCCAAGGAGAATGATCTTGTGGTGAATATCGCCAAAACCAAAATATTGCTGGTAGCAGGAAAGAAAATAAATGGGGTTGAAATGTGCTCCCGGCCTGGGGGACATTGAGTATGTTGAGCATTATCCCTATCTTGGGCTGGAGATGAGTGCAGATAGCAGTTACACCCGCATTGTCTCCATCAAACAGAGGAAGGATGCATTGCTGGCCCACTTGTTCAGCCTTTTTGCATTAATGCTCTACAGACAGTCTTTCTGGCCAGCAATTTTACATGGCCTCGAGGCACTACCAATGAAAGACTTAAGATGATTGAATCACATAGAGGGCGCGTTTTGGAGGAAGCGTCTGAAACGTAGACCTTCAGTCCCTGTGGAAACCTTGCGCTTGGAGCTGGGTATAATATCATGAGCTTTCCAGGTGGAAAGGAAAAGGGTTGAGCTATATCTTAAGGTCAAGATGCTGCTTCTTTGCCCAATCCTGCAAATTCTGGGTGCTAGTGCGGACAAAGAAAGCATGCTAAGAGTAATGCACACAACGATTTCGTAATTAACACCTTTCTAGCTACTAATTGGTATCCAAATTGCGAAAATAGTGGGTGGGTACTCAGCTATGTAAATTTCATTCAAAACCAAATTTGAGCTTTCTGACTGGAACAGAAATTACGAACATATCTCTACATTAAAAAGTCTAAAATGTACAGCTGGGGTTTCTCACAGGTACCAAAAAAAACACTGTACATCACACTGGGCCTCAATTCCGACCGTAGCTATGCTGGTAAAACCGGCAGGCTTCCACCGGACTTGCAGATTTTTACGGCGCCTGGCTTGCCGGTAACAGCGGGGGATTCTAACCCCGCCGGTCCGGAAAGTCAGGCGCCAGAAAAAAGGTATTTCCCACTCTCATAGAGTCCAACAGGACTCTATGGGAATGGGGAACACGGAAGCGCTGGCGCCGTTAATAACGTTGCCGACGCTTCCGTGTAGGTGTGCTTACCGTGGCCACTGTGCCCGGCAGGGTCTGACCTGTCGGGCACAGCAACTCTGGCAAGCAGACCCATAGTGTGCCGGTCCGATAACAATGGTGCAGGTAGGCTTACCAGCACTGTTGTTACCGGACTGACACACTTGTAATGAGGCCCACTTAGTCCTAGCCCAGAGTGCACAGTCTGATGCTATGTTTATGTATTAACCAGTTGCACATAATATCAGTTTTGGGTGCTCAAATGAATCACGAGTGTGCCGCATATGCGGGTGTAATGGATTTATGAAAACCTCTAAACATGTATTTACTGAGTGTTCCAGTCTGTGCACTGTGTATATGTGTACCTACGAGAATATTAATCACGACCATGACTCTATTAAGTCAAATGATTTTTGGATATATTGCTTAAATGCCCCCTCACACTCAGTCCACTTGGCAAAGTTTAGGGTCTGGAATGTGGTTGCTAGGCGCCTTGCTATTGTGGTTAAATCATTCTGATGTTAGGACCTTTGCTGTTGAGATTTGAATTGAATGGCCCCTGCTATTGTCAATCGCTATAAGTGATGTAACCTGAGCTTGCATTGTCAGTGTAATTGTGCACATGAATTTAGTTTTATTTTAATTCCTCATTAAGAGGTATCAATGTATATGTATATCTCGCTAGTATGCATCTAAATTTTATTTATTTCCTCATAGGGTATCAATGTTTATGTATATTTCATCAGCTGTTTGTTTGAAGATTGGTTTGCTTTGTTAAATATTGTTTACATGTGTATGTTAGTTATCTAACTGTACTACACCACAGTGTACCTGGTGTTATTATAACCAATGACATTTTTAGTGTTCTTAATAATTGCAAAAAGGCATTTGACTAATTACAATAAATAAAATAAATACATTCCTACTAAAATGCCTTGCAGGTCTAGGAATGAAGGAAGTCATGCGAAACCGGATAACAAATTTCCTTTCCCAGAAGGCAGAGACTGTCACGCCTTTTAAATAACCCGTCAGCAAAATCATCTGAAGAGATCACAAAGGGCAGGTCTGTCACCATTAAGTTTCAACATCTACATGACTCCACTCTTGGAAATCATCAGAAACTCGGGTCTCACCTTCTACATATAGGCGTATGGTGACCAAATTGTCTACAAACTAATACACACCTCCACTGAAAATCAACCAGACGATGGCAATTTCCTCTCATGAATGGTCATGTTGATGATGAACAATCCACCGAATATCCACCCAAATAAACCATGATTTGCAGCGGCAAATGACACATCCCATCAGCAATGTTGGTGAGAAGAAATGGGATCTTGCACAGTACCAGAGCCAGGAGTATCTGTTTGAGGGGCACCTCCCCTCCCCCGGAGGTAGAACAAGAACATAAAGGCCAGAATTGGGACAGGAATTGTCTTGTAGAGGTGCAGCCAATGGTACATTATAAAACACAATTCTGTCTAAGAAAATGACACAGATCTTAAAGGCGACATGGATGGAGAGCTCCTGTAACAAACCAATATTTTTACAATCTATCACTGCTGTATCAATCGGCGTACTCCACTGCATCAGAAGATATAGTTATGCGTCCATCAGAAAAGTATATGCAACAGACTACGTCTGCTAGAGAATGTGGCAATAGAAAATCCTGTATCGCTGCTTAGCAGGTCTGAGGCATTGTGCACAAGAATAACACGGTGGCACTGTGTTACTGTAATAGCACTGTAAAAAAATGAAATATGCATAAGAATGAAAATATGTATATTTATTACCGTGTGGCAGAATGTACCTGCTATAACATTCTCAGCCCCACCATCTGTGCCACAAGATGCATGCCCATTAATCACCGGGCCACAAAATACCTAGCTGCTACACTGTGCCTAAACGCTCGACCATCATTTGTCTTGACAGACATGCATGTCAACCACTTCCAACTTCTAAATACTGGAATATTAGGTGGTCTTCTTGCCCAATGTAATGGTACTCAATTTCCCAGCCTTGGAAGGATGCAAGACTGGCTTTGCCCCTACAGGCAGACCTCAAATGTCTGAGGTGTGCTAGCTAACTTGAATATCTTATCCACCAGTTAATAAGCACACAGTACGAGAGGACCTATTCATTGCGTATTGTCCAGGGCAAACCTATTCGTTCGTAGAGTTCCTGTGCATGTATTACTGTGTGTCCACCAGTTACCTTGCATGAATCAAGTGATCATCAATTACAGTGCTGCTTATGCCGTCCCACCAGTACTGAGAATGTAATGTTCACCCACAGGTTATTGTGCCTCAGAATATATGGCCAATTTCTACTGTGCCTGCAATGCCTCCCCATTCATTACTCTGCCACAGAATGCCTGTTCAGCAGTTACTTTACTTGGCAGGTTTGCCCATAATTTTGAATCCATGGAATTGCATTCCATTTGATTCTTTGCACATAATCCATGCTTCAGGGTCTACGCATTTAATGCATGAAAGTAATTTTGTATGCATAGGAAGCAAACCCAACATTTGTGAGTCAAGAAGGAACATTCAGATTCAAAATGATGCCCTTTGGGCAAGTATCAGCTGCTGATTCTTCCAAAGAGTGATGGAACATCTGTTCAAAAGTGTCCCTTAATTCTGTGTGGAGAAGCGGCCAAGACATTGCGGAACTATGTGCAGCCACTTAGACCCTTGGAATTGCAGAGCATGTCTTGGGAATTCATTGCTTTGGATATTCTGGGATCTTTAGAGGGTGAAACAGGCAGAAGGAAATATATAATTGTTTTCATGGATCTTTATTCTTAATGGGCTGAAGTGGAGATTGTACTAGAAGCGGACACACGCTCTGTGATTAATTTCCTGGATGGAGTATTCCAAAGGGAGGAGTAACCGCGAGAAGTCCTCACTGACAATGGGGTGCCGCTTACCTCTAGGCTTATGGAGTTATTTCTGGAGGGAACTGTGGTGGTGCACCACAAAGCATCTTTGTATGATCCAGAGACCAAAGGTGCCATTGAACAAGTTAATCATACGCTGATACAAGGCATTGGGATGGCATTGGGAGTGGGGAATAGCTGGCAAGAGCTAGTTAGGAGAAGAGAATGTGCATACAGGTGAGCAGCTCGTGCAACTACGGGGCTAATTCCTATTGAGGTGCTGTGGATAAGAAAGGCACACACTGCTGCCTGTCTAACATATTTGGGAAGGGCGTGTTTTGTTGAAGAGGATCAGCAAAAATTGAGGAAGATCTGGAGCGCAAAGCTCAGTTAGCCTCATCATGAGTCAGGGTGTACCACAGGGGTAATACCGCTGGGATACTGCCAACACAAATAGCGTTACCACTACTTGGTCTGGTGCTATTAGCACTGGATCACGAGTAGTGGTTGGGAGGTTATTGCCCATTCCTGATTGGGTCCAATGGGGCGCTATTACCGCCGGTGGTAATTGCGCTGAAAATGGCCAAAAACAGGCAGTTAGTGGATATTTTGACCTCCCAGCTTTTTGCTGGAGGTAAAACTCCAAGTTACTGGCCAACCCATGATAGGGCTAGCCCTTAAATGCAGCAGCAATAGCACTACCACCCCATTTAAGGGCTGCCGCTCAACTCATGATGACGCCCAGTGTATGAAGGAAAAGTTTGATAGTTTGATGAGAGTGAGAAAGTGTGAGGTTTTAGAGGGAGAGAACATCCATGTGAGAAGACCAGGTTTAGTTTCCGAAAGGACAAAGTAGATATTGGGGTCCACAAGAGGTCAAGAGAGTATTAGTTAATGCCATTTTATTAGAAGGCATGGAATAAGGGAAGGGATGAAAAAGAAGTAAAAAGATACATTTTGCCATAGACCACTATGAAGTAGAGTTCTTGCAACACAACATGCAACACAACATGTATGTAGTTGAATACGTTCTAGATTCTAGGTTGGAATGTGGTTGAGAGATAGTGAGTGTGGCGGTAGAGAGAGAAGGTTAAGAAGCAGGAGGACGGTGGAGCCTGGGGCTTATGTAACCACTACTTGTTAGCATCGACAACCAATAAAGCCTGTCTCATAAACCACTATACATGGGTGTGTGAGGCTCACCTCTATCACATGGTCTGAACTGTCCCCACAATTGGGTCTCCTACATCCTGGAAGGACCACATCATCGATCAACAGCTATTTGCTCTGCAAAATAAGATCTGGGGGGTCAGGAGCTGTCTTTTTGGAGTAAGGTGGCGTTGACTAGTTTGCAACATAATGTTTACACTTTTAAACAACGTGGTATGATTTCTGGGATTATTTTTTAAATTGTGTTTTTGGGGTTCTGCGTTGCCCATGGGGGCTCCTTTTAGCTGCTTGCTAATTTTCTGACTTCTTGTGCAGTTTAGCAACCTGTAGAACAAAGGTTCAAATCATGTCCCAGCAGATTCAATCCTTCATTATTCTGAAGTAGATACATTGAGTAACATAATCAGATTAGGCCAGGAGGATAGCTCAGGGGCAACATGCTTGTCTTCTAAGCAAGACAATGAATCCGGTCCTTCACTTAGGGACTAGTATCTGGTATTAAAGGAATGGTTCAGTCAACATTTTGTATTGCCCCTACGGGTCGGACATGTGTTTTTAAGCCTAAGTTGCTCGATTTTAGAAAAATTTCCTATGGACCTTACCCGAGTTTTCGTCCATTAAACGCACGTGAAAACAGGCATCAGGGAGCTGCCATTTTGTGATAATCCTATCATTTCCCCCATCGCCCTGGCTGACCTGCTTTTGCGGCACTAAATCATATCCCCCGCCCCTGAGCCTGTCATCAGCAGACGCGTACTGCCCATTTCACAAGGCCAAAGCACGTTTCGTGTCAACATTCGCTGCGCTTCAGCTAATTACGTGTTGCCATGGAAATGGCAGGATGCCTCTTTCCTCAATAAGTATAAACAGACCGTTTCACAACACACAGCAGCAGATTTTCCATTCCATTCCTCTCTCTCTGTTACTTTGAGTATTCTGTGACTCGTTTCTGTGCTCTGGTCAGCTACCTTCGTTGCTTGTAGCCCGTGTGAACAGCTACCAGTACCACCGCTATAAATTATTTTAGTTTGTTTAACACACAATGGCTACAATAATGCCCTACATGTACGAGCCCGAGTATACCGAGGAGGAACTACTGGAAAGGGAAACACGCAAAAACGATGGGTCTTCGGACGGCAGTTGGTAGGACGATTCAACAGCTGAAGAGCCTGGACATAGTCGCATGGACGGTGTTTCCACCTGGTGCACATGCAATCGGTGCGAGCTAATGCCCACCGAGGACGAGAACTGCTGCTGCTGTGAAAACTTGGGATGAGTGGCCTACATTTCGGAAGGCGAGCCACGACCGCAATGCATCACCGAGCTGCCAGACTTCAGGGCAGCCTGCCTCACACGGTCCGTGTTGAGGATAATGATGGTGCTCATGCACGAACTTCGCGCAACTGTTCGTCCTCGTAATCCGAGTAACGAGTAAGTATACTCTGCTTGTCATGCCACTCCTATTTCATGGTCTTCTACTATATCCAAAATTACATATACATATCGTTGTAACGCATGGAAGTCGTTCAATAGTGTGCAGTGTCTAGATAGCATTTGTCCGAGCAGAATGCCATTAGTTACAAGAATTGTCATTGACAACAAACGTTTATTAAACTTATCTTGGTAATTTAAAAACAGTTTGTTTCATTCCTTTTCACAGGTGGTACAGGCTGGTGGCCTATCGTTCGTTTACATGGTGGCTTCACAGGAGGCTTAGACACCCCGTTTGAAGAGTAATACCCGCCTGTACCGTTCGTGCCATAAGAGAAACGTTCCAGAGTGACAGCGGTCAGTACAGGGGATTTTCTCTCGCTGGGCTGCAACCAGACCTGTACAATGTTTATAGTCTTGTATTTTTGTGTCATCAAAATAAGATACAAAATAAAACACCACATATATTTTAACAACGGTTGTTTCGATTTTTTAAATGAATCAAGTGTGTCTCCATTCAAGGATGGACGTCAGACATCTGTGCTCCGAATGGGTGAAGGTCAGGTCGCTGTGAAGCAGGGTGGTCACTATCTAAGCTAACATAATATATTCTCAATAATGCATGCACTAAATAGCACTTGTTCAAAGTCTTTCAGTCGGTTATGTCTCTATAAAAGTCACGCATATATCTATACTATCAATTAACATTGGATTATACAGGCCTTAGGTTAAGGGTCTTGACCACTATAATACACTGTTTGAAGTGTGGGTCTGTGCTCACAAGAATCTCCGGTATGTGGCATTTGTTATTGATAGGCAACGATATACTGCAGTAGGGGTCTAATGTTAGTCAGGGATCTGCTAGGTGGGCATCATGGCGTGGTCAGTGGTCTGGCACATGAAGAGAATACCTTGCAGGGACACAGGGTCAGAATGGCAGTAAGTTTCCACTGGCGAGGGTGCGTGGGCAAGGACACGTTTGTGGAGATGAACGAGCTATGTGCTTAGTTCAGGCTGGTTCACATGCAGGACAGTGATCTCAGAGGAAGAGTGATGTGTTATATTTATTAGCTGTTGCAAATACCTCTGGAGTTTTCCAGTCAGAGTGGGAACGAAGGTGGGGGCCATGTGCTCTGCGCAGTGAGGCCTGGTCACCAAGATGGAGTGGAAAGGGGGTACAAAAATGGATGTCCGTGTCCTGCTCAGTGGTCCCATCTACGCGAATGTCAACCAAAGTTAATATCACATAAGGGCAAGGGGCGAACCCACTACTGGAGGCACTTGGTCCGAGTTTCTACTGAGAAGTAAAGGATGAGAGGGGCCTGATGGCCCCTCGCTCCCAGACACTTGCCTGCATGCCCACCGGCCCATCCATTCCACCCCCTCTATCAAAGGCGGTCGGTTCGCACCTGGGGATGAGCGCTGGCATGGGGGGCTGTCACGGGCGCAAACGGCCAAGGTGCCAAACAGCATGTACACTTCAAAAGGTATCCTACGCCCAGGGGCCATCGCTCACATGGCCTCCTCAGACCCTGTGTCTCCAGGCGGGCCTCCCCTGAGGCAGGCCGCCCCCCCTGCAATCCACATAAGTGTGTCTCCATTCAGCAGTCTTCCTGTGCCTTATCTGCACGCCCCAGGCCCATCCATCCCACCCCCTCTATCAAAGGCGGTCGGTTCGCACCCGGGGATGAGTGCTGGCATGGGGGGCTATCACGGGCGCAAACGGCCAAGGTGCCAAACAGCATATACACTTCAAAAGATATCCCACGCCCAGGGGCCATCGCTCACATGGCCTCCTCAGACCCCGTGTCTCCAGGCGGGCCTCCCCTGAGGCAGGCCGCCCCCCTGCAAACCACATAATACCACGACATACACACGTCATTCATTCACAAACACACCCCTGTTTCTAATACTTTATAAACCACTTGATATGTCTCATGAGAACATCTTTGTGCTTTGCAAGTCAACTCCTAAACCTTCTACCTGAGAAGCACTGAGATCTATGCTAATCTGCTTGTCGTCGTGCTATCTGTGACCGCTTTGAGCAAACTCGTCAGTGTGCTACCTGTGGCCATCTACCTGTTCACCTGCAACATACTGCTCGGCCTGCTGGTCAAGGTAAGGCCATGTATCCTAGTCATATTTCGGTCATTTTTACATTTCTATCTATTTGCGATTACAGTACCCATTAGAGTATGGTCATTGGTCTCATTGCTATTGACTTGAGGTTCAATTGTTATGCTATCAATAGATCTATTTATTTTCATCTGTGTCAATTGTCATCGGATTGCATCCTTCGGGGGTCCAGTCTATAATGTAAGCATGTTTCCTTTTCGTGCAAGACAGAACATCCAAGGGACGAGTCACATGTTCAGAGTTTAGTCACATAATTTAAAAAATGTCTGTAACTTATGCAAATACTAAGCCGCACATGATGAACTGGTATAGTTCCGGCGACCAAAACAAACCTTGCATTGAGCATGGTATGGTTCATTTACTTTTTTATGACATTTTTATTCATCAAGGTTTTATAATATTCTTGATATTTACTTTTCAGAATTTTCAACAATGCCTGCCTGTTCGATTAGCGGTTGCCCTTCGAAGACCCATGCTAAATCTGAAGGCACTACAATGCATGTATTCCCGAAAACTGTTGATCGAATAAGAGAATGGGTCAGACATTGCGGATATCCACTGGATGAGCTGGAAAGTAGAGTCCAACAAGTCTTAGAGGACAAGAGGGGTGATCGATACCGCATCTGCAGCCGGCACTTTTCCTCGAACATGTACGCCACATCTTGGGTAACAAAGAAGAATAAACGGCGAATGACACGAAAATTGCTCGCAAGCGCTATTCCAACTCTATTCATCCACATTCCGCCACTGGTGAGTCAAGTGTCCAGATTTAGCTTTAGGCCTTGCGGTAGGGTGTAGGTAGCCGAATGGATTAATTGATATTTTAGGTGTTGTGTCCCTTGTAATACTCCCTTGTAATGCTTTCGATATTGATATGAGTGTATAGCTTTTTGAATAATGACATTTATCAATAAATAATTTTTCGATTTTATAACCCCCAAAGGAAATCTATATATGGTCACAGGTAACTGTGCTATATTGCACATTTTCAATAGCATTACTCTCAAGTATTCTGTCTCCTTACATGGCAATTTTAAATATTGGCATTTCATTATCAAACAATAATTTACCTTTACAACTTCTAGACTATCCCTTCAATCGGAAACAAGAACATTCTACTTCCGTGACGTGCTCGCAGTTATCAACCACTTCTAGCGCGTATCAGGTAATCATACTTGGCTATTCCGCTACAGACTTGTTTTATGCATGTCAAGTAATAGTTTTTATGTATCGTGTGATTATTTTACCAATTGTTTGGTTAGTGCTTTCCAAGTGATATACACCTTAGTTGTCGTCCCCTGGTGTTTGTTTTCAGTTATAATTAGTGTTATCCATACTAATGCAAGGACTGTCTTTTAGGGAGATGCTGAAGCGTCCACCACATTGACAACAGCCCTAGATGTTCTTCAGCAGCACGAGGTATGGATACTGACAGCTCCATCGACCGTGATCATCAGGACTGGAACACTTGTCGTTTGATTGTTCTACAGCATGTTTCATTCGTGGTTAGCCATTGATATGTACCTGTGCGGTCGACCCCAAGTGTGTGTTGTGTTTTTAATATTGTAATCCTTACTAATGCAAATACTATGTGTCAGGCAGTTGTTGAAGCGTCAACCCACGCACTTGATGCGGAGCCTGACATTCAAGTAATTCCAGGGAAAGCGGGACCATGCGGATACGAATCGGCGCAACAGCTTTCGGAAGTGCGCACCACATTTACAACATCCATAGATATTCTTCAGCAGCATGAGGTATGGATACTGACGGCTCCATCGAGCGTGATCATATAACGTGATTCCATTTGCTATACTTTCTTCCCTATTAACGCAAGTACTGTGTTTCAGGGAGACGATGGAGCTTCCACTACAATCACAAGATCCCATTTAGATGATGCAGATGATAAGAAATCGGAGAAATAAGTCGATTAAATCTGATCATATTTAAATATTCCTTGATTCTTTTAGACAATGCAACATTTGTGGTTATCTCTTTATATGTACCTGTGCCGTCGACCCCAAGTGTGTGTTATGTTTACAATATTGAAAATCATACTAACGCAAGTAATGTGTTTCAGGGAGTTGCTGATGCCTCCTCTTCAATACTATCATTCGTGGCAGTCCATGCAGAGCCAGAGGTATGGAAAATGACAGCTCCATCGAACTAGGCCATCAGAGCTAGAATACTTGTCGTTTGATTGTTCCACACAATGTTTAAATCGTGTTTGGCTATTGAGATGTACCTGTGTGTTCGTCCTCACGTGTGTTTTATGCTAACAATTTTGTGATACACAGTAATGAAAATACTATGTTTCAGGGAGTCGATGGAGCCTCATTCCGTGCTGTCTATGCGGATACAGAAAATATAGTTGTTGCAGCGCAAGAGGAAGGGGAGACATGCAGATACGAATCGGAGCAACAGCGTGCAGATGTTGAAGGTCGAGTCAAAAAAGTTGCAAAGAAAAGAAACAAAAATAAGGTTAGTTACAAACAGTTCATAACTTTAGACATTTTTTTGTGCTGGGGACTTTTATGTTTTTTTCCAGTCAATTGTACTATACTTTATCTTGTGTTTAAACTGAACATCCCTTTTCCAATCTGTCCTCTAGTTACCCGTGGGTGTCCGAACTATACATACACAGACAGTGAAGCGAATGAGAGATGTTGCTTGCCAGACCATTTACACTATGGAGGAACTATTAATTCAGATGCCGCATGTTGAGACTAGAGATGCTCATGTCCAATGGCCAGAATATGAAATGAATGTGTCCGGAGAATCCAGTAAAGTTGTAAAGGACCATTGCTACAGTGCGACCGCACCACCACAACAACATGATACTGGATGCATTGAAGATAGCTCTGAAGTAGTCGCAGATCAATTCACACAATCTACACCCGCCAAAAAATTGCCACCAAAAAAGCTGTTGACATTGTTGTGTTCTCCCATCAATGTTGAGGTAGCAGATGTTGAAATGACAGAGAATGAACCAGCAGCAGCATTCACCGACGCATCAGAACTTGATAGCAGCAATATTTCTTTCAAATGTGGTGATATGTCCTCAACGTCATAGGCCGAAACAACTTTGACGCAGGATGACAGTCTAATGAAAGAGGGCAAATACATAGTATTCGACAGTTGTTTGATGGATATTATAAGTATGCTGAAATGTGGGCATTCCGTC
This sequence comes from Ambystoma mexicanum, assembly GCF_040938575.1. Classification (NCBI taxonomy): domain Eukaryota; kingdom Metazoa; phylum Chordata; class Amphibia; order Caudata; family Ambystomatidae; genus Ambystoma; species Ambystoma mexicanum. The sequence continues at coordinate 496,170,313 of NC_090933.1, read as the reverse complement.
AGAGGGAAAGTATGTGGGAAGCCATTGATTCATGTGACTCGTCAAAAACAAGGCAGTAACGTCACAATACATGCCGCCTGTAGATTACATCATACGTTCTCATGGTCTGCACAACCGATGCTGGGGAAACTGCCAGCAGGCAATCTACTGTGTGCAGCTGCATCACTTTTTAGTGGCTCCAGTTTTAGAAAGTTAGAGTCTTTCTTTCAGTTTGTGGGACTCCATTTCATTTCAAAAATATGATTATCTGTTTCCGGCCATTAGTGATGCTTGGAAAATTGAACAATTGTCTCTAGCAAGTACATTCGAAGGCAAACGATTCAGGCTAGCCGGTGATGGACAGTGCGACAGCCCTGGATTTTCTGCCAAGTACTGCACCTACCACTTTCAGGACATGGATAGTAAGAAAATTGTGAGTTCGGTGGTCGTGCAGGTAACACAATGTACATCCTCAGTGGCCATGGAGAAACTAGGATTTATAAAATCAGTGGAATATCTACAATCGAGGGGAATGCACATCGACCTCATAGCCACGGACAGACACGTTTCAATTGCCAAGACAATGAGAGAGCAGTTCCCACATATTAAACATCAATTTGACATATGGCATCTTGCTAAATCAATCAATAAGAAAATCTCGGCTGCAGGGAAAAAAAAAGGTTTGGAAAGTATTTCAGAGTGGTCCCAGTCTATCAGCAACCATCTTTGGTGGAGCTCCAAAACATGTGAAGGGTCAGCGGAAATACTACTTGAAAAATGGCGGTCACTGATGCACCACTGTACCAACGTGCACCGCTGGTCAGAAAACCTACATTTCCACCAATGTGAACATGGCCCGTTGTCCCCAGTGAGGCACGGAAGAAGAAGTTGTTGAATCCATCTTCACCGACACACAAAACCATTGAGAAGATTGTTTTCGATAAAACTCTATCAAGAGATTTGAGGGGACTGACAGAATTCTGTCACACAGGAGGTTTGGAGGTGTTCCACAATATGTGCCTAAAGTACAGGCCAAAGCACTTGCATTTCAGCATACAGGGCATGAGACATAGGACTCTACTTGCCGTCTTGGCCCATAACGAGAATCTCGGCCGTGAACAATCTAGGACTATGGGTAATGTAATGATGCCTCGCTACACTAAGGCCTTTTCAAAAAGACGTAAGCAGTGGGTGATCAAACCAGTCTATGAGGAAATGGAGTTCGACTTTGTCAAAAGCCTTCTTGTTGCTGTATTAGAGAAGCACAGATATGGAATTTTGAACGTTTCTGTGCAGAGCACTGATCCATTGCCACCCAACATTGCCACTGTGCCATGTCCACCCAAAGGAGAGCTGGTTGTGAAGTACAAATCCCGGTTTAAATAATTGTAATACGATTGTCTTTTTGTAAATAAATGTTATTGTATAGTGTGCATACAAAGTACGCTAACCCTAACCCCTACCTTCACCATCCTGGGTGGCAAACAACCTGTGTGTCATCTTTGAATTCTCTCTCTATTCACCTCATATTGCTGACCTTGTCTATATGTGTATGTATATATTTTTGTTGATGTAACTAATTTTCGCAATCTCATGTAAATGCTGCGCACTGTTAACCGAGGGGAGGCTTGCGTATTGCAAATAATAAAACAAACAAACAATAAATCTCACTTTCAACTCAACTCCTCGGCTACTTTATACTTTCCCTGACCTTCCCCAAAAAATTCAAAGTCTCAATAGTTATGGTTCTTTGGGGCTTCAAAGCTCGCAGACAACGAGGATAAAATTGGGGGCCTTAGAACGCGCCAAGCGAGCCGTTGCAGATGGGAGAGAAGCCAGTTCGCATTTGCACATTGAGGCGCAGTACATAGATGGATTCGAAACTTCAAGTTCTCACAGATGGCTTTACTACGGGATGTTGCAAAGAAAGAATATATGCTCATTTCTAGTGAAGGTCAGCGGCTTTGATTTTCAGCTCGCGCCCTGAAGAGGCCCACAACTCGCACTGGCAGTATAAGGTTCTATTGTTTTTTTACCTTGAGAGACAGGGACCATGCCGAAAGAACTTCATTTGAAGGGGGGGGGGTGCAATAACGTAAGAGAAAATCAGGCAGAAAATTCTGAAACTAGACCGAGTTTCATGTTAGTTCAGTATACGAAAAATCGTTGTCAAGAGCACAGTGGGATTTACGGATTGCATTATGCAGAGACACAATGGAAATTGCAAATATAATGTAAGTAACTCTTTAGACGCTTTTATACCGGAATGAAGAATTAATGAATGAATAAATGAATGAATGAAGAGCTAGGAAAACGTTTGTGGGATCGTCCTTGTAGCGGGCACATGGGCATGCAGGTCCACATTCCACACGCATGTAGACAAAAAGTCGTTTCTCATTGTGTACTAACCTCGATTTATTTCGTTACTTTTCGCATTGATTTTAGAGCCAAACATACTCCATTGCACTATCCTTGAAAGCAAATAGTTTCAGCTCGGCCGTAATAAATAAAATGAATAATATTAATAAAGATCGGCTGGCGAGACTTATTATAAATTTTATGTTTTCAAAACAGGTATATCCTTCCCTATTGCTACTGCCACCAGTTTCAGACACCGGCAGATGGTTTTTTCAACCGCCAGCTGCAGCTTAATGTAAACAACTGCACCATTTTGATGATTTTATGGGACGATCGCCAAGGGCCCACATGCCCTTACGCGGTACAGTTTCATATTCCGAATTGTGGCGCGCTGTGTTGTGAGTTGATCTGTGTTGGTTTCTGGGTTCTGTGTGAAGTCGCGTAGAAGACAACTGGGTGTGTTTGCCTACGCAGCATAGAAACGTCATGGAGAGAGGCGGGGAATATGAATGTTTTGATAATGTCAGGCTCAGGGGCGGGGGATATGATTTAGTGCCGCAAAAGCAGGTCAGCCAGGGCGATGGGGGAAATGATAGGATTATCACAAAATGGCAGCTCCCTGATGCCTGTTTTCGCGTGCGTTAAATGGACGAAAACTCGGGTAAGTTCCATAGGAAATCTTTCTAAAATCGAGCGACTTAGGCTTAAAAACACATGTCCGACCTGTAGGGGCAATAAAAAATTTTGACCGAACCATTCCTTTAAGCACATTATGAAAGAATATTTTTCTATTTAGAAATGTAAGGAATTCGCCATTAAAGCAATATATTAAAAAACCTTCATTGTATTTGTATCCAGCTATACCTTTCCCCGGGAAATCTATATCCACTTTGTGGCTGACAGCAGACTAGGGTGTGCTTATTGCAAATCACTGTCTACACTAGTGCGAGGATTCACACATTCAGTGGAACTCACCAATTCCTCTTGTATGGAGGATGATGTGACTTATGTTGTGCTTGTTCACCATTTGGAAGAAATTTTAATCCAAACCGTTGCGACAACTGTCAAGAAGTAATCATGATGAATTATAATCACTGCAGCTTTCCAGGCTCTGAAAAGCCAGTGGGACCTCACATGTAACATCCAGACCTCGAATAAAAATGAAATCATTAAGAGTCAAATTCATTTTTTGCAAGAAAAAAAAAAACAGAAGACCAGGCGGTGCACATCTCCGGCACATTACTTTCATATTGTAACTAAGAATGTCGGTATGTGAGATCAGGGCCTGATTATGAGTATAGCGGTAACAGTAAAAAGTGTAAGGCAACAGATGTATTGCCCCTTTTTAACGCAACTCCATTTTCCATGTTTGTAAGAAAGAGGAGGATATAGTTCCTGCACGTGGTTGGAGGTATTTCCTCCAATAATTAGGGAAATTATCACTGGCAGATTTACCACTAGTGGTAATTCCTACGGAGTCCAATAGAATTCCATAAAGGGAAATGAAGACAACCCAGAATCTGGAGTATTTACCTAAAGTTTAAAGGCGATCAATCCTTTATCATGGCAGCAATGGTAAATGAGGCCCTATATAGTACCAACATTACAGAAAATAAAGCAAAGAATAATTGCTTGTTGCAGACTAGTACTGAGTGCATGCCAGGAATTAATTCCAAAGGGGAGTTTCAACTGACTCTAAAATAATTAATGTGTGAATCGTGTTAACTGTATTATAGTTGGGAGGGGCTGGGGAGGCATGTGTACTGTTCTATAGCTGCTGGAAGCTGTGCAGTCACATTGATCCACTACTCCATGTGGATGACAAAGGCACTGTGAGTGAAACCCAATGTCACATCTTACTGCACATGTGTAAAAATGAACGAAGGGATGACATGGAAAAACCTCCTTATCTGTATGCGAAACCCCTTAGGAAAATTATTTTAGAGATTTGGGATAACCTTGGTGGTGCGATCAAATGACTCTTTCCTCTATTTATTCGCCAATCCGTGGCAATATAGGCGTTTGACATTTTTTGCTGGATTTATGATACATTTTGATCCGGGACTACGGATTAATAAGATTTTTTTCAGATTTGGATTGTTGACATGAATTTGTTTAGGGTTTGGGTTGCTGTTGGTTCTTGGATATTCGGAATTTAGCCTGGATTTATTTGGAATTTGTGGAGCTTTGGGATATTGGTTCTATTGGATTTTGGCATTCTCAGTGATACATTTATTTCATATTTTCTTAATAGTTTATATTGAAAGCGATGCTCATTTAGGTCCTTTTCTCTGAGGACTTTGTGTACTTTCGTTATATGTTGCTGTCGTTGTTGGGGTTTCATTATAAGAACTCTTTCCATGTAATTGGATGTATTTCGGTAATTATGGTTTCGGTATATACAATTCGTTCTCAGAGTGTCGACATATAGGATTCGTTATAAAGACATGTAACTGGGTAGAAGGGACCTCTAGATCAAAGTTCCTAAGAATTGTTGTAGGTGGTATATGTTTAATCCCTTTGGATACACGCTATTGATGCAATTTGTCAAATGGTTTTCCTTTGTTGGCCTTATCAATAAAAACATGCAACAAAAGGTGCCCTTTTTGTGTTCACAGAGACCCTTGTGTTTAAAATGGTGAACCAATAATAAGTGCATTGCGTAGTGCTGCACTGCCTCTATCTATTTAAATCTATTGCTTCAGAGGTACACGGCATGAGATAGTGCAAGACAGAAGAGGACAATAAAGGAAGAGGTACGTCCCTGATAGAAGATGATAGTGAATGAGTTGGGGCCCATAGACTACTAGATGTTGACAGAGAAGGAGCGTCCACAAGATAGAGGCTTTTAATGGAAAGCTCCCACTGCCTAATAGAGGTTGTCAATGGGAGAGGCCCACCAAATGATTGAAGGTGTCAATTAGAGAGGGTCCACCACTTGTTGGAGGGGCCAATAAGTGAGAGTGGTTCCACTGCCTGATAGATGGCAATGAGTGAGAGAGGTCACACCACCAACAAATATTAATTTCCGACATACTGTAGATTATCACCAAGGATGAGAAACAAAAACAAGGCAACATGTATTGTTTACCTCAAATGCTGGCTCGAAACTGCAGATCATTTGAAAGGGATGCTGTACACTAGTGTTCTTCAAACTAGTTTGAGGGAAACTTGAAGCACATACATTATGGCTGGGATTAATTCAAACGTATAAGTTTGTATGATAATTCGACTGAAAAAAGTAAGTGGTTGAGCTAACCTGTGGAGGGCAACCTGCCATTCCGTGCACGGCCCTAAAACATGTTTTGCTGCCACAGGGCGGTTGCTCATGTTGTTAGTTTAATCCTAAAAAACAAGCATTTTTGATGCTGTTGATACTGAATGACTCTGGTGTCTTCGTCTCTGGAGTGAGGAGGTTTAGCTTACAACAGATCTGATGAGTTGCCAGGATGAGGGTAACCATCCTGAGGGTTTCATTTAGGTTCATATTAGGAACAGGTAGGTGGAAGTATAGTAGGTTTCATGCTGCTTGCCAGGAGTTAGGTTCACTCCAATAACACCTATGTCAATATGATTGACATTCCATGTTCTATGTGTAACACATAAGAACAGTTGGCACATCAAACAGATTCACATCAGTAATGCTCTGTAGCTCTCAGGATAGTCTTAGATCAACAGCTTTCAACTTTTCAACAGGATAAACATTGTACCATGAATCCACCTTCACCTTCTGCTGCCTTTAAATTATGTTGCCAATTTGCTAATGAGAGAGCTCACTCACTCACGCTCAGTGTCCCTAAACATACAGCTGTCGAAGGGTTAACATCGCAAAATTGTTAGCAACTTTTTTATGTCATTAGTGCAAATGTTCGGAGCAAAGTTTTCTATTTACCCCTAAGAGCATCTGCAGGATTTTGAAAAGAGCAATTAACAATAAAGCTGCAATATACTGTGAGGGGCTCTGGTTCAGCAAAGAACAAACCCCCTCATTTCTAGTCCACCAAACTTGTTTAACGTTACTGCCACTCTGTCCTGTGGAATTACTGCAAAGTTATGAGTGGCGGTAAAATAGTGTAAATGGCCATTTTTGGAGTCCTCAGTAATTCTGCTGCAGTAAAGCTGGGGATTTTGTTAGGTGAAGTCTATAAATTGCCTCAATCATTTAGCTGGAGGTATATCCTCCACTTCACTTCCAAAGTTAGAATTCAGGAGTGTGGCAATACTGGTGTTCATTCCGTCACAGGACAAAAAGTGGCTATGACAGAATCACCACCAGAAATGTGCAGCATCCCTGTAATGAGACTCAACCTATGAAATACAAGAGCAATTTAGCTTTGCCCCATGATGGTGTCATACTTCCACCCAGAGGGGTTGTTATCATGGAATTCAGTGCCTGACACTTTCCCCTGTATGCTGTATGTTTGTAGATGCCAGAAAGAGGGCTGTCGCTATGCAGGTAGATTTGCGATATTGCGAATTGAACTCCAGTTGGGGCTGGTAATGTCCAAGATGGATATTGCACATACCGCTGAGGATCTTGAAAGATGTAGCCCCAGTGTCCAAAAACATCTTACCTCTGACCTTGACTGTGACCTTCAAGCCCTGAGGGGAAAGCCTCAAGCCCTTTGGTGGGTTACCAAGGTGATCCCCATTGATCATAGGGAGGTCCCTGTTGGATCAATGATGGAGAACCCAGATGTTGTTCTAAGTGTTGGGTAACCTTGCATGCCTAGGTAAGGGGAGGGGTTGGATGAGAAAGTCACCACCAAGATGGTTGTACCTTGTAACTGTGAACACAGCTGGTCAGTGAACATGGAGGGTTGAAGGTGGCAGGTAGTGGAGGTGCTGAAGTTGCTAGGGATACTGAGACCCAACATGTCTATTCATGGGTCTCCAAGGCTTCAACAGAGCGAACTGCAGATATTCGTAGATAACTACAGCAGGCAGTTCACTGTCTACCATTCATAAATGAGACACCAGCGTCTCTTCAGCGCTAAGGACAAGTATGCTCGTCCTTTTTGCATACACTTGCATAAAGCTGAGCAGTTAAGCGGTTATGGACATGTCATTTAGGAGAAGTCAGCATAGTACTAGAAACCTCAATTTAAACACTTCTCCAAGTCAACAACAGAGTGTGATCCTAAATGAGCAGCATTTTTTTAAATTAAGGCAAATGTTAAAAATACGTGTATCTCTACCTTTCTGCCTCCCGATCCATATTACAATATTTAATGTAGTAAGGGCCCACTATTGTTTAAAATGCCATGGAGGATGACTTAAAGAAAGGAGTGATATGTACCTGTTTTTATTATTGTAAATAATTAATTATGGGGCCCCTCATTACCAGTTCAGAGGTGCTGTAAACAAATGGTTGTCATTCAGTTACCACAATTTTTTGTTCAGTTACAGAATTAACCACATGTTTACCACTGCACCAAAATACAACCTGGAGCTAGAGTGGAAGATTTATCTCCAGTGAGGTGCTAGGTGGGAATTCTACCCTTTAAGGACAAATGGCCTAATTAAAAGTTTGGCGGTTCGGGAAATAAAGTGGCAGTAATTCCATTACTTCCACTTTTCCCACACCGCCAAATTATACTTTTTGGTGGATTTACCGCCATCGGTATTACTGCATGGTAAATTCAGCAGTTTTCAGAGGACAAGTAGAGGTTTCACCTCCAGCTTGCTGCTGGAGGTAAATCCTCCACTGGACTGCCACAATAAGCAGATTTACCACACGGTAATACCTCTGCTGGTAAATCTGCCAAAAATCCCCATGGAGTCCTACGGACTCCAAAAAATGAGGAATTACTACCACTTGCAATCCCGTTGTAACTCAACAGGACCAAGTGGTGGTAACACTAATTCTGTTTGGCAGTATTTCGGCAGATTTTCCACTGAAATAATGCAAAATCTGTAACGAGGCTCAAAATGGTGATGATTTACTGTGGCTGTAATTACCACCTGTGGTAAGTCTGTTACATTTCCAATGGACTCCAAAAATGGGATTAACACTGCTATGCCTCCACTGATAATCTGGTGGTAAATCCACCGGACCGAATTGCGATAACTGTAACTAAATTTGGAACATACAGTGAGAATACCACAAAACTTGGAATTTATTATCCAGAATGAAGGATAAGAAATGGGCCTCATTACGAGTTTGGCAGAATGGTAAAGTAGTGGCAGTAGATATATTTTGCCACAATTATTTGACAGTGCCAATTATCAACAATGTGACCACATTGCCTAATGGGCATTACCATTGTCATTCTGCCATTTGAAATCAGGCAAATGTATTCCAATTTCAAGAGGCAGTACTCGTAATTGAGTTTGGTGGTATTCTCAGGCATTACCGCCATACTTGTAGTTAGGCCGAGCTCACCACAAATGATTATGTTTTTGGCCATAGAAATAATGGCTACATCATTTTTCAGGGAGTCACAATTAAATATACCCACCTTACCAATGTTCCTGAACCTTATAATGGACAACAACCAAAGCATTCCAGTTCTACAGCAACTATAGGGAGTCAATTACCCAACCGTTTCTGCATTGCAAAAAGTGTAAGTTTTTCTTACAGAGATGGCAAATTGTATCTCAGAACCTTTGAAACTGTTAGGCTGTGAAGGTGCTCTAGGACCAAACCTAGAGTTTGTCCTTCAACAATATCAGAATCGTGCCAATTTTTTCTCTTGATATAAGTGGGGATGGGCCTCATTACGAGTTGACCCAGCAATCGGCAGCTGCAGAATTACCATTAGCACCATGCCCCTCTCCAGAATTTCTGCCGTATCCCGCCATGTCAGCTGCATGCACACAGTATTGGTGATAACAGTAATTCCTCCGAGCGGAATTACCACCAAAACCTGTGAATGTGGTGGAATTACCTCTGGTGATTGGCTTAATTACTGTTACTGCCGCATAGAGTAGGGTAATTTCCGCCGGTCGAAAAACTTCACTGCTATAAAAGGAAGCTCCCTGGCAGCCATTTTGAAAATCAGAATTCGTTGGCTATCAGGACACAGGAGTGCTATCCAAACACCAAAACCAACAAAAACATGTGTGGAGGAAAGGGGAAGAGCAGGGCAACCGATATGGGGCTGAGAGAGCTCAAATTCACAGAGAATTAACTGACTATTCTGGCAGAGCAGGTGGTGGCCCACCTGGAGGAACTATATGGGACGCAACACTGTAAAATCAGCCAGCAGAGGAAGAACGTCATATGGTCTGTTATCAGAGACAAGGTGGTGGCCGTGGGGCACGTGCAACGGGAGGCCGAAGACATGAAGAAATTAAGAAACGGTGGAACGATCTGAAGGCCAGGGTGAGGAGTCTGGTCTCCATCCATCAAAGGGAGATGGCAGCAGCATGGAACCCTCGCCCCAACTTGCACCCTGGGAGGAGATAGTGAGCGTCATATTGCACATGGCTGGCATAGATGGCATTGGCACAGCTGAAATTGGGCTGAAATTGGAGCCAGCAGCCAGGGTGATTACCTAATTGGATGAGTGCATGAGGGCCCTATAGGTGTCTAACCATGTAGTCATACACAAATGCTGTAACTGCCATGCATGCATACAACATCAACCGCCACTATGCATGAAGCATCCACGTAAGACAGCAGACCACATCTACATGAGTCACAGATGCCATGAAACCCCACACATGTCAACGAGGCAGGATGGAGAGGGGATGAGACAGGCAAGCACCACCATGGCACGACAAGATGGAATGAACAAGGCACATCTACATAGCAACACACAACTTCCCCTTGCCCATGCGCAGTCAACACTGCATTGACCGCATCCATGACTGACCTTCAACACCAATGGCCATGTGTGTCTGCTCCACAAGGCCAGCACTGACACAGTGACTGACATCAAGTCAACACAACCCACATATTACCCAACATCAACCAATCAGCTGACAGCACCATATGCTTACAATGCATCAACATTACCCCATGGCCATGTGCACAGGTACTCATTGTGACAATCACGCCCTACTCTGGAGTGAGTGGACATGCAAATCACCCCAGCCAACCACGTTGATGCCCTGATACAACGCCTGCTACTCCAACACTGCCAGTCAATGACTACACACCCACTACCATCACTAGACACCGTTAGGGCAAAGTACAAGTGACAGTGTGAATGTTGACTTGCCATGCATGGCCTATCCAATGTACTCATGCACATTTCCATGTCTCCAAACAGGCACTGAGGACACCCAGGAGGCATCCAGTCAGCTCGGACCATTGACCACACCAGCACCATCAGTTGGCCCCGCCAAACCTGAACAGGACAGGGCACGGAGCAGCAGCGTGCCACTCAAAAAAGGCACCTTGCCAGTGTGATGCCACAACCTTGTCTGCTGCAGCAAACGACACAAGCACAATGCCTCAACAGGCCTTAAGTGTGCAGGCAGACACACTGGCAGCTGTGCAAACCACCACAGCTGTGGAGTCTGCAGACGCAGGCATGGCCATGGATGTTGATGACAGCCTGCAGGACCAACAGGCCATGGATGCTGCATCAGAGGCGCAGACAGAGGCAACACACATTACATCAATCCAGACTCATTCACCTGTATGGCAGTTTTTGCCTGTGTCCTCACCCCTGCACAGTCTTTCGGTACTCCACACCACTCCACCACCACGCTCATCCCACCATGTACTTGTGTACCAACAGGACATGTCCTCAGATGAACAGTACCAGCATACCCACACTCCAGGACGGGATCCACAATGTGGACAAGCACATTCCCAGGAGTGTGTACCAGCACCCACATTGCAGGCCATCTCGGAACATTTGGACTGCTGGAACAGAGGCAGGTGGAGATGCATGCCATTGCCCAGGAACAGTTGTGCCCTTCTGAGTCCATGAGTGATTGTATCAAGGGGGGCTCTAGATGGTTGAGCAAGTCCATTGACCGTCTCTGTAGGAGCACAGTGACTTTCAATGCAAGCTTGTACCTGACAAGCCAGAGGTTGCGCAATCACAGTAGTCCATGGCCAGAGCCATACACCTGAGCATTGACCATCTACGGGGGATCATGCAGGGGAGCTCTCAGTCTTCTACCCCTACTGAGGGGTCATTGGTGAGCACCCTCCCAGGCACTCAAAACAGCATTTCTCAATTGCAGCTAAGCCTGTGAACCAGGGGGGGAAGCGCAAGCGCTAGAGGGAGATGTACCTGGGGCTGGGGTTGGGGGGTGGGAGTTGGTGTTGGGGAGGGGGATGGGGATGGCAGTTGGTGTTGGGGATGGGGGTGGGGGCGGGAGTTGGTGTTGGGGGGTGGAGTTTTTTTTATTAGCAATGGGGTTTACTTGTTGCCAGAAATAAAAACACTTGAATCGTGATCAGTTTGACAGTTTTCATTCCATGCAATTGAGACATATGCATTCATTGCATGTATGGGCATCATGTCTCTGTAGTCAGAAAACTTTTCCATGAGATCCTGGCAGACCATCCGTCCTTCCCTTACTTGCCCACATATGTCCTGTGGTGCCCTGTTCCCTCCTCCAGCCTCTTCCTCATTAGAGCTAGGTGGGTTGTTGTCCTCATCTGCGGGCATTTCTACATTTCTACGTATGCACTATAAAAGGGGTGATCATGCAGATCCAGCAAATGACCCCCTTCTCGATACGAACAGCATCATTTTTGCTGGGGTCATACTTCGTAAGTTGGAGTCCTGGGCCGAAAGTAAAGGTATTTTATCAAAGCATCAAGTTGGCTTTGATAAGGGACTCTCAACCTCTTTAAATGGCATTGGGCCTCATACTGAGTCTGGTGGTAACCCGGCCGGTCCTACCGGTGGGTTGCCTCCAGACTCGGAATAATTTATCGGTGCCTGACCTCCCGGTGCCACCGGCTCATTTCGAGTCCGGTGGCCCGGGAAGTCAGGCGCCAGTATATTTGTTAATCCCCATTCCCATAGAGTCCAATGGGACTACCGTGACCGCTGCACCTGGCAGGCTCAGACCTGTTGGGCACAGTGGCCCCCGGCAGGTAGACTTGTAGTTTGCCGGTCAGGAAACAAGTGTGCCGGTGAGCTTACCGGCACCCTTGTTTCCGGACTGGAAACTTATAATGAGGCCCATAGTATTGAACATAGTGAGCAGTAAATCCTTTCTTGGGGGCAGTCCGTTCCTATTTGGTACATGGATAAACCTCACAAAGACCTTCTACGCCATTGATAGAGAACGCCTATGGTCCAAGCTGAAAGGGTGGGGACTGCGTCCATCGCTACTGGTGATCATTGTGGCTTTGCATGATCATTCTATTTTGCAGATCAGATTAGACATGCAAGGTCAATTCCAACACATAGAGGGGTGAGGCAGGGTTGCATTATTGCTCCCTGCCTCTTCAACCTCTACCTTGCTGATCTGGCTGAAGTATTAGATCAGGCAGCTTTGGCTAGTCCAAAGATCGGCAACAAAGGAATTAACTCGATCGCCTACACAGATGATATAGTCCTGTTGAACTTTACGCCAATAGGCCTTCAGAGTCTATTAAGAGCTTTGGATAAGTATGCAGCACTCGACGATCTTCAGATGAATCCTGCCAAATGTCAAGTCGTTACATTTAAGAGACCACTGAAGAGTCTCCATCTGTCAGTTTGACTTTGAATGTCAAAGAGATTCCTGTGGTCAATAAAGTTAGCTATTTGGGAATCGAATTGCGATCCTTTCCATCTATGTATCAATTCCTCTTGGACTTGGAATCCCAATTACTTCAACTGTCATGTCAGATGAAAAATAAAAACCTTGACAATTACTGCACATTTCGGTAGTTCCGCTTGTGAAGGTCTATGTGGGTAATGTAATTCCATCCCTGTTTTATGGTTTGGTCATTTATCCCCTATCAAGTTCAATTGATTGGGTGAAGTTAGAAGGCAAAATTTGGAAAAATGCACTATAACCTCCCCAAAGTCTTCCTATGGCATGTTTAAGGTACACGTTGGGTTTACAGTCCTTACAAGCTCACTTGGATTGGAGGATCATTTCTTTGTATAGGCAGATCTTGCTCCCACAGAAAAACGTGTTGTATGGCGATATAGGAGCACTATTGAATAAGGCCAGTAATGGGTTTTTGGTAAACTTGATGGATGAAGCTTTGAGGATCTTGCATCAGTGTGACAGTATTGAAATTGACCTGGTACAAAATCCCATGAGAGTCAAAGAATCCTTGAAAAAACAAGACTGGATTCAAACGATCTCTGTAATGGGTAAGTCTATATTGGCAGCGTCACTTTTGGTTTTCGACAAACCAAGAGGTTATTTATCGACATACTTAAGGCAATTTCCTAATGCATGGTAGTATTCAGAATTTCTAAAATTCCACCATAATTTTTTGCTCACTAGAGAGATTCAGTCTATTCAGCTGAAAGAGTCCGGTGAGGATGATTCGTATGTGTGGATTCTGAGCCACAGACCCTTAAACATCTTTTGATTGATTGCATCGGTACGTGGGATTTGAGAGTTAAGTCATTGTCTGGGTATGTGGGAAATGTGAGGTGGTTAACTTCTGATTCCTTTTGGGAAAGAATGGCATCAGGCCATGAAGTTCGCTTAACCATAGATGTTTTAAAAGTTTTGAAAGAGCTGGTTTGCATTCTGTAATGCATAGTTGGTGTTCTCTTTTTCCTTGCTTTTAATGTTTTGATATTTTTTGTATGTGTTCATCTTGTTCGTTTTATGTTTATTTTATGTAAAAGTTGATGTTCGACTGTAACACATTAAATAAAAAATAAAAAGTATGCACATTTTGTGCAGCATGGCGCAGACCACTACGGCTTTCCCAACTTTTTCGGGGCTGTACATCAGTGCACCCAGTTGTGTGATGAAGGCACCTGAACCTGGATTTCAGAAGGTCAAATGCCCCCTCGATACATGATCTTGGTCTCCTCTGCGCCTCATTATAGGCTGTCTCCTGTGGTGTGGCAGGGTTTCTCACAGGTTTCAATAGCCATGGCAACTGCGGGTATCCAGCATCATCCTGCAAGTAATTAATGGACTATGTGACACATGGCTGTGTCTGGGCCGGGGAACAAGTCAATGGTCCTGATGTGTATACCGCAATGTGCATGACTCAGTGGATGGGTACGGTGCACCTTGTGTGCTTCGAGGTTGATGGAACATTGGCTACATGGCTCACTTGCAGTCATTTATGTTGTGGGAGTTGGCAGTCATGTGGTGGCTGTCACTGCTGTGGTATTGACATTACACTGGTCAACTATGGTGTGGCGGTATGCCATTTAGGCTACATGGCAATGCTTAAATGGGTTGCACGTGGCCCTGACTGCACAGTGCTGTCTTGCATGGCTGGATACCCTGTGTCATCACATGGTTCATGTCTGTGTCCTGGGGTGGGGTCAGTGAGGGTGCTTGGCCTATTCTGTGTATTGCTGTTTTTGCATTGCATCATGGGACTTGTAGTTCATTCACTTTACTACTGCTTCCGTACCCCAGGTGTGTGTCTGGCTTTTGACAGTCAGGTCTGAGTGCTACTTACCCATGAGCCAGGTGTGCTGTCCTCTGTGGCTCTCGGTGTATGCTGGAAGGGTGCTGTTGCGCAGAATAAGTGCATCATGTGTGGCCCCAGGATATCAGGCACAGCAGTGACTGATGGTGAGGTCGACATTGTAGGTCATCTGCACATTCATCGAGTGATATTGTTTCCAGTTGCAGTATGCCTGTTCTGTTGCCTGGGGGGATACCAATGCCACATGGGTGCAATCCAATGCCGCAATGGTTTTGGGGAAATGGGCAAGGCTGTAGAACCTTGCCTTGGCTGCATGCACCTGTGCCTGGGTGATGGGCATTGAGATATGGAGGTGAACATGCATCATTAGGGCATCCAGGACTTGGTCCAGCACCTTGGAGAATGTGGGCTGGGACATGCCATGCAGTGTCCCCACTGTGTGTTGGAAGGCGCCTGTGCCACAGAAATGTAGGACTGCCACAAGCTTCCTCGGGGGGGTAGGGAGGTAACTGTTCTGATGGCAATGGCACTCTGCAGTTGTGCCTGTATCAGGGTGAGCAGTTCAACAGTGGTTGGACGGTCCAGTCGGTATAAGGAGACTAACTGGCTGTCCGTGAGTGTCCATGGGGATGGTCGGACAAGTGGAATGGGTGCCCTCCGCAGCATGCGTCTCCTATGCATTTGTTGCACAGTTCTCCTTCCCTGCTGTGGTCCAGCATGCTGCTGCAGCTCGATGTAGAGTAGCAGGTTGTGGAGCCCATAATCTACGTATGCTTGTGGCTGCATGCTGCTCGGGTGTGTGTTGGTGGTGGGCCTTTTGTACCCTATCTGATTTGTGACACCTGAATGCATTTACTTCCACCTTTTAGTGGAGGTAATTGTGCTGTGCTTTCGACTGAATTCCCTCTGATTTTTGGAGGTAATTCCGCTGTTTTTGTACTTTTAATTTAGCAATAGTGTGTTTTTGTTATTTGGCGGTTATTACGTTAGCAGAATTAGCCCCAGCGTTGTTTCCGCTGATTCTTGGCAAAATGACTGCTGGAGGTAATTCCACCGGAAGGAATTCTGCCGGTGGTATTACTGCCAATAATTGGGTCCCTCGTAATGTAACATAGTGGTAAGGTTGGTGGTAACAGTTACAACCAATTTTACTGCTTACCGCCATACTCGTAATGAGGCCTATCATCACTTGATCTACTGCCTCAGTGGTCTTCATGCCAAATCAACAAATCCTTGTTTAACGGATAATGTTTACAAAAGAAAGTCGCTCAAACGCGTGGTCCTGTACAGAATTCGATTTGCTTTTTGTGTGGCAATGTCACGGAACTCCAGATAATTAACATTGAAAGTTAAGTTATCGTGCCTGGAAAAATGTAATCTTCTTAGTCCTGGCTGAAAACGAGCCACCCATTCGATTCTTGTCATCGAATGACTGGGACACAGATTCTAAAAGCAACACCGTTGACGGTCATTTGACAAGAAACTGCTGCAGACAGGTCCAACACTCCCGCTGGATGAGAAAACCACACTGTCAAAATACAGAATTAAAACAATGTGAGCCTTTATCCCTGAACCAACGTGCTTCATGGACCATCTCTAAGACCATAGAAAAGTACCTAAAAGACAGGCATAGCGAGCTGGTCGTGTCAGGCTGGAGTAAGATACACAAGCAGGGCAGGCACTTGGGTCGTCAGGATGTTGAGGTAAATAACGTGGCTTCTCTTAACACTGCAAGTTAACCTACCACACGTGCAATCGAAAGGTGACAGAGCAGACGAAAGAAAGATTGTGGAGTGCAATAAAATGAGGGAGCTCTAGTAAAAAGCAACAAAGCATTCCCGAGATGAAACCAATAGCCTTGCTAGTAATACATGCAAGTCCACAATATACATTTACAAAGCACCCCCAACGTTTTGCAAGAGCGCCGTCCCACCATTTATGGGTTCAACTTCCAGTTAATCTCAGCTGAAACCAAGAGTTGAATTATAAGAGAGACCTTCGCCATCTCAACTAATGCTTGGCTAATTTCATTGAGTATTTCTGTCTAATTCTCAGAATCGCTTCCTCACCCAAAGCACAAGATCTTTTTAGGAATGAGCTTCAGTTGCGTTTGCTTAAATTACTATTTTAAAAAAGATCATTAGAATTTCACGGTTAAAGGGTGATATACACCAATACATAATTTTTTCACAGTCATGTAAAAATAGACCAAACTTTATAATGGCGTCAGAATAAGTGATGTGTTTTTTAAACGTGGCCTTTAGAAAATTCGATACATGATACATGCTGCATCCAGTATTCTCATATAGCTGAGAGTTCATGGGTGAGTAGTGGGCCCTATTATGGGTTTGCCAATATTTCTGGTAGAAATATTGCTAAACTCATTTACCGTTATGCCCACTCGATATGGAAGACTTACTGCTTGATTTCAAGTGGGATAATGACAGAGATAATCCTCATTTTTGGAGTTCCTCGGACCCAATGGGGAATTTAGAGAAATGTTCATGAGTTGTAATTCTGTCCAAGTCCATGCCTCCAATTTGTGGTGGTAAAGTAGAGGAAAGACATCGGGCTGTGTGCCAAAGGTACCTTCTCTACTTCAGCACCAAACTCGTAATAGGGTCGTGGGCTTCATTACTACCCTGCTGGTACTTGTCAGTAAATCTGCCAGGATACCAGCAAATGCTATTACTGTTTCGGGCACTCGGTCTGGCTGCATTACCGCCGGATTATGGGTGCCGAAGTGACGGTGTAAATCCCCATTCATGGAGTCCCATAGCAGGGATTTGCCATCATTACCAGCACCGGCAATACTTGTGGCGCTAATAACAGTGTTTTTTGCCAGTAAGGCACTTGCCTTACCTTCAGCTTTTAGCTGTAGGGTACTCAGGTGCCCCATGGCAAACCTGAAGTCGGCCGGTCCGGCGAAGTGCCCATATACATTAATACTGGCACTTTATTACTGGACCGGCCGACCTATAATGAGGCCTAGAGAGAGATCTCTTTTCGGCAATAGTTTGTAACAGCCTGCATATATACACCCCACCCGCGCAATAGGCCCAGGCTCTGGATGTGGTGTTTTGCAGATGTTTGAAGCTTGCGAAGAACTAACATGGTGAAATCCTCCAAAAGAGAGAGAAAGGTTACATGTAGTTTTGAAGAGTGGGGGCAGGCATCTGATGTTAGTGAAGGGATGTACAAGATTTCCTTTTTAAGTAGTCATTGCAAAATATGTGTGCAACAGTTCTCTAGGGTATCACCGCCAACTGAGAAGGACCTGAGTTTGATTTCCATTTGTGGTCAGTGGGCTGCGCCCCGTGCGTAACCCACAAACATAAGGCAGCCTCCCATACAGAGGTCTTTAAAGGGCACGGCCTACATGGGAGCCAGTAGAGTGTACGTGGGTGCGGAAGAGGGCCAGTAAAAAAAGACCGGCCTAGCGGATGCTACCTTTTCGGACTGTAATCTGTGTGTTTGGCCCTTTGTTGGCAGCCTACAGACCCCGGACCTCAATTTCATTGGAGCCCTGAAATCCACAAGAGAAATCTAGAGACAAGATTCGGGGTCACCCAGGGGTCGCAGCTGGGATCTGAACTTGGTTCTGTGTGGCTATTAATAGAGCTGTATTAGGTTTTCTGTCGGTTGCTCGAGATCTACGTCATATACGCATTTGAGTATCTACTTTGGGCCGACCTCTTTTTTTCTTTTTTTTTTGTACTGCAGTATGTACATCTTTAAATTTCCAGGATTTTATGTTTTTGAAACAATTTTTGAAATCCTTTCCTCGACACTTTTTTTCAATACTCTGCTTTTTTTTATTTTTTTTATTTTTTAGGAAGACAGCAATCATAATTTTATATTGAAATGTGTATACTTTTGCATGTAACAGAACAGAACACATTTCTAAAATAATTCTTCACATAGGGCCTCATTACGAGTTTGGAGGTAGCATGGCTGCCTCCAAACTCGGGTCCGGGTTCCTTGAATGAGGAATTACCAGGCCATTCCAACCTTGGAGGACCCGATAATTCCTCATTCGAGGAACCTGGACCCGGTACATCCCCATTCCCATTGGAGCCCCCATAGGGGAGGGAGCTAACAACGGGCCCGTTAATAACGGGCCCGTTGTTAGCTCCATGGTCTCCTCGCGGGACCCACCTGGTTTTACGCGCCTTTGCGGGTCCCGCGAAGAGACCTCATAATAGGACGGTAAGGAGTTAACAATGCGGCACCATTACCGGCACCGTTAACCCCTTACCGCCCGCCTCGTAATGAGGCCCATATAGTTAATGGCTAGGGCTGGAATGATCAGGCCCCCTAGCCTGATGTTATAGGCCTACACAGTAGAGATGCAGCAGACAGTTGGACGGATTTTCACCAAACATTTGGAGGACCTCACATCTGGTCTGACTCGCAATCCCTTTATGATTTGTTGAATCTAGAATTTATTTGAAAAATATACCCAAAATTCTTTGTTCTATGCACTCTGCAGACCCACATGCACTTTGTGGGCACCCCATTGGCTACTTCGGTCCAGGTTTGTTGCCCCTCTTGCGAAGAACCCAGGACTACGAACCCAACAAAGAGCATCAATCTGATTGGTGTTCAGGAGTGATACATTTTCTGGGGACTTACTTTGTGGCCTGTGGACTTTTATTAGAGTCCAGTTAAACCACATGCCACTGACGTCTTTTAAAGCAGAATGTTTGTTAAAGCCCTCTTGCGGTCACCAGACCCTACGGAGGGGAAGGGCAGCTGAGGGGTAAAACATGTGGCCCCAAAATAAAAAAGGAACTTCAGTAGTGATGATCCCTGGGCCACTAATAGCTTGCGGGCCACACACATCTAGATCTGCAAGCAGCATATGGGTCTTGGACCTAGAACACAACGCCCAAATGATATGATATGATAGGGTATTTATAACGCGCTTAATACCCAGAGGTTTTTAAGCACATACCCGGGGATCGAACCTGTTTGGCTCTGTGTCATCTTGCCTCCAAGGCGAGCACGTTGCCACTGAGCTATCCTCCCGAGACAAATGAGAGCGATGGCCACCAGTGGGCTTCAGACTTGCCATGTGGCATGCAGGTCACTGTTAGGGCCAATGTAGTTACTGTTCCTGACGACATCCCATGTTGGTTATAACATGCTAGTTCTTGGGTGATCCCAGGGTATAGACAAAGCTATTTCACAAAAGGGTCATTGTACTTGTGTACGAGCGCGATACAAATACAAATAAAATATCAATAGCACAAGTCATTTCTAGTTGTCATATTTAGGGTGAAAGTGGCCACTGGAAATGTAGAGACCACCCACTGGCCATGGCCAAAGTCAACACTGGGGAATAGAGGTTGCTAACCATGGTCACAGGTCATGATAGGGATCACTCCGGGATTTTCCCTCCAGGAGGCCAGGGGGTACTGGGACATTGGGAAAAGTCAATCCCCACCTATTGGGGCAGTGGTCATGGCCAGAGGCAATGGCCAGTGGCCAGTAAGGGGGCACATGAGCAACTGGCCATGGTTCTGGAAGGCTTGGGTTATGGCCTAAGCTAAGCCCCATGCATTGGGGTAGTGTCCATGGTCAGTGGCCAGTTATTGGGCCAGTGGCAGTGGCCAATTTATGGTTGTTGTTTCACACTGATAGTAACACAATTATGGTTGCTTTAGAAACAATAACTAGCAATTGTTTTCGGTGTTGTTGTTTTGCTTTGAAATGTCTATTAAAAACGATGTATTGTATGAGTGTCTATGTTTTTCTTAAGGGAAACTTAACCATAACATGCTTTTAACCAATCCCAGTGAAACCCATGGCTTTTAACCAATTTATTTGGAAAACCCTGTGTAATGCCTATTTACCCACATTTCTAAAAACCTTTCTTTGGAGGTAAAACCTCACCCTAGCTGGGTATGTGATGTGCCAGGCGTGCTTGTTTTATTCCCTGGGTGCAATTTGAGCTGATATTGGTCCACCAAAAGTGTGTCAGATGCCACTATTCAGCCCCTCTCCTTCCCCTTTGCTGCTTCTTTCTGTCTGACTCTCTATTTTCGTCTCTTTTTCAAGCATGAGCATTTTCTCTCTTAACAACTTTCTTTCCTATTTTTTCTTATCTCGCACGCCCGTTTGCATGGCGGCTCTTCTCAGCAGACAAGGGGACAATAGTTGAATTGCAGACTCCATGGAGTAGGAAATGGATCATCTATAAGCATCAGGCAAATAAATTGGCCATCTTGTTTCCGAGGCACACTGTTAAACATGCTAGTCACCCTGGAGATGTTTGGCAATGTTTGAAATAATATAGAGGGCGTAATATTGTCCCCAGGGCTTTAAGTGGGGGTCTTTGCTTTGTCTCCAGAAGCATTTATCGAGCCGGGGTCCTGCAGGGGCTCTCTCGACTACCACCATAAAGGAAAGACACTTAAAAAAAAAACATTCCGTGCTGGGCATTTGAACCGCCAGCCATGCAGGTATCACAAAATAAACCCTTTGCTGTAACAAAGTCTCCCACAGGAGACTTTATTCGGAAATAAAGTCTCCCTAGGAGAATTTATTCTGAAATGGAATCTCCCCTTGTAAAATAAATTCTCCCTCATGACAAGAAATGAATTTCCTCTCATTTTGAACCCTTCACCATCTGACATTTTTTCAAACGGGGTCTCTACTCTTCTAGGGAGTGTTTAGAAAAAGTCCAGTCAGACGAGGGAAGTCACTGTTATGAAATATTGTTGAGCCTTCACCTTGACGGAGAGAGACTCTGTAGCAGAATAAACTCTTCCCCCTTGATGGGGAGACTCTGTATCCAAATAAATTCTTCCCCCTTGAAGGGGAGAGTTTGTATAAGAATAAACCCTCCCTATTGAAGTTGGAGACTCTGTAGCAGAATCAACTCTACCCCTTTAAGGGGAGACTCTGTAGCAGAAGAAACTATCACCTTTGATGGGTGAAAGTCTGTATCAGAATACACTCTCCCCCTTCAAATCAGCAAGAATAGGGGAATCCTCCTTATCCGTCCAAGCTCTCTCAATCTGGAACTCAGTTCCCCGACGCATAGAGGATCACCTTGCCTTCTGGAAAGCCCTCAAGACCTGGATTTTCCCTTCTGCATCCTGACGAGCTCATGCCACACTTCTGGTTATTCAACCAGCTCTCAGGAAGGCTAGGGCAGCAATGTACCTGCCATGAAATGTACCAAGCGATGGAGAGCATAAACACCAGCACACCACAAGACAGAATCAACGCCACATCTACGAAAACCAAGAAACCAGCCAGAACACACAGGTACATATGACACTCCATGCTTGTGGAAGATAGTCAAAGGCAAACCCACTCACCTGCACGCAACTGCTATCGCACATCCTTTTTAAGACACATCGCTAATACATCTGCCATAAGGATGCTGCTATCCCCCGTGACAAGCATGTGGTCTACCTGGACACATAAGGAGTCTCCTGCACTTGCATATTTTCCAGACAACCTCACAGCACCCATCCACATGCCAGCTCAATATGGGTAGCTAGTAGGGACTTGTCCACCCCTACCCACCTTTGGATTGGCTAAAATGCACACTGTTAGGCAAGATTGAATGCAGTACCCTTTGGGTGCACTAAAATAACCTTGACCTCCTGGTAATAGTGACCCAACCTTTGGTATATGTCTGAACTACACAGGTTGGTAGTGAGTGGTCAATGTGAGCAGTAATGTTGTGACACAGAGTTTCACAGTAGCAGTTATTCAAATAAACACTTACACTCAAGGTTTCTTGATAAAACAATTATTCATTTATTTCACAGACAATTGTATAAAGCTTCTTCAGATGGGAGCAATACATGTAACAATTAAAATGCACTTCAAAACACACTCTGTTTCTCTAAATCAGATGATACCCATTGGGGATGGCACACAGACATTTCCTACACCCTCAGGTGACTTACATAGCTAGGACACTGTGGACATTGGTACATTTAGCGCAATACTGAGTTTGGTGCAAAAGATAGAAGAGAGGAATTAAACAAAGGTTAACAAATAATTCACAAATGGGTAAGTACTTTTAAAACTTTCCAATGCAGAGTAAATTAACCGTTTCCTGGGGGAAAGATCAACACACAACGTCAGAGGTAAAGAGGGGTCTCTCACGGAGCCAGTAGAGTCAATAATAATTGCACAAAGTCAAGGGGAGCTGAAGATCTTCTTTGTAGGTAGGTAAAAACTCTTGAGCAATGTTTTTAGAAATGTTTGTAGAAAATAGAACACTTGAGGTGCCACAAGCTGGGAAGCTTGTGAGGGGAAAGCTTTAGCAACTCTGCAAGGTAACCAAGACAGGTCTCAACTGAGAGCAAGTAAGGCTACACAATAAGAGGTAAGTTCTCTTAGACTTTACAGTACATCTGGTTAGAAGAAATGGGTCCAGTTGGCTTCTGTTCCTGTACAGCTGTGCAGATCCTGTTGTTCCTGAGCCTCAGTCGCGGGGACAAGAGGGAGGACGTCTGGGGACTCCTGCTCAGTAATGGGACGGTCAGCAGCAGCAATGGGCAAGCTTCAATTCAGCGGTTCTTCAGTGTTTCAGCTCCTCGCGCCTGACAGCAAATAGCAACACTGCGGTTCTCGGATACCATTTCAGACTTTCCTTGCTTCTGGGGTCCAGCACTCTGTTGAGGTCGCTCATGCTTGGTCAGTCCTGCTTACGGGAAGTCCGGAGGATCTTCCTAGCGCTCAGGTCAGACTTAAAAGCAACGCACACAATCTGGTGTTCCTCTTCCTGGCACTTCGGTTCCAGCTGCAGCAGCAGTGGAAATACAACCAGCTTCAAGAGGATGTCCAAACAGGCTTACTTTGAAGTTGATTGGTCCCACCAACTCAAAGGGAGAAGTCGTCCTTACAGGGCTTCTGTAGTCGAGGCGAATTCAGAGCTTCAGCACAGCAGCAGGGCGTCACCGGGCAAACCAACGGTCCAGGAGTTGCAGCAGGCTTCTCTTACAAGTTCTTCTTCAGATTAATTCTGTCCAGTGGTCGACTCCGCCTTCCAAGCCAAAAAGCCTCGCCTTTTATGCAGGTTTCTCCCATTCATTCCAGCCTAGCTGTCAATCACACAGCAGGATGGCTGTCCTTGCCGGACAGCCAGCCGGCCAATCACCTTTGGGTGCATTCCTGTAACCAAGAGGATTAAGCACAGGGAGTTGGGCACCTCCCTCACTTCCTGCCCCTGCCAGACATACTGGAGCCACAGGCGGGCTTCACTTGTGCACTCCGTCAAAGACAAAATGAACAAAGCGTTCAAACCTGGTTTGGCACGCATAGTAAATCTCAAGTAGGACCTTTCCAGCAAGAAATGGCGAAAAAAGAAGACCAGGTCATTTTAACAAAATGGGCATCCATGGGTGTTTTACCAAGGCTGCAATTGTACCCTGTGGTAAAAACACACAATGGAAGTAGAAAGTAAACCACTGTCACCAGCCATTCATTGTAGAAAGGGTAACATAAAAATGTTACATGAGAAACTAGATAAAGGTGATACTAAGTAACCCCTCCAGCGCCCTATGGTAAGATAGTGTGTGCTGGGTCTAGAAAGTTACAAATGGTAAGTAAAGTCAATTTCACTTCACTGCTCTTGGAAACAGTAGTTTATCCAAGAAAGGTATTTAAACCTTTGGGAAATCTAAGAGACTTCTCTGTGCCACTGCAATGAAGGTGCTGTGTGTCACAATGCAAAGATGATGCCTATGGAGTTTGTCAGACTCTGAAGTTTAAAAGAAACACATTGTCCAAATCACATAAAAAATACATAAGAGGGTGAGAAAAAGGGCTTACTCTCTCCAGGTTAGAAATGAAAAGTCCTGAAGTCCAGCAAAAGAGCTGGAGGTCTATGAAGTAGAGAGGAATTAGCACATTTCTGTGAATTCTCCCTAACACACACATACCTTGGACTTCGGTCCCCCGAGGGAGTTCACCTTACTGCACCTTGAGTCCATACCAATGCAAAAAAAGTACTATACAAATGACAAATTACACTACATTTATCTTTTCCATCCATTCGATACTGAGCGCAACAGTGCCTGTTGTACTACCTGAATCCACTTCAGCACTGCCAAACTTATTTAAAGGAACATCTTCCTACTCATACACTTTCTTCAATGTATTTTACAACTTCCGGCTGCCCTCACCATGCCTGACACCATCTCTGTGGGAAAGTTAAGTAACATTCCCTTAGGGCCCGATTTCCCATATGCTGCAGGGATGTGGTTGTGGTGCTACACTTGTACAATGATGCTTTGCAAATGATTAATGAGATAGCAAGCTATCCAGCTACAATATCCAGCTAACATGCTGGTTCTTACTCAAAAACAAAATCTGATGTGATGATTGTTAAAGTCTACAATCTATGTGGCAGCACCATGTAGTGTAGGAAAAACAAGTGTTGACTGATTAAAACATACTTTATGTTATGTTATATGGCATTTGTATAGCACCTACTGCCATTGATATGTCCTCAAAGTGCTGTGGGGATGAACGCCCTTTGGAAGACTGTAGTCAAAGATATGAGATGTGAAGGAAGGATTTCTAAAAGGCTTGTGTGCATTTTTAGCCAGCATGTGGTAGGTAAAGAGTGGCTAGGTCCCAAATAACAGTCCGTAGATATCAGATGAGAGGATGGGTGCTGCGACAGATGGTTAGGGGAGTAGATGAGTCATTTGACCGATTATGTCAACGGCTGTACCACATTTTTTCATAGGATCCAGCTGTAAAAGTCCTGAACTCAAAACCCAACTGCCGATCTGACCTCGCTTCCTGCCTCCTCGACACAGAGCTCTGGATGACCAGAAACCACCTCTTGCTAAACCCCTCCAAAACCGAAATCATGGTATGTGGCAACTCTGAACTTCTTCCACACCCACTACCCTGGCCATCTGCCATGGGCAATTCACCGACTCCCTTTAAGTCAGTAAAAATCCTTGGATGCACCCTTGACTCTAACCTAACACTCTTGCGCCAAGTCAACAACGTCTCAAAGTCCTGCCACTACCGCCTTAAAACTCTTAGGGGCATTTTTCCATACCTCTCCTTTCCCAACAGACTCTCTGCGGTCCAATCAATTGTTATATCAAGACTGGACTACGCTAACCCACTCTACCTCGGAGTCCATGCTTACCAACTAAATAAACTACAAAGAGCACAAAACGCTGCAGCCAAACTGCTACTAGCGCTCGGCCCGAGAGACCACATCTCCCCAGCCCTCAAAACTCTGCACTGGTTTCCGGTGGCCCGAAGGGTGACCTTCAAAACCTTATCCATTTCTCACTGAGCACTGCATAAAACCGGACCTCAATATCTTCAAGATAAGCTAAAACCCTATCACCCTCCACGTACTCAAAGATCTAGCTCAGCCGGCCTCCTAGTCATACTTAAAACAAACTCAGTCAGGTTAGGCGGATCATCATTCTCAGCCTTGGCCCCCACATCCCACCCCAAATCCGCCTAACTGAAGATCTGATGTCTTTCTGCAAATTACTGAAACTTGGCTCTTCTCCTAAAACCAACCCTGTACTCAAACTGAATAACACCATTGTAACAACACCAACTCAACAAACTACTAGATCTTGAATAACAATAAAACAAATAACAATACAACATCAAGAACCAAGCGAGAAATTGACAACTAATAACCGCTAAGGTAAACTAAAAGGACAATCAGAATAGAATGAGGAAAGTAGATCAAAGCAGAGAAATGAATAAAAAGAATAAATCGTACGAAAACAGTA
Source organism: Ambystoma mexicanum (assembly GCF_040938575.1). Classification (NCBI taxonomy): domain Eukaryota; kingdom Metazoa; phylum Chordata; class Amphibia; order Caudata; family Ambystomatidae; genus Ambystoma; species Ambystoma mexicanum. Next base: position 496,143,736 of record NC_090933.1, on the reverse strand, counting down.
ATTGCGGTATAAATTTATAAAATTGATTACAATGGACAAATGAACAAAACGAAAGAAATGAATAAGGTGAAGACGATGGAAAAATGAATACGGGAGACTGATGAGTACACAGACAGATGACATGGAATGTATGAGTGCATGGCATAAATAGAAAGTACAGAATAAACGATTCAAGTATATGAGACGGGTGTAGTGCATGAAACGGGGAGCACGGAACGGATCCAGTGCGTATGGCAAGTGAAATGGCCTGAACCAATAATACAAGACGAATGAACGAAGTGAGTAGAGCGATTGAAATTGGTAGAATGGTTAAAGCGCATGGGTGCATGGACCGGATGGGTGCGTAGAGCGAAGGTGTGAGTAGAGCGAAGGTGTGAGTAGAGCGGATGAGTGCGTTGAGCGGATACATGCATTGAACAGATGGGTCTCTTAAGCGGACAAGTGTGTAGAGCGGACGAGTGTGTAAGAGCGGACGAATGTGCAAGAGCGGACGAGTGGTGCTTAGAGCTGATGAATCGCATAGAGCATACGACTTTATAGAGTGGATGAGCTTGTAGAGCGGATGGGTGCGTAAGAGCGGAGGAGTTTGTAGACCTGCAGGAGTGCATAGTGCGGATGAGTGTGTAGAACAGATGAGTGTATAGAGCGGATGAGTGCGTAAGAGCGAAAAACTGTTGAGCAGATGAGTGCGTAAGAGCGAAAAACTATTGAGCAGATGAGTGCGTAAGAGCGAAAAACTGTGTTGAGCAGATGAGTGCATATAGCATATAGCAGATGAGTGCACAGAAAGGGCGAGTGCATAGAACTAATGAGTGCGTGGAGCCCATGAGTGCGTGGAGCGCATGATAGCATGGAGCGCATGAGTGCGTAGAGCCCATGAGTGCGTGGAGCCCATGAGTGCGTGGAGCCCATGAGTGCGTGGAGCGTATGGGTGCATAAAGCGGCTGAGTGCATAGAACAGATGGGTGCGCAGAGCGAAGGTGTGAGTAGAGCGGATGAGTGCATTGAGCGCATGAATGCATTGAACAGATGGGTCTCTTAAGCGGACGAGTGTGTAGAGCGGACGAGTGTGTAGAGCAGATGAGTGTGTAAGAGCGGAGGAGTGTGTAAGAGCGGACAGGTGCGTAAGAGCAGATGGGTGCGTGGAGCAGATGGGTATGCAAAGCGGACGAGTGTACAGAGCGGACGAGTGTACAGAGCAGACGAGTGTGCAGAGTGGACGAGTGTGCAGAGCGACAGAGTGTGCAAGAGTGGCGGAGTGTGCAACAGCGGCCGAGTGTGTAAGAGCGGCCAAGTGCATGAATGATGGAACGAATGGGGTATGTGGATGGAACGAGTGAGGTATGTGGATGGAACGGCTGACGCATGTGGATGGAACGGCTGACACATATGGATGGAACGGCTAATGCATGTGGATGGAACGAATGAGGTATGTGGATGGAACTACTGACGCATGTGGATGGAACGGGTGACGCATGTGGATGGAACGGGTGACGCATGTGAATGGAGTGCATAAATCAACTTAGAACACACGGAACGGATTAGAGTACTTGGAACAGTATAAAGTGCACGGAACAAATTCAAGAGCATGAAACGGGTTGGAGTGCGTGGAACGGGTTGGAGTGTGGGAACGGGTTGGAGTGTGGGAACGGGTTGGAGTGCGTGGAACGGGTTGGAGTGCGTGGAACGGGTTGGAGTGCATGAAGCAGACTGGAGTACATGGAATTACGCAACATACATGGAATGATTTGGAGTGCATAGAACGTTTGAAAGAGCATGTAAACCATCATATCACATCACCATGCTTACTCTCTTCTTTACACCACCATTCAACTAGAACACAGAGATACTATGACACCATTCGGTATAGCTGTTCTTATACTAACATCCGCCTCATACTTCCCATCACTCTAACTAAACACTGCTGGTTTCACACCCTCCAGCCGGGCGTTCTCCTCAGGCCTAACGCAGCCAGATTCAGTCTGGATAAAACCTGCTAGAATGAACACATACTCTTGATCTCTCAACCACCACACCTAATGCTAAGAAGCAGCTATTACAGAATGCCACACCAGCTGCACACATATACGGTGCTCACACGCACCTTTGACTCTCTCTACTCTCTCTACTGACTTGAACTTCGGTTCCCAAGGGCGTTCAACCTACCAGCACCTTGAGACTATACCAATGGTACATAAGGCGCTATATAAATGCAAAGTAACATAACATATTGTATTGAAGGTGGTTTGGTGTGTTCGGGTGGGTGAAGTCGAGTGGTGTCTATTGCACGTGTATGGAGATGTGTGGTTCATCCCACAAGCGGGATACAGCTATGTTCCATTCTGATCAAGTGCTTGATGTTCTAGCGTAGAAGGCTGACACCTGGGTCGATGTAGACTTAGAGCTTATCATAAGACCTGACTGAGATGCATTCTGTGGTGGGGGGCAATCTTGTCGACTCCTCAGGTGCCCCTACAAGTCCGTCAGGGTTGGGTAATTGTTTACACAGGAGATTAACTAAATCTGTGAGGATGCTGAAGGGAAGAGCCAGGTTTTGAGTACCTTCCTGAAGGTGAGGTGAGCTTCTATGCAGCAGATTGTGAATGAGATTTTGTTCCAGATAGTGGGGGCTTGGACTGAGAAGGATGAGCCCCCTATTATGGTTGATTTTGCCAGTGGAATGACGAGGAGAAGTGCTGCGCCTGATCTGTGTATTCTGCTAGGCTTATAGTGTATAAGATTATGCTGCTGATATTCTGGACTTATTTTGTAGAGAACTCAGTGGGTGATGCACCTTGCCTTGAAGGTGGATCGTCACCCAATCAGAAGCCAATGAAGGACACAGAGAGTGGGTGAGATGTGTTCTAGGGCTAGGAAGAGCCTTGTAGCTTTGTATCGAACCCATTGGAGTTTTCATAGTTGTGAAGAAGTGGTGCCCAGGTATTGGGCGTTAGCATAATCTGAGTGTGAAACGATGATAGCAACAATCACAGAGACTCTGTGTGGGAAGGTCAAGTAGGCAAAGATGTGGTGGGGAATGCACAAGTATAGGTAGCAACTCTTTGTCACAGAGTTGATGTGATGGGGTCAAGTCTGCGTTTATACTGCATCTGAGGTTTTTTACTGCATTGGAGTTGGAGGGGGTGGGACTACAGAGAGTGGCCTCAGGGTGGGTTGGGGGAAAGAGGGCGGTCTTCCCACAGAGCATGATCTTGGTTTTTTCTGTGTTGAGTAAGAGGTGATTTGTAGTCATCCAGTGTTCGATATCTGAGAGACATAATGCGAGATGGAGGGAGTTGGCAAAGGGGTCCTGTTGAATTTTGAAGATGATTTGGGTGTCTGTGTAGTTGTAAGCAAGTAAGGCCATGAGATTGAATGAGTGCTGGAGGGGTCTCATGTAGAGGTTAAAGAGCAGAGGGGATAAAGAGACATCCTAAGGCACTCCGTGGGCAACTGGGCGGGGAGTCGAGGACAAAGGAGGCATGTGTAATATTTGGGATCTGTTGGAGAGGAAGGAGGATATCCACTTCAGAACTGCGTCCCTGATGCTGAGAGATTGGAGTATATCCGTGAGGGTCAGGTGGTCAATGGCCTCAAAGGCTGCCGAGAGCTGGAGGAGAATTAGGGCGGCGCAGCCTTCCAAGTCTGCGTGTCTTTTAAGATCGTCCCAGATGTAGACTAGGCATGATTCAGTTCTTCATAAGGGTCTGAAGCTTGATTGGGCAGGGTCGAGGATCGGAGAAATGGCATATTTGTGAGTAAGCTGTTCCGTCGATTAGATTAGCTATAAATCGGATGTTAGAAATGGGTCTGTAGTTGGTCGGAAAAAAGGGGGTTGAGTGAGGGCTTTTTGAGCAGTGGCTTGATATAGGAGGCTTTGAATTCTGCTGGAACGATGACAGAAGTGAGAGATGAGTTGACAATTGATCTTGCAACATCCCGGCACAGGTGGCAGTTAGGATTTATTTTAGAAGAGTTGGAGGACAGGGGTTTCCAGGGGATCCTGAGGCACAGCTGTTAGTAGTTTTAATATTTCGGGGTAGGACAGTGGACAGAAGGATGAAAAGAGCGGGAGGATGTTAGGCTATTGTGATGTCAAGGCTGCAGGGGAGGGAGGGATTAGTACTGCTACTTTAGTGACAATAGAGATGTTTCTTTCTAGTGCTGTGTTGTTGAAGTGGTCTGAGAGGGAATCAAACAGGGTTTGGGTGTGGATGGGGTGGAGCTGGTGCTGTAGAATAATGCTGTTGAAACTTTATTTCTTTCATTGAACTCTCCACATTTGGGAAGCCGTGGACTTGTAACATTGTATCCATGGAATGTCTGAGTTGACAATGCGTTTCCCGAGCTCTGCAAAATGGCTTCTCTGATGTCACATGTAAGATTGAAACTGCATCGAAAGACAAACTATTAATGAAGTGATTTCCCTTAAAGGGAAAGGCATCTTTTCGTACGCTCAGAGTGCTTCAGTCACTATGAATTGGAGATAGGGTGTGTTACTATTGTCCTGCATGGTCTCACAAGGGATTTGGGAGTGTTAAGGCTCTTAGATTTTGCCTGCCTTATTTGACTGGTGCAGTGAGCAGAATCCAAGCATCCATGACTAGCGTGTAAAAAGGCAATGATAGTATCCCCAGCCATGTGACAAGAAATAAGGCAGGGTGGTCAGGGGATCCTCCCCAGCCTGCAACCAGTCCCTGTAGGTCATCCGTATACAGGTGGGCCCAAGGCCCTCCCTAGGGTATTGGCATCTCTGGATCAGGAAAGGCATTCTGGAGACCAAGCAGGAAAACAGGCAAGGAATCAGGCTGGAATTTCAAAGGCATTTTAATTCTTCCAGGGTACAGCAAGGCAGGACACAACAGTCATCATACATCAGGACTCCAACAATTATCAACCAAGCTCTGAATTCTGCCCCCATATATATATTTTGCAGTTGGCACAGCTCGCTATATCATGATGCAGTTCACTCTTATTGGTTTAGGTACCCAAAGGCACGCCCTTTCCCCTTCTAGGGTTTGATGACTGAACTGTCACTCACCAAGCACCCATGTCATACCTAGGCTTGCAACTCATTAAAATTGCATGAGATATTCCTGACCGTTAAAATGAATCCCTTGATGTCGCAAGAAAGAACATTTCTGACGTCAACCATGAGATATTTTTAGCAAGCAGCACCATGTCTCCCTATCACAGGAGTCCAAGTATGGGCATCAGCTGTGCGCCCTCCCTGTGAACTCAGCAACTGTTGCTAGTTGACCAGATGTCTGCACTCTTGCTGCCTTGAACACCAAGTGTGTCATCAAATAATTGCTGATAAGAAGTCTAGACATTATGTTCTCTTCTACTGAACTACCAATGAACTGCTATGAGGTAATTATTTCATTATTTCAGCATGATTTTGCAAACGTCCACTATTTTGTATGCCCAGCAACCATTTTGGAGTTGATCATAACTTGGTTCCTATTCAATTTCAAGCCTAGAAATTTGGTGTCTATGATAATGCATGCTACCCATCAGGCCCTCTGCTGTGCAAGGTGTTACGCTCACCTGGTATCCACGAGGGCACCACACGATACTGCATGGAGGTCTAAGCACTATCCCGGACCCCTCTCTGCTTGGTTATGTGCCAGACATTGGGTAGCGCCTATAACAGGAGAATGGAGGGTTAAGATACTGGTCCTGTTTTGGGTGGACTCCCACCTCCCTCTGGTCCAAATCCCCTCCCTTGGGGATTTGGACCAGAGGGAGGTGGGTTATTGCTCACCTTAGGTTTTTGTGCGTTGAACTCTCCGTCCTGCATCTCTGTGCAGGGGCTTATGGTTGGTGCGGGCATTCCGTGGACCTAGTTGCTTCACTGGTCCGTGTGCCTTTATATCGGGTCCAGACCAGCTGTGACTCTGACTCTGCTTGCTGTCTTCCAGGTGAGTTATAATGTCTTTTCCATCTTTATTCTGTCTGTTTCTTTCCCTCCGTTTTCTCTGTCTTCTCTGCATCTTGCACCACTATGCTGTTCCCTAAAAATTTCTCTTTTTGTATTCACAGCGATGGTTGCGATCTCGGAGTTTCCGTGCTTATGGCGAAGACCACAGTGAGTTATTGATGCGCGGAGCGCTGCGCTGTTTATTGGTGTTAATTGCTAACCTGTGTTCTCTTCCCTTCTTTGTATAGGTTGCGGTGATGTTCCGGAGTGATGAGCGATCGAAGCACTGCTTGCCCAGGTAAGTGCTTTGTTAATACTGACCTTGTTCCTTCTCCCTTGCAGGTTGCAGTGAAACCCGGCGATGGGCGAGGTAAGAGAAGCGCAGGGGGCTGCCAGGACTCGCTGCTTGCCCAGGTAAGAATTGTTATTAATGCTGTCCTTGATTCTTTACCTTTGCAGGTTGCTGCGAACTCTGGAGATGGGCAAGGTAAGCGAAGCGCAGGATGATTCAAGACCAGTTACTTCACAGGTAAGTGTTCTCGCTAATGCTGTTGTTGTTCTTCCAGGTTATTAATGGAATCCGGATTTAGGGCTTCAGGATCGGGGCGCCGGAGAAGCAGATGAGCAGGAGCTGGACAGGGTGAGCGTTACGCTGCAGGAGTGCAGAATAACACAAAGCGTGTTCTGCTGTTTGGGTGTGGTTTAAATAGCCCAGGTAAAGTAGTTCCAGGCCAATTAGTTCCTAGCCCAGCCACACCCAAAACACTAGACCGCACGGCTTGGTTCTAAAGAACTGAGCTGTGTAATAGGCCTCCATCTTGGATTAAGGTCCAAAACTGGTACTGCTTTATTCCTGATGAGTATGGCAACAAAGGCGCCAGGACTGACTACATGTATGTTTCTGATGGAGTTTTAAGGCCCTTGGGGGCAGTGTGAAGGGCTTTAGCCCCACTGCTGCCAGGGGGCTGTTATACCTGAGGGGGTCAGGGGCATGGATCGTGACACAAGGCATTCTGACCCACAAAATGTATGTCGCCCTACAATGTGTTTTATTACCCCCTTATGCAGTATATGTCTGATTTTTGCATACTCAGAACTATTGTTCATCCTAACAAGTTATCTGCATTCACTTTGGGGATGGGGCCTCTCTCCTATACAGTCAGTTTGAGGTCTACTCCCTGTACACTCCCCCTCTGCATTGTATTTAGTCACTTATTCAATACATACCACTACACTCAATGTCCACCCTCCTCAATTTTCAGTGTACCTACACATCTGTATCCTATTCACCCTTTTCTGTGAAACAATTTATTTGAATCTGGGAGGTATCCTAAAAACATTTCTACAACGTCAGTACTAATACATTATATTCTCCTAATCTAAACATGTATGTGTCCCTAGAGAATACCTTTGTTTACTTTTATCTGAGTCCCACCTCCATTACCCAGTTAACATTAAATTAACTATATGCCTCATAAAAATTTACAGCCACTACGAGTATTGCGAGATGGTCGTACTTTGCAGTAATCCACCAGCCCGTTTTCACACATTGTTCACGTGTGGCTCATACTCCACATTTTTTCCGTCACTCCCATTTCACAACATTTCCTGGTTCCCCATTGTCTTCCCCATTTGCATTTTTACAAGTTAATTTTCCTTTTCTTCTTTATTCATTGTGTATTAACACATCTTCCACCTGAATCATCCTTGTTTGGTATCCATGAATCGTCTTTGTCTGGTTGTATTTGTCTACTTTTGAGGCTGCTTTGCAGCAAGTTCCTGGCACTTTTAAGCATAGGCCGCATAGTCCATTATTTTTCTCATACTTTAGCATTTCCTTTATGGCAAAGTACTTTAATAGTTGCAAGGAATAATTTGAACATGTGGGTATTCGGCCACTTCTCGGGGGATCCAAGGATATGGGAGTTTTTACAGGAAAATTGTCTGCTGTCACAATTGTGCAGCAGAAACATCTGTGTATGGGCATCTGGTTAGGTCCCTCGACCCTTCTCTTTGCTATGAGGTTCGAATGTCGCTAATTCTCCAAGTATATAGGTTTTCCTCTGGCCCCTGCAATATAAAACTGAATGAGTTTCCTTTGAAAAATAAATATGTCTCTATCATCAGTACTTTTCTTCTCAGCCCAACCCTTTAAAACCTATTTATGTGTTATCTTTAAACATTCCTCCTTCTAAACAATTTCCATTACTTTCAACCATCCCTGCCTTCTAAACAAACTACATCATATTTTTTTTCTATCTTTCTCTAAATACATTTTTGCTTTCTCTCATATTGCTACTGTCTAGTGCCGGGACCTGGTGTGTTTTCAATGAGAAGTATAGCCAATTTATACATGGAGACTTTCGAGACCACGGAAATCATGAACTTAACCAATCCCTTTGTGAACAACATTAAAACATGGAGACGTGGATATCGAACAACATTTTTGTCATCTGGAAAGGGACGGTAAACGAACTTGAGAACTTTTGTTTATTGATAAACATGCAAGATAGATTCTTGCAGTTCACCTCCAACTTTAGCGTGACGTCACTGGATTTTCTGGATATTACCATCACAGTTGATCCTGAAAACCAAAAACTATATGTGAAGCCCATCTACAAAATGACAGACAAAAATGTGTTACTTCACTATACAAGCTTTCACCCACTATATATGCGTGACAACCTCCCGCTGGGCCAATTTCTTAGGCTTAAAAGAAATAGCACTAAGAGATCTGATTACAAAATGGAAGCAACTAAAATGCAAGCACGCTTGACCAAAAGAGGCTAGCCAGCTGTTTTTGTAAAAAGAACAGCAGTTCATTTTTTTGACTAACAGTATGCGAACAGGATTAAACGAAAAAATTGATTGGATGATTTAATTTTGTTTGTGACTATATCTATATGCTGTCTGACCCGTGTTGTGCAATTACAGACATGATGGCCGAATATTGAGATCATACCATTAACCATTTAATTTGTTTAAATGTCCGATGGTTGGATCCTTTTAGAACCACAAGTAAAGTAAGAATTTATATCACCTACTGACTAAGGACGGTATTGTTGTGCCGGTAGGACTTCAATCACATTATTTCCGTCTTGAATACATTGAGATGAACATATATTACACAGGACGAACATACAAGAGGTAGAAAGAGGACTGTCAGTTACACGGTCTGACTCAAGTAGTAAGCTCAACATGATCCAATAAGAATCGAGCTCACTGGGAGATGAAAGGGTAAAACAAGCAGCCAATGACGTCTTGTGGAGGCGATTGCTCCGGCCGACGAGAGTGAAACGCCTTAACAGAATTGCTCACGCTAAGATCTTCTCCTAACTCTCGCTTTGGGTAATTGCTCCCCACGGTGTAACATCATGATACATTAGGTCCTTCTTTCGGTTTTATAGTGGGAGCAGTTCATCTCTTTGCTGTTGTGCCCAGTAGAAGGGCAGGGCAGAAAATTCACTAAAGTCTGCAACGTTTATCATTGAAAGGTACAGCTTGTTGCTTGCCCAAGGGAGAACAAGCAGCAATTACATTTTTTTCTGCCGTGGTCCTGGGTAAGACGTTAATTGAGCTTGTTTGACAATTTTCCATGACTAACTTAGAGGTTAACGTCTCACTAAATAAGTTATAATAATGGGATCGTCGATACCGGATGTGGTTGCACAACACACTTATGGGCCCATGGTGTCACTTTTATATTCCATGGCAGCCTCTGCGATGCCGGCTGCAGTAGGTGGTGATTAGGCATTGGGGAAGACAAAGATACTGTCAATCGTATTGTTAGAAAGCACTGTTGAGGCATTCCGAAGGACGTCAACAGCCTTAGTAGAAGGCGCGAAAGGAAAACGTGCTGTTTAAGACACCAACTGATGCTAGCGGTTAAGGAGACGTGGTCAATTTGAGTCCTTGGGTTTAGCAGGGTGATGACCAATAATGAGCTTAAAACCATTGAAGTAGCAAGGTCAATTTTCAGAACTTCTTTATCTGGTTTTTAGCTCCTCAGACTGAAGTACACCAAGGAGAATTCTCAACTTAATGATCCACCTGTGGATGAAAGGACCCCAGTTTGCCATATATGCTTGGGGAACGTTGCAAATACGGTAAGCAACATGCTTTTTGTTCTGTCCTGTCCTCCTCCTTTGCAAACCTTAATGTTGGAAGACATTTTTCAAATGAGAGGTTCTTCTGACTAGGGGACAGCACGAGCTAGACCCTTCTACTTCTTGATTGAGTGACAATTGGGGCAAATGCTTGGTAGAAATAGTAACATGGAACAATTAGTATTTTAATCCGTGCCGATGACAATTCCGTGGAGTTTCCGTTAATGTGGAGTATTTGAGAAGAGGTAATGATTAGGTTTTGAGATAACCGGTGTGAGTAATAGGCACAGCGCCTATATTGATTGATTGCAAATAGATGTCTGTTTGAAATTAATACTCATGAACATATGGACATTGGATTTCCTATGCTTGTTGTTTTGTTATAGGAAAGACATCCGCAGTTGCATAAGTATCAGATATGCTCAAGGACTGAAGACTTGGCATACAAATCAAATTAGGAGCTTGAACCAAAATTGATGTTTAGATGGCTCATCAAAGTAAACGAGTTGTTTTGTACAAAACCAATAGCCCTGACGAATTTCCAGTTATTTAATACATCAAAACCCTAAGGAAAGAAACATGTTGGGCATTTTCTATGTTTTTTATGCATGGAGTATGAATTCGGTATGATGAGAATGGTATGTAAGTTGAGTAGTGCTTTTGAATGAGTTATGTCCAGTGTGAATTTGCACAGCACTAGTCACTTTAGTAGCACCATATTTTTAATTGTGTAGTATAATTATTAAAATATGTATTTTTGCCACATTGGTCGGCTTATGTATTTTTGATGCCTAAAGTAAGGCGGGAGCAGTGAATGTCTTCCCTGAATAATGAACTCATAAACCACAAGCTATTGTGTTTGTTGACTAAAGGTTATTCCCCCTTTTTGAGGGATCGCTTGGTGGTTTGCATTCCCCTCTGCCTTTCAAAGTTGTAGTGTGTTTTCAATGAACACATTCACCTGTGTCTAATTTTTAGGCAATAAATACATTTGCCTGTCTCTTTATTGCCCTTATGTCTTATAGGCTTCTTTTTACAACTTTTTTTATCCTTTCAGAGGATATATTTACTCCTAAGGTCAACACTTTGAGACCAAGGAGACAAAAATAAGATACAACAAACATACACAAAAAAGGACATTTAAAAGAAAGGTGTCTTCTTCTCCTGTCGTCTAGGCGCATCCGTAGCAGAAGAGGACATTGCTGGTAGGGATCCCTGTCCTCTGTAGAAAATCGAAATAGAGACAAAAGACATTCAGGGACTGGCAAGGGGGTCAGGTTACTTCTCAACGGAAACCCTCTCCTTGCTGCAAACAAAAAATCTTTACTAGAATCGTTTCCTGCTATTCTCAGCCCATTTAGCTGATAGGCTTTCTCTGACTCATTGGTGCACATAAGAAAGAACTTTTTCATTGAACCTGTACAACATTTAGATGGGTTCTTGTTTTTTTTTCCCAGCTCAGCTGAACGGACTTCGTCTGCTTAGCAGAAAGTTCTTCTATTGCTCAGCAGAACAAGCTTCCTCTGCTTTGCTGAACGTGCTTCTTCTTTCACAAGATGTTTTCCTTCGGATCACGTAGGACCGCGGTCATCTCCTTTCAGTGCTGTGTTTTCCTCCTATTTGAGACACAGTAAACATTTCGCTCCGCGTTGTCTCCTGCTTACCCCACACTAATCTAGCCTACCCCTGTTTTTAGAACCTGGCACTGATTCTTACTACGTGCCTTCATATTTTAACATAAGACACTCATTGTTTTGCCTTTCTAAGCATTTCCCATATTTCTGCCAAATCTACCTTTTTTAACATCCTACCAATTATTAAAATTAAAAATAGTTACTCCACGTGTTATTTGATGTCTTCTATGTCCTGGATTGTCTGAGTTAGCCATGCTTGCATCTATTTGCTACTCTATGCTGACTCCTATTTGCAACTATCTTGGGAAAAAAAAATTAATAATTGAAACACTGTATGACTAACTGCCTTTTTTCTTTCTGTACTCACCTGGGTCTTCTTACTTTTAATAAGGATCCACAGTGTGCTCTCACACTGTGGTGCGAACTAGTACTCACCTCTTTTCTTCTCTCCCTATTCACTAGCACTCACCTTTGTCATAGTATACCATCTCTTTCCCTATTTGAGGCCATCCAGACATTCCTCCCGTATTCAAAAAAGGTTAATGACCTTCATCTAGAAAATATAAACCAACACCATTAAATACATTCAAATAACATTAATTTACTGACACTTGTTTGCTCTTTCGTATGGTTCTACTGGAGGTTTGTCCCCTATTATCAAAATGACTTTGGCCCATCATACTCCTGTGGCCCTTCATCATTCCCATTAGATTTTTTACTCATAATACACAGACTTGTTCATTTATGGCCAGAAACCTTAATTAGTGCTATTTGTTTTTTCAAATTTGGATTTCTTAATTATGTATACTTTTTTACTGTTTTAATATCCAATCATTCATTCATTCAATCATGTATTCATTTATTTTTCCATTCTTTCATTTTCTATTTATTTATTTCACCTAATTGACGTACATTTTTTTAAACTGAGCTTCCTATTCCTATATTGTTTAAAGTAAATTATTTATTTTCATCTTCTCCTAATTCATTTTTTCTGGACCCATGCCAAATAGGCCCATAGTCTACCTGACATCTTGGCACTCTCTCCAAATCTTCCTAAAATTATACTGAAGGCTGCTTTCTTATTACCACATGTTGTTAGGTTTTTTCCCTTGATCATTAGCCATTTTTCCTTATACTATGGCTGTTCCTAATTTTATGGGGTCATCTGTCCCCCTCTTTGTCCATATATATCTGTGGTCTAAAACTAAATTCATCACATATTCTCACCACATTTCTCTACTAGGCCACATAGGCATGTGAAGCACTATGCTCATTTTATAATACCAAAAACTTCTGGTTTCACCAGAAATACCTCACAGGGCCTCTTGCCCTATGCACACAACTATGAATTCAGCCACATTCACATGGTGAATTCCAAAAAGTGGAACACACTTTCCTTGATCCTCATGAAAAATCATCATGTTATACCTTGTCATCCACTCCCTTCTGAAATCTTTGACAAGTGTCTTCCACTGATAAAGCAAAGATCCACCATAACACACTTTCTTTCAGAGACTGATAACTCATCAACAAAGACACTCCATTTATAGTTTCAAAAAACCCTCAATCTTCTAATAATCATTCAGCACCTTTCTGTCTTCATCGCATAAACATGCAGTCCCAATGTCCATTAATAAAACAAAGATTTTTCTTCTCCTCTGTCATATTGATTCTTGACACCTTTTGGGGCCTAGTGTGACTAATAATTTGGAATATATCAAGTTGCCTTGTGAGCTGCCCTACTGTGGCTACACCTCTTCTTATGAAACAATTCCTTCCTTTCATAATGAGAACTTCTATCCTGGGTGTCAATATTTATCTCGTTTTTACATATTTGTCAAATCTGCATGGGGCTCACTACAATTGCCCTTTGCAGTAAATCCGTTGTGCACCTTTCCTGGTTGCTGTGCCTGTTTCATTTCTCAGCGCTCATGTCTGATATATTGTCTGATCTTGGACAAAAAACCCTTCCTTGTCTTGTGAGCTATATACTAGGGGGTCCGCTGGGCCCCCTCTTACTAAAAGGTCACCTTTAAGGTCGATCTGACCATGCCAGATGCTCTGGCGTCCGGTTTAGGTAGGACCAGGTACGACCGTCCCACTTCTTTGTCTGTCTGAGAACACCTCTTCCCTCAGGATCTCATGCACCAGTGCCCTGCTCTCCTTAAAAAGGTTTTCCCCTTCTGTTTTGGCATCTCTTATCCCAAACTAGTGCAGCTATCATCTCTCTAGTCCCTATTTTAAATCACCCTTATCCACAGACAAGGCTCTATGTTTGAGGCAGAACAAGCCTCCTATGTTTACATCTGTCCATCCTACATATTCTTGGCTTTCATATGTGTGTACAATGTGCGCTCTGTCATATCTGCATGGGTGTCTGCTGTTTATTGCAAAACCTGCTGCGTTTGCGGTGCTTGTGTTTTGTGAATGTATTGTCCATGGTGCACTGATCTTTTACACTTTTATAAAATCATGTGTACCCTTATGTGTGTGTTTGCATGTGTGCGTGAGTGTGCGTGTGTTCTCTCTTATGTCAGTGCATCTACATAAATGCCTTCCGATTGCATGCATCTGCATGCATGACTTTCCATTTGTATGCATCTATATGCATACCTTCTCATGTGCATGCTTCTGCATGCTTTATTTCAATGCTCACTTCTTCCCTTATGCTAAAATATAAAGATTTCATTTTCCACATCTATTTATCATATTTTGTCACCAAACAAAAATTGCCCTATTATTCATTTATCCTTTTCCTCCCTCGTAGATATCTGCTGTACCTAACTCACCTACCTTCACTAACACATTGGCCTGCTTTTTGCTGCAAATTGCACCCAACATAACATTTTGAACCCCAGCTACACTTCTTGTGATCTTGGACACATATTTTTTTTAAAATATTCTCTGAATGCCTCCATATTTCACCTACATGATGTACAGTGAAGAAAACATTATTCCCTTGCTTGGCACCTTTTCAATGTACTCTGAATTTTATTCGGTGCACGTTTTTAAACCTGAATGTACTGCACCTATCTGCCTTTCTATGCGTTTTTCATTTGACCGTCTGTCTCTTTTCTCTTCATGGCGCATTAAAAAAATATTTTATTCAAAAGAATAGATGCCTCATTCTCTTGTTATTTGCACAGCTATTTGCCACGCATAAAATCAGCAACTAAGTTAATACTTTTTAACATGTGCCCAATAATAAAAACATTCATCAGTCTTCCATCAGGTTGACTTAGCCAATCATTTTACACTAAGAAACAAATTCTGTAATTCTTAAACAATGTCCCAGTGTGGTTTTCTCTAACCTATACATGGCTTCACCGCCGTGAACATCAATTAATCACAAAAGCAATAGGCTTTAAAACAAAATCTCAACCATATAACCCCCAACTCCTTCAAAATTCCCACCACTTAAGTGGTTAAATTACTTCATACACTTCAATTCACAGACAAGGGCTTTCCTCAACATCTGATTGTTTCATCGTTAATCATTGTCATTTCTTCCGCACAAACTGGAAGCTATTCCTGTGAATTAGCCTCTGGAATGTATTATCTTATCTCTTAGTGCTTTAAGCGGGACACCGTTGCTCTGTTCAGAGTGAACTTAAAAACCATTTAACTACTGCATGCGTTTTCTTGGCTGGCTGCCAAACTACGGATTTCAGTTTGGGAAGACATCCCTATTTCTGCAAGATTATTTCCAAGGCATCTAACTAGCTTCTCTAAGCAAGAAAGGTATGTACTGGCAGATTTACAACCCCACTCTCTATCTACGCAGTTGGCTTTTTCAAAGCTTTAGTCACTCCTTTTTCAATTTTTTGTCATATCTTATCTTATCTTGGCTTTGTTTATACTCAAAGAAGTGTCGCTTTTTATTTTGTATATTATTTTAAGTTCCTAAAGGTGTTAACTATATAAATACAAGAGATTAACCCTTTAACTCCTAGCGTCTTCCTGCTACAGAGGTTTTAAAGTGACTGCATTGTCACACTTTTTCTCCACTAGCTGGCCTAATATTTATTTTTTCATGATTTAAATGACGCATACACAGAGGTGCATTCTCATCCTTAGCTTATTTTTACATCCCTCTTTTTCCTCTATTGATCACTATATTTTTATGGATTGGTGCCAATTTTTCCTCAAATGAATAAACATATCTTTTCTTGACTCTTTATCATAAAAACACATGCAAAACATAACACATAACACACACTACATATAGACAAACTAGACAGACTGGCCAGCCACATAAATCCTTGCCTACGCTCCTCGAGGCTCTCTGCCAAAGCACATCATGGCTCTCTGCCCCTAAAAATACTCCTACAGAGTTTGAGTCGTTCCCTTTAGACAGTCTTTAAACGTGTCCATGGCCCATGTCATCCACTATTGGGACTCTGGATATGACTCCTTCTGATATGTGCTGTGACGCAGGACACTTGGCTTAAACTAACTGTGACACTCTTCATCTCACAGTTTCTTAATTGCTTAGCTCCTTTCCTCAAGTCAATTACTTAATAACTTGACGCTCATCGTTTCAAGTTAATCACCCCAAGCCCCTGTTACTTCTTCTAAACTACTATATTACACTCTAAACCATTCATTATTCAAAAATAAGTCAACACATTTTCTAAAGACCCCCCAGAAATAGCTCTCCAAAAATAATTAATGTTACTAAAAGGCACCTGAAAAATAGCCCCCGAAAAATAATGAAATAACTTTTCTAAAAGGGGTGCCTCAAAAATGTCTAAAAGGGCCTCCCAAAAATGCCCCCCCAAAAAAATGAAATCATTTTTCTAAAAGGGGTCCCCCAAAACTTTTTCTAAAAGGGGTCCCCCAAAAATGTTCTAAAACAGGGTGCCCCAAACCTTTCTAAAAGGGGTTCCCAAAAAACTTTCTAAAAAGAGGTCCCCCAAACTTTTCTTAAAGGGGCCCCCCAAAAATGTTCTAAAAGGGGTCCCCCAAACTTTTCGGAAAGGGGTCCCCAAAAATCTTCTAAAAGGGGTCCTCCAAATTTTTTCTAAAAGGGATCCCCCAAAAATGGCCCTAATCCACAAGTGCCAAAACGCCCTTCCATGCTATCAGTTCTGGGAGCCCCCTCTCCTCAATGATGTGTGGGCATCTGCAGTTTTCCCCCCATCTCTCTCTCTCCCGGTCCTTTAAGCATGTACATCGTCTCTAGGTCCTTGGCCCTAGAATGAGCGTCTGATCATCAGTCCTCATCTCAGGGTCTCATCTGAAGCGTGTCATGTGTACAGGAGGGCCTAATGCCCTCCCTAGGGTCTTGGCATCTCATGATCAGGAAAGGCATTTTGGAGACCAAGCAGGAAAACAGGCAGAGACTCAGGCTGGAATTTCAAAGGCATCTTTATTCTTCCAGGGTACAGCAAGGCAGGACACAACAGTCATAATATATCAGTCAGGACTCCAACAATTATCAACCAAGCTCTGAATTCTGCCCCCTTATATATATTTTGCAGTTGGCACAGCTCTCTATTTCATGATGCAGTTCACTCTTATTGGCTTAGGTACCCAAAGACAAGCCCTTTCCCTTCTAGGGTTTGTTGACTGAACTGTCACGCACCAAGCACCCATGTCATACCTACGCATGCAACTAATAACAATTTTGTGAGATATTCCTGACCTTTAAAATTAATCCCTTGATGTCCCAAGAAAGAGCATTTCTGACATCAACCCTGAGATATATTTAGCAAGCAGCACCCTTGCTCCCTATCACAGGAGCCCACGTATGGGCGTCAGCTGTGTGCCCTCCCAGTGAACTCAGCAACTGTTGCGAGTTGACCAGATGTCTGTACTCTTGCTGCCTTGCCTTGAACACCAAATGCGTCACTTATCAAATAATTCCTGATAAGAAGTCCAGACATTATGTTCTCTTCTACTGAACTGTCAATGAACTGCTATGAGGGAATTATTTCATTATTTCATCATGACTTTGCAAAAGTCCACTATTTTTTATGCCCAGCAACCTTTTTAGAGTTGATCATAACTTGGTTCCTATTCAATCTCAAGCCTAGAAATTTGGTATCTATGATAAATGTACGCTACCCATCAGACCCTCTGCTGTGCAAAGCATTCTGACCCAAAAAATGTGTGTCGCCCTACAATGTGTTTTCTTGCCCCCTTAAGCTCTACAAATCTGATTTTTGCACACTCTGAACTATTGATCATCCTGACAAGTTATCTGCATTTGGTTGGGGGGGGGTGAGGTCTATCTCCTATACAGTCAGTTTGAGGGGGTGGGTCTACCCCCTGTACACCAGCTTGGTGGCAAACAGAGCCAGACTGGAGACTTTGTTATATGCCCCAGAATTCTGAACTATGTAAGGCTGAAAACATTTGGCATTTCCTCAGTGGCACTAGCTTCTGATCCCTTCTTTCTGTTTTAATGACCAACTCTTTCATGACTTAAACATCTGACCTACATCTGGCGGCAGCCAAAGCCATGCTTATGGGCACTAGGACAGCTTGCAGTCTTCAGATTGGGAGTGGAATTCGTATGTCACCTCTTATCAGTGCATGGGCTGACTGTGAGACCCTGATCATCATTCGGCCTCTATGGCTTCATCACACTAGAAATGTTTGTCACTGACTCTGACATATTCCATTTGTATGTATATACAGTGAGAAGGTTGATGAGAAATGGAACTGTAAGTTGATGTAAGGTAATAATGGGATGTGTGTTCATTTTGAGAAAATGAGGCCTTAATTTAGCCAATAATTAGAATTCATTTTGAATAATGTGAATGCAGGCAAAAAGAAAACAAATAGATTTGTAATTTAACAATGTATTTATTATCACATTTTGAAACTGCTGTACAAGCGCAATTATTTAGAAGAACAGCGTTGCTTCCAGACTAACACTGTTAAATCTTAATGTTCCATTGTACTTGTTGTACGCAGCTGCAAAAGTTATGTCATAGGGGCTTGATTTTGACCTTGGATGTATCGACGGGCATCAGGGAGCCAGGGAGAGTCCATACATGGGCGGATATATGTTGCAACTCCAGCTCTCTCTGAAAGCCAGTGTCACGCTACTGTGACAAATCAAATTCCAGGGTACCAGTGGTCCAGAGGTGAATATTGGTTTCTAAACCATCAATAAGCCCCACATCTCTAATAAGCCAGAATGGATCCGAACAGATTGGAATAAACAAGCATGCAATTAAAATGTTAAACCTCATTGTCCAATTTTGGTAATGTGGACGTAATGGCAGGCTTATCTCCTCTAAAGGTACTGGATAATTGATTAGTTGCAAAACAGCGAAAAGATTATTATTACCAAATGATAAAAGGAGTGTCCAGTCAAGGTTGAATGTACATATCTACTTTATTATTATCACTACAATCTAACAACACTACTAAATTACAAGCGACCCCATAAAGGAATGCAGAGAACAGACA
Source organism: Ambystoma mexicanum (assembly GCF_040938575.1). Lineage (NCBI taxonomy): Eukaryota > Metazoa > Chordata > Amphibia > Caudata > Ambystomatidae > Ambystoma > Ambystoma mexicanum. The sequence goes on along the minus strand of NC_090933.1, from coordinate 496,124,648 downwards.
GTTTCTAAGAATGAAAAGGGATGCACTCTAGATACTGACAGGATGGTACTTGTTATGGTTAATAACCACAATAAGGTTTCTTAGCTTCAGCAGAAATTACAAAAGGGGTCTTCTGTGAAGGTCCATGGGGGCAGAACCACTATGTACCTTTTGCTGTAAGTTTTCTTGGTGTTCAACATATTTGAATTGTCTTTAGGGCACTTTTCAGGCTTCTGTGACAGAATTCAAGAGAGGAGTCAGCTGCGGGTATCAGGTGGCAAGACGGTTTGGCGAGCAAAGCTTGATGAATGGCTGCAGGCTGGCCTAAACATAGACTCAGGGTCAGGAATCATTGTCTCAGTGCTGTTCGGTGGTTCTGAAGCACTAGTCGAGAGATCTCAAGTTTCTTACTGCAGCTTGACAGCGGTCAGCTTTGCAGACGGTTGGTTATCGAGGAACTCGACTGGGTCAGAAATGTCCTTTAGGGCAGATGGTTGTCGGTGCTTGTTCATGCACTTTCCCAGCTTCTTCACTGGGCTTGTGTCATCCTTTAAGGCGGATAGCCCAAAGATCGGGAGTGTGTTGCAGGCAGCTGCCTTGTCCTTGGTTTTCGGGTAGTACCCAGTGAGACCTAGGAAGGCTCTCACTTGTGTCTTTGTGATAGGGATGTCCCAATTCTTCACAGTCTGTACTTTAGCTTTGAGAGGTTGTTTCTTACCTCCACCGACAAGGTGGCCTAGGTAAGTCACAGTGCCCAGCGCTATCTGATACTTTGTGACCTTGATAGTCAGACCTGTGTTCTGCAGCACCTGTAGCACTTTTTTCAGGCAGGATAAGTGGTCCCCCCAGGTGTGGTTGAAGACAGCAATGTCGTCTAAATAGGTGACACTAAAGGGTCTTGTTGTACCGCTCAACAAGCCTGTTGGTTTCTGGATGGAAGGCCTTGAAGCTCTACACTCTTCCCACATAGCCTTCACATACGCTGATATGAAGATTGTTCTCCTGTGAGAAATGACTTCATTGGGGAAGTCAACATGGGAAAATATTCCAATCAGAGCCTTCACAAACACAGGGGCTTTGATGCTTCTCCGCAGGACAGCCTCAGGGTACCTAATGGTATGGTCTACCACCACTAAAATGTATCTGTTCTCTGAGCTCCTGAGCTGGTTTGGTGATCCAAATGACCCACATTGGCTACCAATAATGTATATGCCTATTCTCTTGAAAGTCCGTCCAACCACGTTTAGTGGAATTAATAGGGAATTCATGGCAGAAGCTTGACAAGTCGGGTAGGACCGGACAAATCCCTTAACATTTACACCAAACTGTGGCCAGTAAAAGTGTGCCGACAACCGGTCCAAGGTCTTTGTCACTCCCAAGTGACCCGCTAAAGGAATCTGGTGATCCAAATCCAAAAGAAACCTTCTGTGGCATTGGGGAATCACTATCCTCCTGGTTCCCTCACCCTCAGTGTCTTTTGGCTCACTGTACAGCAGTCCATCCTCCTAGGTTTTGTACTTTGGGAGTATATGGATCACATGTGGTACCCCCAAATGCCTCTTTATTGGGTAAAAATCCTGAACTTATTGTTGTTGCACACAATGTTCCTATGACATCTGCTGTTTCCTCCAACCATCAGTTGAAACAGAATGACTCTAGAAAACCTAGAAACATTATTGACTACAATGCCCAGAATGCTTATAGTACTGCGATAAGGAAGAGGAGGGAAGATTTGATGAGTATTACTAATGAGGTCAAGCAGACAATGCAGTCTAGTTGTTCTAATTCAAAACAGCTGAGCGGGACATTTAAATTGAAAGCCCAGCCACAGCTGAGGAGCAGAGGAAGGATTAGGAGAGCTGCAGGAGCCGCAGAACTCGAAACGAAGGCTATGACAGAGGTTGCAGGTGGAGAAGAAGTTGCAGGATTCTGCAGACTGTATGCAATGGGAAGCAGAAGCTGGGAAGAACACTGAGGAGTGAGATCCTGCTTGTATTGAAGTCACACCATGGCATCATGAAAACACCCGGAAATGCTGAAGGAAACCAGTGAGTTTACCTAGAGTGAGAGGTAACTCTGGGATGTTCCATAATGGACACTTATAATTAAACAATAATTGTGAAATCCGAATAAGTAGAAAAGAAGGGCAATCAGGGTATAATTCTCCTCAACTGGGACATCAGTTTGGGGAAACCTGGAACCCACATTGCCTCTAGCCAAGAGCATATAAAACAAAGAAAGAAGGGCAAATGGGGTACAAATTTCCTTACTTGGGACATCGGTTTACGGAAAACTGGAACCTGCATTGCCACCAGTCAAAAGACTGCAAAGCAGAGAAAGAAGGGCAAAAAGGGTGTAATTCTCGTAACAGGGGACACAAGTCTGGGGAAACCTGGAATCCACAGTGCCATTGCTACAAACAGAGAAACCATTGAGAATTATGTGAAACTAAAACCATTCCTGGCAGCCGAGTCAACCAGGAGAGAAACAAGTTAGATGAAGTTGAAGTCCATTCCTGGCAGGCGAGTAGACTAGAAAAGGAGCAGTTGTTTTCAAGAAGAGAACTTTGCTATTATAAAAGGGTTGTATGTGACGTCGAAATTATTCCTGGCAGGCAAGTAAACCAGGAAAGGAATAGTTGTCTTCAAAGAGAAAACTTTGTTGCTATAAAGAGAACTGAAGAAAGAAGATATTTAACTTATTTAACTTATTATTGCTTAATCCTTTTATTTTTTTTACAAACTATTGTGTAACACGAGCATTTGCTGTGCTATCCTGACAAAGATATCTGATGGAAAGAAAGGTTGTGACCATTTTGATATTTGGAAAGGATACTTTGTGGAAGAAACAGGTGCTTTGGTTTTGAACAAGTGCTTTGTGGAAGCAATATTTTCTTTACTGATTTGAAAGAAGTGTTGAACTGAAAAGAACATTGTTGAAACAGAACTATTGTAAAGGCCTTCCTGAATTGATTCATGGGAAGGGAATCAAACCCTGGTTACAAGGATTGCTTTATGGGGAAACTGAGTTTGAACATTTTAGCTGAGTTTGTTGGTTGAACTGAAAGCAAACAGGGTCAGATTCATTTGGACACAGGGTCATTATGTTTCTTTAGTTTTAGTTTGCTACGTAGGAACATTCTCATTAGGATAGGGGCAGATCAGTGTTTTTCTCACCCCTATTTAGTTCAATAAATATGACAAACCTTGAGAAAACTTCAACTTTGTGTCTGTCTCTCATTTCTGACCCCTCACAACACCTTGAACACTCCAGGGGCCTCGCCCTTAGCCTGCTCCTCTGCCTGCTTTTGCAGGCCCGCCAGAGTGTGACACCCTTTCTGGGCTTCAAAGAGGTCATACTGATCTGGGCCCCCAGCTGATATAAACTCATGCAGCTTGGGAAGGCCCTTCAGATCTGAACTTACCTGCTCCTCTATCTCAGGTTCCTCTGCTGCGCCAGGCAACTCTGAAGTCACTGAGCCCCCTGCTACCAAAGTAGGGTTCTCAGTGGCTACTGGCCCCTCTCCCCCAGGAGTAGGCGATCCAGCAGTCTGTGGAACTAGACCTGGAGCTACCGGCCACGCCTGTACATCACACAAGCCCTCTGGAAGCACTCCAGGCCCTAAGGCTCTGAGAGTCTTCAATCCGGCATCCCATTTGTCCTTTTATCTGGTGACTGACATGACTATCTCGGGGTCAGGAAGATCATTACCCAAAGGATATGGGGCAGGGATTGAGTCTTTCACTGCTACATGGTGCTGGGTCATTTCACCCCACCAACTGAACCCTACAATCGGCATGGGGCACTTACTGTTTCCATCAAACCCACTGACACTACAATCAGGCCCAGCAATATACTGTCCCGGCAGTGCCACTTGCCATGGTGTCTCTGACCACAGGAGTTTTGTGTCCATTGATATACACCTATTCTAAGAACAGTTGATTATTGTTTGGAACTGGGACCTCTACTGGAGATCCGGTACTGTTTCCACTCAGTGAAACCAGTCCACATTCAGCCACTCCATGGCCTAGTGGGAAGGTCTTCTCACGGATGCCCACACTAATGATGGCCTCCTCCATGAGTCCAACATTCACAATGGCTTGCTTGGGGAACCGTTGTGAGCAGTGTTACCTTTGCTACGGCTCAGCTCCTTCCAAATTAAACAACTTTTGGGTTGTGGGAACGCAGGTGTCCCAATGTTAGGGGTGCCTGCGCTCTGCTTTTTCTGAGTGCATGGCTGAACTGGTGTTGTGGGATTTCCCGTCAGGCTTTTGAAGACCTGACTTAGAAGATAAGTGGGTTGGACATTTGTTCTTCCCATCCCTGTTAACGTTGTTGTCAAAAGGATTTGTCGTCTGGTTTGGGTGTGCTCATTTATTTATTTGCTTCATTTATAAAGCGTGCAGCAGCCCAAGGGCTTTCTGGCACTGTTACAGAAATCGTAGGCATAGGTTACATGGTGTATAAGTACATTTGCAGTTGTCATGGGGTAGTACATAATACGAATAGTCTTATTTGAACAGCCAAGTGTTGTGTGCTTTGCTGAAGGCCCCATGGGAGGGTTCAGCTCTGAGTGAAGGGGGCAGCAAGTTCTAATGTTTGGCCACTATAAGAGGGGAGCTTGCGCCTCCTGCTTTGACACGTTTGACTTGCCTGCCTGCCTTTTTCAAAACTTGAGTATTTCCAAACCGTTCAGCAGCTTTTGCAAGCTCCCTAGGCTCTGTAATAATCTTGTCCACAAGATGCTGGTGTAGGTCGACCTCACAATTCTTCAATACATGCTCACATGCAATTAAATTGTACATCCCTTTAAATGTGTCAACTTTGTAACCAGACACCCACTTGCTGAGATATTTCAATGACAAGTGTTTAGACGCTTCAAATGTGTGCCCACTTTTCTTTCCGAGCCCTCTGAATTTCTTGAGATACTGCACTGGGGATTTACAGAACTTCCTCAGAAGGGCTGCCTTCATGCTCTCATAAACAGGCCTTTCCTTTGGAGTTAACTGAAGAATTGCATCAGTCACCTGGGTTTAGTTAAGTTTAGTTTATTTGCTTATATAGCAAACCAAACTCGGAGGTATCTAGGTGCTTTATCTTACATATACAATAATTGTTACATAGTGATGCAGTTATTACAAGAACACAGTAGTCTGATACAGAGGCACTAAGATACAGTAAAATGCAGTGTGGGCAATTAGATAATGTTACAAATTGCATACAGTGACTTGGAAAGTACTATACAAGTTATATACAGAATAGTATACTGGTATGGGGGTGGGGGCAATGAAGGGGATGTCTAGTGTTACATATCTAGACTTGATTCCTTTGTACGAAGTGAGCATAGCTGCATAATGTACAGCTTGGTGTATAATCGTATATGGCCACATATCCTTAATTAAGATGGGAGAAGAGCCAAGATTTTACCTAGTTTTGGAAGGAAGGGAAGGAGGGCTCGGCTCTTAAAGCAGGGGGAAGAAAGTTCCAAGTTTTAGCTGCCAGCACTGGGAAGCTAGACCCGCCGACCTTTAACAATTTGAATTTTGGGATGTTAAGGCAGTGAAGATAGTTAGCTCTGGTAGTTTCTGACAGATTTCTTTCTAGAGAATTTATCGATCAAGTATTTGGGGGCCGAATTTGAGAGGCATTTGTGAGTGATCATTAAGGTTCTGAACGTGATCCTGTCTTGTATTGGAAGCCAGTTAGTATTGCGTCTTGCTTGTGAGATGTGGTTGGCACAGGGAATATTTAGAGCTGATCTGAGGACATTGTTTTGCAACCCTTGCAACTTGTATAGGTTTCATTTGCTGGTGCCTAAGTATAGAGTGTTGCAACAGTCCAATTTGGAGAGTATAAGTGCTCTAGCAAGCATGATACAGCTGATGGTGGACAGGAAAGGTCTGCATTAATTTATTAATTTGGAGTAATAAGCAGTTGATGACGCTGTTGCGTTCACTTGTTTCGACAAGGATAGGGTGGAGTCTAAATAGACTCGAAGTGTTTTGCCATCCTTTGACACATTAATATTATTCCCATCAATGTTGAATGAAGTGTATTGGGGATCTAGCTTGTTGAGGCGGAGCCTGGAGCTGATGAGTAGTAGCTCGGTCTTGTCATCATTGAGACGAATCCTATGCTTGGCCATCCAAGCTTGTATTGTGAGGTAAATTTCATTGATTAGTGAGGAGTCTTTGTCGTATGAGCCTGAGAGAGTGAGGAGAATTTGTGTATTGTCCGCGTAATCTGTGTAAGGGACGCCCATGTCATCTAGGTGGTCAAACAGAAGTTTTGTAAAAATGTTGTATAGGGTTGGCGAGAAACAGGAACCCTGCGGGACTCCACATGTGATAGGTGAAGGGTCTGCTGAGGCTGATGGAGAGAACACCCTCATAGTTCTGTCTGAGAGGAAGGATTGGACCAATGCAGTGGCTTTGGGGGAGAAAGAGGCTGCTGTAGTCAGATGTGTGGTTAGGATGTTATGATCAACTAGATCGTACACTGCTGACAGGTCGAGTAATAGAAGTAGGGCAGGATTTCCAATAACTCTAGCTTTATCCATTTGGATTTTTAGGTCTAAGAGTGCTGTCTCAGTACCATGTCTTGGTCTGAATCCAGATTGTAGGAGGCCAAGGGGGTTATTATTTTTGCGATGGTTCTGTATTTGGATATAGGCTGCTTTGTCCAATATCTTTAAATGAAAGGAGACGGTTGTGATTGCTCTATAATTTGTTGGTCCGCTAGGGTCGAGGTGTGCTTTTTTGATGAGTGGCATGACCCAGCATCTTTAAGATTTTTTGGAACAGAGCATGAGGTGAAGGAGGAATTAATGAATGATGTGATAAAAGGAGCAAGTTGCTGAGCACCCTATTTTATAATTGCAGCTGGGCAAATGTCTCCCTGGCATCTGGAAGGTTTAAGACTAGCAATAATAGCTTCTACCTCTTTGATAGTTATTGAGGAGAATTTGAATAGGAAACAGGAGTTAGCGGGAGTAAAATGCAGTTCGCTTGGTTTGGCATTTGGTGTGAGGTTACTTTTTTTGCTTCCATTTTTGTTTGTATTAGTGCGATTTTGTCAAGAAGTGCCTTTTGGATTTTGGCGCACCATAGGGCATCTTCAATGCATGAGTCAGGTGGGGAGATAGGTGACTCAATCTCTGTGAGGATGGAGAACAGCTCTTTGGAGCTCGACTTGGCGTTTTGGATTCTGTTATTAAAAGTGTCACTTTTAGTTTTCAATTTGGCGGCTTTGTATATGTTGGAAGCATTATTGAATTTTCCCTTATTCTGGCTTGAAGGTTTTTTTTCCAGATAGCTTCTGAGCATCTTTTATCTTTGCGGAGGGCTTTTAAGTCTAGTGAAAACCATTTGTTAAGGTGTGCTTGGCTTTTCTCAGTTTCAGCTGAACTATTTGGTCAAGGGCTTGGAGTAAATTCTGGTTTTAGAGGTCCACCAATTTGGTAGGGTCCATATCTAAGTCCTTGTGTGGGTGGGTAATGGGCTGGAGGAGAGGGAGTATGCTCTACCAAGTGAGCAGGTGGTTGTTTCTGGTTAAGGCAGGTGGAACTTTTAGACCATGGAGAGGTGGGCTACTAATGTCATGGATCTCGAAAGATATGACGTGGTGGTCTGACCATACACACAGGGAATTTGAGATGATTTTTATGTTACAGTTTAGATTGGCAACCCAATCAAGGGTTCTGCCTTTGCTATGTGTTGGTTCGGAGATGTGCTGAGAGAAGCCTAGTTCTGTGAGAGAGTTTTCTAGGGCTGTGGCATTGACATCTTGGGAGTCATGCGGGCCTAGGTTCAGTAAACCCAGAAGCATGATTTGTGACCTTGCTTTAGTGTTCTGGGTGATTCTGGGTTGGTAAGTGACTCATCAGGGCTGCACTCCACCTTGTGTAGCTCAAAATCAAGCTTGTGCGCTTTAAACCAATCCAAAATGTCCTTCTCCACTTCATAAGCCTGTACTAAATCTTTGGAGATTTAGTGCCTGGGTTTATCCCGAGCACCTTGTGTGGAAACACTACTGCTGCCCTCGGAAGAGGTGGATTCCACTTAGAAGCTGTGCCCAGGCCTCGGACCTGAGGGTTGCTGCACTAGCCTCTGACACTCTGAAGTGTTGAGAAACCACTTTTGCCTTCCTGAGGGGTAGTTGGTGAGAAGCACTACTCGGGTTGTCTTCCTTGCCTTCTGCCAACCCCCCTTGTGGAAGGTATTTTCCATTTGGATACATGGGGCCTAGCACATCCCCCGGGGTCTCTTCACCAGATACCCTAGCTTCTACCCAGGCTCGGAGGCTGATCAGCAGCTCAGGTTTATTAATCCTGGTGCTGTGAGGAAGTCCCCTCTCTTGACATAGGACACCTTTGCTCATACCTTTCATAGTCTCTATGTCAAGATCCATGATTATTAACCAATACCTGGGAGCGTTCTAAACGTTGATTGTGCCAGTACTTTTATCATTGGGTGACTAAGCTGTGCTTAAGGCTCCAACTAGATCTGACCATCTGCCACCAATGTGACAAATCAAATTCCAGGGTACCCGGGGTAAATATCAGTTTCTAAACCATCAATCAGCCCCACACATCTAATACACCAAAATGGATGCAAACAGATTGGAATAAGCAATCATACAATGAAAATGATGAGCCTTCTTGACGATTTTGGTAATGTAGACTGAACGGCAGGCTTATCTCATCTAAAGGTTGTGTATCATTGATTAGTTGCAACACAGCAAACATTCAATTATTACCCAATGATAAAAGGAGTGTCCAGTCAAGGTTGTATAAAAATATCTACTTTATTATTATCACAAAGAAAGTCTAACAACACTACTAAATTACAACACACCCTGTAAAGGAATGCAGAGAACAGACCATTTCTGAGAATGAAAAGAGATGCACTCTGGATACTGACAAAAGGGTAGTTGGAATGGTTAATAACCACTATAGTTTGTTAAGGTTTCTTGGCTTCAGCACAAAGGACAAAAGGGGTCTTGAAATGTCTCTAGGGGTCTTTTCGGAAGGACCACGGGGACAGAACCACAATATACCTTTTGCTGTAGGTATTCTTGGTTTTCGACAGGTTCGAGTTGGCTTCAGGGCACGTTGCAGGCTTCTGTGACAGAGTTCGAGATGGGAACCAGCTGCGGGTATGAGCTGGCAAAACGGTTTGGCGAGCAAAGCTTGACGAACAGCTACAGGCTGGCCTACACAGCGACTCAGGGTCAGGAATCATTGTCTCAGTGCTGTTCAGTAGTTCTTAAGCTCAGGTCGGGACATCTCTGGTTTCTTTAAGCGACTGCGGCTTGACAGCAGCCAGCGTTGCAGTCGGTTGTGGACCGATTAACTTGACTGGCTTGTGAATGCCCTTTAAGGCGTACGGTGGTAGATGTTTGTCGATGCACTTCTTGCAGCTTCTTTACTGGGCTTGTGTCATCCTTTAAGGATAGCCCAAAGCTCGGGAGTGTGTTGCAGGCAGCTGCCTTGTCCTTGGTTTCAGCTTCAGAGACCTTCTGGCACTCCCATTCCAGAAAGCTTGCTGTGGAACCGAGCAGGGCATGCTGTGTACTGACTGCATGCCCGTTCCAAAGTGGCTGGAGGGTCCTCGGCATTCTTTTCTCACTCTGTTCCCTGGGAGATGTTTAGGGGAGGGGTCTTGCTTCCCTCTTTGGATATCCAGGCCTTCCTTTACTGGCAGAAGGTGTAAGGCAGACTATACCTTCAACCAAGGTCCAAGGTTGAGGTCTTCTTTCTTACTTCTTGTGAAGTCTTCAGATGATCTGCTTAAAGAGGTCTTCCAGACCCCTTTTAAAGCCAAGTGGGGCACAGTGTTTGGTGTAAGCCTACCTCAGTGAACCAATCCTGGAGTCCCTACCAACAATGTTCTACATGTGTGAGGTCATAACCAGAGTGGTTTGCAAGAGGAACAGGTAAAGGAGTGAAAACAGGAACAATGTGTGCCCCAGAACTAATATGGTGGAACCCTTCTCTCAACATAAAGAGGGGAGCTCTGGGCTCACTCCCTGTGCTACTAAGTCCCACCCATCTTCCTGCCTGTTGTGTTCAAAGTGTCTCTCTGGTTAATGGTCCTCCCTGTGTGGTTCCTGTTAAAGCGACAGGTCTCCCTTGAAGATGCTGAGAGACCAGACTCTCTGGCTCCTGCAAACTACATTCTCATACCTTATGAATGGGGTCCCCCTAGTGGGGGTGGCCTACTGCAACAAAAGACCCAGACATGACAGTTTACTGCCATTGATACTGAGAAGTGGAAGCTAGCTTCAGGTTGACACAGTTACATATGAAAGATTATTGGCTTTCCTGCCTCCTTTGTTATCCTCTGCAGCCAGACCCCGGGTGGGCCTGTTTGAAGTACCCACGGTTGGTATGATATTTGCTGCCACCAGCTGCAGGGCCAAACAAAATAGCACAGCGGTTCCATGGAGCCTCTGTCAGTTAATCAGGGTGACCATGGCAGGGGGAAGGTTGGTCCTCCTCTTCCTGGGGATAACATTGTGCACTCCTGGCTGTCATATTCCAACTAAATATGGCACGGTCGGACTGTGCCTGTAAGCGTTTTCCAGCCCGGAGTACACAGGTCTATGCTTGCCATGGTGTGACCATCGGAAAATGTGTGTGGAATAACCTCACACAATTTCTTGAGGTCGGTCTACCATCCGTCCATTTAATTACACATTTAAAAAAAGCCCAGACAGGCGAACGCCCACCATGTGGATGGTCGAATTCCTCACAGTAGCACTGTGGTATTTCAGAGATGCATGATCATTCAACAGACAGTTTAACACATAAAGCCGGTTACGGACTGTGTGTCAAGCAGTCCACTGAAAAAACTAAAGAAATTGAGCATCTATGAATATCACAGTGCATTAAACGGCTAGTGAGCGGAGGTCTTCGGTTAGAATACCCAGGACGGGACAAAAAGAATGTTATTGTCCAGTACTGGCCATTCAAACCCGAGGCCTGCTGTGACAAGACAGTGTTGCATCATACTGTGCTATTTTGGTGCTCAATTTCTCTTGTTTCGTTCAATAAACTGCATGACACGTTAAGCCCTTAATGGGTTTTATGTGTCAAATAATCTATTAAATTAAACAGAAAATGAGTACTGATGAAATAGCAGTGTCAGGGCACACTGGCTGGTTAGTGGCAGCATCCCCAGCATGGGACAATAAAAACAAAAGCAACCAGACGGCCAGGAAAGACAATTTTTGTGTGGGGGTCACTTCAGGCCACTCTCATCATTTAGGCCACACCCCCTAACTACAGCCCTCCTCCCTCAATTTCTCACCTCACTTAAAGCACTGATTGTCTCTTCAAAAACAACATAAGAACTGCCATGGTGCTGGTCTAAGAGGGATGAGGCTGCAGATAAGCCATGATGGATATGCAAACACAGGGTCAAGATGGTCATTGCGATATACAGAATCATACCATGCATGGAGACTAGAGAATGCATAGGTGCATCAGCTTCGTGATAACAACAACCAAAAACATGTTTTTCCACCTTCATTTTCACAAATGTGAATATTAATGATAATTATGTTATTTATATAGCGCTTTCGTTAAAGTGCTTTACTTAGAGCATATTTACATACAATATCACCCAACCAAAATTGGTATTCAATCCTGAATCCAATACATCGACCCTCACCGCAGCTGTCATGCTGGAGAATATAGGAAAGAAGGCAAGAAAAGTTGAGCAAGGGGAGTGCATACTGAAAGAAAAGTAAGTAATATTAAATGTACGAGATATTGCTGGGCACGTGTACATCACTCCCTCAGTTACATTGGGACATATCAGCCAGATTATTTAACACAGGCCTTTCGGGAGCCAATAAGGGCCAGTCCGATAAGCCACACAACGTCCAATATGGGAGAAAAATCTATTTTAAAATGGTGTTTCACTAAATGTGGTTGATTCTATCGTACATTTTTTTCTCCAAATTGCTCATTTTAAATATGAGTTACACCTGTTTTTGAAAAAAAAGACAAACTCAGTATCATTTTCAATGAAGGAACATGTCGCTTTCATTGCGCATGCATTTCCCGTGGACGCGCGTTTGGAGACACATATTGCCAGTGGAGTTTCTTATTTTCATGCACAAGATAAGAAAATTGACTGTTATCCCAGGAGGAAACCGCCACAGATCAGTTCTAGTTAGGCTGGAGGATGTAAATCAGGCTGCCCTCCGCAGGCATCCAGAAAATCCATTTTCTGTCGTCTGGACCACCCTCGTAGCTGAAATGCCCGAATACTATATTTGAAACCAGGGGCACTGGCGTAACAGGGGCCCCCGCAGCCCCCGCAGTGTGGGGGGCCCCACCAGCACATGTTGTGTGGGGGGCCCCCTGGATAAAAAAAAAAGAAAAATATTGTTAACTCTGCGTTCATAAAGAATTTCTGTAACAAATCATTTCTTTATGAAGGCAGTGACTACAAAAATAAATGTTCTTTTTGAAGTCTGAGGGCTGCACCCCCCCCCCCAAGGCATGGCTGACCCTAGGCTGGAGGTCTCCATATCATGGGGTGGAGGGAGCCCTATGACTTAAAAAAGAAAGTTTATTTTTGAAGTCACTCTGCCTTCCCAAAGAAATTACTGCCGTTATGGTTCGGTCCTTAACAGAAATAATTTCTTTATGAAGTCAGAGTGACTTCAAAAAGAAACAATGGGTCTCAATACGGGTTTGGCGGTAATTGTGCCGGTGCTACCGGCAGGTTGCCGCCGGACCCGTAATGATTTACCGGTGCCCGACTTCCTGGGAACACAGGGAGATTACAAGCCCTTCAGTCCGGGGAGTCAGGCGCCGGCAAATGATAAGTCCCCATTTCCATTGGACTCCATGGGAATGGGGTCCACGGAAGCACCGGCACCATTAGTAATGGTGCCGGTGCTTCCATGAAAACTCTGCGGGTGGGTGTCGTTTCGCCTGGCAGGTCTGGTCTAACCTGCCGGGCGGGATAGCAACTGCCCGCAGAGCTGTAATATGTCGGTCCGGAAACAACGGTGCCGGTACCGTTGTTTCCGGACCGGCATAGTTGTAATGAGGCCCAATTCTTTGGGAAGTATTAGGGCTCCCCTCAACCCCATGACCTGTGTATGTGTGTGTGAGTGTATGGTGAAAGGCAGCACAATTAAATGTATAGGTGGCTGCCTGTGTGAGTGTATGGTGAAAGGGTGCACACTTTAATGTACGGGTGGCTGCCTGGGTGTGCCTGTATGGTAAAAGGGTGCACACCTAAATGTATAGGTGGCTGTCTGTGTGAGCATATGGTGAAAGGGTGCACACTTAAATGTATGGGTGGGTGCCTGGTAGTGTGTGCCTCTATGGTGAAACGGTGCACACTTAAATGTATGGATAGCTGCTTGGGTGTCCCTGTATGGTGAAAGAATGCACACTTAAATATATGGATTGCTGGGTACGCGTGTGTGTATATGGTGAATGGTGTGTGTGCTTGCGTTCAGGCGCTAAACAAATCTACATTTTGCGGGGCTAACCCTTCAAATATCGGGAGAGGCGCTAACTTCATGGGCAGTGAGGGAGGGGCAAACTTATTTGTGTGGGGCATCTCATTTCTTTACGCATTTTAATGAGACTATTCTAGTGCAGCTTCAATGTTACAAGCAGTTAACTCTCTCCTTTAAGTTTGAAAGCACCCACTTATGTACTGCTGTGAGAATGAGCAGTCTCCTGCTGCCTTCCTACCCTTCCAATCACTCCGCTGGCATGCAAGTATTAAACCCACATCACGATTTCAATTGCCTAAAAATGTGGCATTTGAATGCAGGTGCAAACAGTGAAATGCTTTATGTTAGTAATTGCTGGGCCCTTGTCAACAGCAAAACCCAGGTGCCATTTAAGATATGTGTCCTGTTCTGTCTGGCAACTGCTCTGAAGGTCGACCAGGTTGAGTCATCATAGCCCAACATTTCAGGGGGAAGGGGGAGGGAGTGCTGAATCCCAGTCAACTCAATGGTGTTGCACCAATACTTGCGTTTAATACCTTGATTACTCATTACTCCTAGCCCTATTCTTCCTCGTCCCAGTGTGTATGAGACAGCACTTGTGTAAGAGGCAGAGTGCCTTATACACAAGTACTGGGATGAGGTAGAGGTACATGGAGGTAATGTCTGACTTAACTACCTGTAATCATCATTACTCCTAGTCCCATTTTTCCTCATCCCTGTACTTACCTATGAGGAAAAGAGCCTCATCCATAAGCTCTGGGACAAGGAAGAGGGACGTGGAGGTAATTCTGGGCACAGAAGCTGAGTTTGGAGGTTGGGGTAGGGTTGGGAGGGTGAAGGGATGTGTGGGAGGTGCAGGCTTATGCAACAAACCATAAAGGCTGTTCATGTCCAGGCTAATCAGGCATGATGTGTGATATTAGTGGCTAGAGAGGCAATTTGGTGTAGCCAGTCTAGTCATTCCTCTGTTTGGTATGACATTTTTTTAACTGGGCATTTCTTATAAAGCAGTCCTGCTAAGAGAATTACCTGGCTAGACTGCCATTTGGGTGCTGCCAGTCTAGCCGCTTCTTACTGCGCCTTTGTATATTTTTCTGGGCATCTGTGATCAAATGATATGATATAAGTCATTTATAACGCGCCTGTACACAAGTGTTTCTAGGCGCAACAAGGAAAGGACGAGAAAATAGAGGGAGGACAAGACAAACAATCTTACTAGGCCTTGTTTCATTCAGATCATGCAAGTCTAAGAATGAGAAGTGCAAGGGGAAAGCGAGGGGGGAAGTGCAAGGGAGAGGAGATGGAAAAACAGGGCAGCAATGCTCTGAGTAAGTGCAGCGCGGCTCTGTGTAGTGCAAGGAGAACAAGGGACTGTAGGGTTACAGTTGCAGTCCCTAGGTTCGTGGTAGGCCCAGAGGCAGTGCAAGGGTGACTGTCAAGAAAGAGTCTGGACTCAGTAAGACTCTGAGGGTAGCCAAGCAACCAGTCGGTACAGCAGACAGGTAGGTCAGGTAGGCCAGCAGGGGAGGGAGAGAGAGAAAGCAGAAGAGAAGAGGAAAGGTTTGAGCTGCTTCCAGAACTTCAGGTGGTCCGGCTCAAGTTTGAGAGGGACAGGGAGGCTATTCCAGAGGGAGGTGCCTGCAGAGGAGAGAGATCTACCACCCACTATCTGCCTGGAAAAGTGTTTAACCCTTAGAGAGTTGTAGGTAACAGAGGAAAGGGCTTAAGAAGGAAGATATTTTGGAAGAGAGCGTTGGATGTAGTGTGGGCCCCAGGCCCAGAAAGCCTTGTGGACAATGCAAAGGGTCTTGAACTTGATCCTTGCAGCAACTGGGAGCCATTGGAGATATTTCAGGGCTGGAGAGATACGATTCTCTGGGTTTTGAGTCCTGTTCTGGATTAGTTGCAGAGGGTGGAGAGTAGAGGAAGTCAGATTGAGAAAGAGGCTGTTGCAGTAGTCCAGCCTAGAGAGAACCAAGGCTCTGGAGACAGTGAGCTTCTGGGGGAAAGTGAGAAAGGGAAGAGTACCTTTGAGGTGGAGCAGCTGGTAGTGGGACTTCCTGGCGACATCCGAGATGTGAGGAGAGAATGAGAGAGTGGAGTCAAAGATGACACCAAGGTTGTTTGCCTCACACAATGTCGAAGGAAGAGGGCCCAAGTCGGGCGGCCAGAGTGAGAGAGGGAAAGCAGGGCCAGGAGTCCAAATGAGAAAGATCTCCATCTTACTGACATTAAGGCAGTAGAGATTGGGCGATAGATTGCCAGGCAGGCAGGATCGGCAGACAGCTTCTTGAGGAGTGGATGCATAAGGCAGTGCTTAAGGGGGGAGGGGAACATGCCAGTGGTGAAAGTGTGATTACAGAAATCGGCCAAGGCTGGAACAAGGGTGTGTGCATTGAAACACATATTTATATCGTTCTGCTAGTGCAGTGTGCAGCATATACCTTCAGCAGCACATTCGTGGGTATTGCACAAGCTTGATGATTTATGGAGGCCCAGAGTGTGGCGTGACCAGTGATTTGTTGCTGAGTTGGGGGCCCCCCTCAGCATGGCTCGCAGGGGCGCCCCCACATTTTGTGTTACACCACTGACCAGGGGAGCTCTGTTTCGGAATTCACTGGCCTGGCTCAACTGCTGAGATGCGTCAATGGTGCCCCAACAAACGCATGAGCTCACGCCGAGAAGTCTGGGTACCACGCATGTGCAAACGGGACATTCCAGATAGCAGACAATGGCAGTCCCTGCCACATTAATACATGCTCTGGGATAAGAGTCCTGTGAATGTTATAGTCATTCTGCTGTGTTTGGGAAGATGACGGCTCAGGGCAAGATGCCTGCTACTAGTGGGTAGAGTATTATTTGTCAGCCGATGGCTTTGCAGTTAGGAATGCGCACGGTATTCATAAAGGACAAAGTCATGTTTCTGGAGTCTAAAAATAAATATACAGAGACTATAATTGAATAGTTATCATTTATTTGTTATTTTTTTTAATTTTTTTATTACGAGTATATAATCACCGAAGTGATTTTTACAAGAGGATGAAAAAAAAAACTTCAATTTACAATTTCTAAAAAGTCATTACAGAATGTTTGAAGCAGAGAAGAGATCCAAAGTCAGGAGAAGCTGTAGCTAAGGGAAGCATGAGCAAGTTCAAAGCAAGTTCAAAGACACACCCAGCCCTCCTGGTGAGTGGTCCATCCAACGCCCAACCTGGCATTTCACCCCTTGTGCTTGTGCTTAAATGGGTCCGCTCTGCCCAGACTGCAAATCTGTGTGTGGAAAGATTTGATCCAAAATTTTGGTGGCTGCTATTGTCCAAGAGGGTCTCAAGCCTCCTATTAGGCGATCCCACCAGAGTGCTCCATCGACCAAGTAAGCTTGCTTTAAATGGTGAAGCAGGTACGGCGATCTATATTTGTCTGTTCCTGGACACAATAGAAGAAGATGCCGTAATGTTTCGATCTGTTGGGTGTCAGTACAAAAGCGGCAGATATTAGTTGAAGAAAGGCCTCTTATGTGCAGGATTTCGTTCGTAGGGAGCAAATTGAGCCTAGCAAGGAGTAGAATATTCCGGGTTTTTCTGCTTGGATGTTTTATCAAAAATGGTTGGATTGTATTTAGTTTTCTGCATGTTGGAGGTAGGTTGCTAGTCATCTTATACTCAGAGGCTTTGTCGAGTGTATTTATCCAATCCATTTCTTCCATGCGGGTTTTGGTTTTTGTTGGATTACCCAAAAGTGCTTCCATAGAGCTGCCGCAGATTTCAAGCTGTACTATACACATTGCCTCCCATTTGGACAGAAGTATGCTTGTACCTAGATTCATCTCCGCCTGCACCAATGAAAACATTGTCGGGGAAGAAGGGTCTTTGATCTTCCTGTATAACATAACAGAAGCCCTAGTTACTATTGACTCCAGAGATGAAAGAGACAGTTCACGTCTTATCAAAGCTAGTGGAGGCGGTAGATTCAACAAGGAATGCCAAAAAAGGCTCTCCAGTCTGGACCACAGTAAGAGAGGTAAAGATGGCATGGCATCCGCTTCATAGGTAATCGTTGGGATAACTTTGTCCCAATAGAATTTGAGTAAGGGCATCAATGAGAAGCGCCCATATTTTTTGTCCAGTATTTTCGCTTATGAGATGAGGGTTTTAATTTTTTCCAAGAGGTGCTGCATCGCTAAGTCTTTAGCTGTCGAGTCAATGAGAACCCCCAGATATTTGAATTTTGCTACTTGTTCAAGTTTGTTTCCCGCCAAGAACCATGAATTGATCTTCTTCCTCTTGTTGTTTTTTTCAAACTCCATGATCTTTGTTTTTTGTTTGTTCACTTCTAGGTCATTGGCAGCTGTATATGTGGTCAGTGCAGTTAGCTGGCGTTGTAGGCCAATTGGGGTCTGGTCAAGTTGGATAAGGTCGTCCGCATACAAGAGTCTTGGGATCTTCTCCTTGCCCAATTGTGGGGAAAATGCTTGTGTTGTAGTTGATGTTTCTTTGTAATCCCCAAAGTATGAAAGAAAAAGGGCCGGAGCTAGAGGGCAACCTTGTTTGACCCCTCTGCTAGTTGTTATGGCTGATGAAAGCAGACCACTAGTATACAAACGCACCTGCACCGTTGTAGCAGCGTGTAGAGCTTTGATGGGATTCAAGATCTCCTGTGGACAATCCCAGTTGTTGAGTTTTTCCCAAAGTTTCCTTCGATTGACTAAGTCAAAGGCCTGGGAGAGGTCTATGAATGCCAAGTACAAGTTCTGATTTGATTCTCGGGCTTTTGCTTTTAATAGGCTGAGAATAAAGATGTTGATGCTGGTTCCTACTCCTTTTTTGAAACCGGATTGAAGAGGGTCATTACAGGGTTCGCTTTTCGCCCAATGGTTGAAGTGGTCCAACAATAGGGATCCATAGACCTTCCCTATGACGTCCAGGAGAGCCACCGACATTTATTTGTTATTCAGATTGTTATGATGTTGTAGTTGCGCCATTTGCCTGAACCAAAATCTTGGCCCTCAAAGTTGGCAACAAATGGTTCTCAATTTCATAACCCTGGCATCTGTCCATTTTGGGCCCAACACATAGCAATAGATCATTCCCTTTCTCCCCCCCAGAAAAGTGTAGAATGAGTCTTGCTTTGTTTTTTGGCATAAAAAAGCCACAGATTTAAAACCATCCTTGACATATTAGTGGAAAACACTCAGAAGATGCGGCGACTGCTCCGTGTCCAAATAACCTGCTTCCCCCTTTCCTTCCCCAAGAGTCCAGAATAGGCCCAACTCTCCCAACCTTTGCGTCCGAGCCTCTCCTGCCCCTGCAGGCGCTCCTGGGCGGGGAGAGTGCCATGTCCTTGGGGGAAGCAGAGCCCTTGTTGTTCCCCCCAGACGCCCCTGCCGCTTAGGCTCCCAAGGGGCGCTGGTCTGAGAAGAGCGAAGACCCTTCTGGCTTTCTCCTGGCTCATCCGGAGTCTGTCTCTTGTGTTTGTTCGGCCAAACACCGCCACACCGCCTTGTCGTCCTGCGATGTCGACGGCCAGGCTTCTCTGCTTGTTCCGTTCGTAGGGTGGGTGGGTGTAAAACGAAATCCTCTTCTCCGTGTAGGTGGGCGGGCGTCCTTCTGCTGCGGCAATGCTGGCTGCAGTAAGGAGCCCGCCCGCTATAAAGGGATAGCCCCTCCCCTTTCTTTTGTTTGCCCTTCGCCGGGCTTTCCTCATGTTTCGCTGCGCTTTCCCTTTTTCATGGGCTTTCCTCTTATTCCGCCGTGCTTTTGGCCGGCGCCTCCGCCTCTTCCAAGGTGGGGGAGGACAGGAGGAGGACACCGCCCGGGTTATCGGGGTGCCTCCTCCATTTTGCTCTGCTCCATTCGTCATCACTGGCATAACCCTGGCATCTGTCCATTTTGGGCCCAACACATAGCAATAGATTATTCCCTTTCTCCCCCCCAGAAAAGTGTAGAATGAGTCTTGCTTTGTTTTTTGGCATAAAAAGGCCGCAGATTTATTTCCACAATATCATAACACCATACTGCACATATTAGTGGAAAACACTCCGAAGATGTGGCGACTGCTCTGTGTCCAAATAACCTGCTTCCCCTTTCCTTCTCCAAGAGTCCAAAATAGGCCCACTCTCCCAACCTTTGCGTCCGAGCCTCTCCTGCCCCTGCAGGCGCTCATGGGCGGGAAGAGTGCCGTGTCCTTGGGGAAGCTGAGCCCTTGTTGTTCCCCCCAGACGCCTCTGCCGCTTAGGCGCCCAAGGGGCGCTGGTCTGAGAAGAGCGAAGACCCTTCCGGCTTTCTCCTGGCTCATCCAGAGTCTGTCTCTTGTGTTTGTTCGGCCAAACACCGCCACGCCACGGGTGGGTTACCGCCCACCGTGGCTCCCCCTTTGCTCCTCTCCTTACATTTCCAGGATTTTTTGCATAGCTTCCAGTAAAACAGATCCATTCCCAATGGTGATCAGTGCACTCCATCCTTGAGCAAATATTCCAGAGATTTCAAGTCAATCCGGCCGTGCCTGATCTGCCCAAAGCCTCTGCCCCTGCAGAACTTTGCCATTGCACAATTTAGCTTCCACCTAGACTTCTCCACTGCTGCGTGATTATCCGCGCCTCTCCATTCCGGTCTCGGGATTATCTCAGACCGTACAATTTCTGTTTCACCCAGTTATGATATATGATATGATATGATATGGTATTTGTAACGCGCCTATACACAGGTGTTTCAAGGCGCGACGAGGCAGGGAGGGGAGGAACAAGGGGAGACAGACAACGATCCTACTAGGCCAGGTGACATTCAGATCGCGCAAGTGCAGGGGTGGGGGAGGGGGAAAAGTGCAAGGGGAAGGGGAGGGGGGGAAGTGCAGTACAAGGTAAGTGGCGTAAAGTAATAAATAAATAGGGCCAGCTGGTGGCAAGTGCAAGATAAGTGCAGAAACAAGTGCTGGGGAAGGGGGGGGGGCTGTAGGGATACAGAGACAGTCCCGCAGTGCAGAGGGGTTTCAGGGCATCAGTGCAAGTGGAGAGTGGCTGGGCCCAGGACCGAGGCCGTTTAGAGTGGTCCAGTTGCAGGATCAGTGCAGTTTCAGTGAAGAATTAATTAGCTGTTCAGCAGGGGAGAGGGAGAGAGAAAGCAGAAGCAAAGAGGAAGGTTTTGAGGTGCTTCCGGAACCGGAGATGGTTCTCCTCAAGTTTCAGGGGGGCAGGAAGGCTGTTCCAGAGGGAGGCCCCTGCCGCGGAGAGAGATCTACCCCCAGCTCGTTGCTTCGAGAAACGGCTAACCCTGAGGGAGTTGGAGGCGGATGAGCGAAGGGCTCGGGAAGGAAGATATTTGGGAAGAGAGAGTTGAAGGTATTTAGGACCCAGGCCCCAGAAGGCCTTGTGGACAATGCAGAGGGTTTTGAACTTTATCCTCGCAGCCACTGGGAGCCATTGTAGAGATTTCACTGACCTGCCAGCTCCTGTAATGAGAATGAGAACATCCTTTCCCACATTAGAGCCCCCCTTCCCGGGCTTGTCAGGTCGTTACCTCCCAAGTGTATGACCAAAATGTCCAGTTTTTGCTGTTTCTCTAGCATCTTGCGCCCTCCCGCTTGCCCCAGCCCTAGACACAATAGAGTGTCCTAACACCCATACCGATCTCCTTCTCCTCCCGGCGGGTGCTGATGGGATGACAAGGCGGCAAGTCAATGTATAGTTTTTCCGGTCTGATGTACCTCTTAGAACACCCGGACCTTTATTTCCCAATCTGCCTGATTCCACAGCCCCTAGGCCTATGGCTGCAGCCCCCAATCCACTTATCCTAGCTCTGCCTGCCCCTGCAGGAGTTACCACGTTGGGAGAGCGCCGTTCCTGCCGGGTGAAGTTGCGCTGCATACTTTTGTTATCATTTGAAAACCAACTCGCCTTTTACCTCACTCTACTCTCTTGCCGATTGCCTGCCCTTGTAGTAATTCACCAATCTCTGATCATGACCGGAAGGAGCCAGGCCATTCTCCTTTTACATCAGCCTCCTTTCCCTCTTCTGTCCTTCCAGTAACACCAAACTCCCCCCGTTACCTGTTCAATGACCACTGAAGGATGGAGTATGGGTTGGTCTTACTGATCTGTTCTTGAAATCCCGCTTCCAAAGGCAACCCTCTACCCCAGCGTCCTGCTCCTATTCCTCCTTGTAGCCTGTAACGCCCGCCAGATGGCCTCCAGTCATACCTTCAAAAATCTTGCTGTCCCTTGCGTCAGGCGCCATGCCAATGGAACCTTGTTTTTGGCATTATGATGTTCAGTCTAAAGTGGTCCCTGAGCCCCTTCAATAGTAATTGGATTTGCTTCCATACTAACTCACTCCGGCCACTGTGAGAGTCCTCCCTTCCATAAGCTCTGCGTGCTACCCTTGTCGTACAAATCTGTACCTGTAGTGAGAATATGCATACTATACCCGATGTACATTTCACCTAATCCATACTCTATGAGGCTTTTATACCATAATAATATCTTCAACCTCTGTTTGATTCCCCTTTAATACCCACAGCGTGTGAGCTGGCCAGCCAAGCTTGTCCCCACCTAGACATAAACCCCATTCCCTCGGGGAATCCAAAAGCAGTCTCACCCTCAAACGATAAACCCCCAAAAGTCCAGTACCTTCCGTGGTCCTTTTTGCGGCTTTTCCCGACAACTACTCTGCTACAATAACACATCCACCAGTGTATCAAATGGGTATTTAATTCACCCCCCAGCCCCTTAACACAAGCGTCCCAGCTGCTATACCCTGTATTCCAACGGCCACTCCTGTATGTTCTAGGCAACAACCCACAAACGTCCCTTAATATCCAAACCTAATGCTGTCATTGCTTGTACCTTGCCGTGCAAACCCTTCTACCCAAGAACACCTCCACCGGGCTGCTTTCCTTGGACCTCCCCCTATATCACTTCCCCATTGCATGTATGCCACAATACCACCGTGTCCGTATGCTGTTGCCCCCAACCTCGTCTAAATTGCCCTTGAGGTGGGTCTAACACGTCCCTCACTGTGGGAGCTGCTTTCTTTGCACTATTCCCTTGCCCCACCACTGAGGCTGCTACATCAATTGTAGCGTCTGGCCTCCCCTTCTCACGTGTGGTGCTCCATAGTGCGCATATTTTCTTTGCCTCGGCCCTGCCCCAGAATCCCCACAGCCAGCCTTGAACACACTCTTTTTTTTATTTTATTGGTTTATACAAACCTTTAAAATAACAACAACATCTACACACACATATTTACATACCGGCATAATTTTTCCCTTACCGGCATACCTCGTAATGAGACCCACAGTCTTTCACCCAATGATACTTTTTACAGGAGTTATCCCTTCCGTTTGTGTCAGACAGTTTTCAATTATTTCCAATAACATCGTTAGAGGAAGTATTAGTTTTAGATCAGTTCCATGAAACATCATCCTCCACCAATCGTCTGCACACAAGGATGGATGGTTTAGGCTCCAGGGACCTAAGTGAATAGTCCTCTCAGATCTTAATTTAGTACAAAATAACATTGAGGGCCTCATTACGAGGTATGCCGGTAAGGGTAAAATGATCCCGGTATGTAAATACCGGCATCATTTAACGTTCCGTAGCATTCTGACCCACAAACCCAGTATTAACGGCACCGTTATTTACTGTGCCGCAAATAGCGGCATAGGCGCGTACACGCGCCTCTTCAGGCAGGAAATACCGGCATGCCGGTAATAGGTGCCAATTACAACCCACGCAAAAATGCAAATACTGGCATCGCGAACCCGGTAATAACGGGCTGCATGATGCCGGCAAAACAGGCATCGCGGACCACCCGCAAACAGCAACCAAGATACAAGGCTGCTGCCACAGGTGCAAACAATCCCCACAGGTGGAGTCAAAGGAGGCTGTGCCAGTATGAACTGAGCACACCCACACACCACAACCCCCCCCCCACAGGTGTAGGCAATGTAGAGTGGCCCAGTACAAAAGGAGCACACCTACACACCACACCCCTTCCTACACCAAAATGCTACCACTAGCATTTGCAATCATGGCGCAGGAGGACATGCCTATACTGCTACAACTACAGCAACAACAGCAACAACAACTACAGCAGCAAGAACAGGCAGCACAGAGGAGACGCAGGAGGAGAAGGAGGGTGAGACAGGGCCAGCAATTACCATCAGCGCAGCCACCAGTGCCTCGTAGGCAGCCACCAATCCCTCGCACCAGACCCAGCCCATTCAACCTAACCCCTGAGCAGATCCACACCCTGTACAGGTTGGACCGTGACACCATCACCACCATAGTGGACATGATACAGAACGACATTGCCAGCCACATACAAATACACACTGTCATCCCCCCACTACTAAAGGTGGTGTCTGTGCTACACTTCCTGGCCACAGGCACCTACCAACACACAGTGGGCCAGATGCATGGCATTTCACAACCACTATTCTCACGCATGCTGAACCAAGTGCTGGATGCCCTCCTGAAGCACGCAAGCACCCACATATCCCTACCACGGACTGCCCAGGAGATAGCCGAAACCAAAGTAGGCTTCCATGCACTGGCAGGCATGCCCAATTGTGTTGGTGCCATCGACTGCACCCATGTGGAATTGGTAGTCCCCCATGCCATAGAGGCGGTGTACCACAATCGCAAGCAATACCACTCCATCAATGTGCAAATGGTATGTGACTCCAGCAAGATCATCACCGATTGCTGCGCCCGATTTCCTGGATCCACACATGATGCCATGGTACTGCGCAACTCCATGCTACCCCGTCACATGGAGCGACATGCCGGACCACGTGCCTGGCTGCTCGTTGAGTTGCACAACAGGCCCATGGCCATGCTGTGGGGTCCTCATGTGTGCGGATGCAGAAGGGGGGGACTACTGCACCCGGGTGGGGAAGGGAGGGGATACTTCACCAGGGTGGGAAAGGGGGGGGTGCTTCACCAGGGTGGGAAAAGGGGGGGATACTTCACCAGGGTGGGAAAGGGGGCGTTAATAGTACACCTGGGTGGCAATAGCCAGTGAGTGGAGAATGAATGCAGAGCTAAACACTCCTCACCTGACCCAGCCAAACGGTACATGACACTTCACTGGGCCACATATCACAAATAATGCATATCGATGAGAACAAGTAAGAGGCACAACCAGGCCTCCCTGGTGATGGCAAGCAATACATGAATGAACAGGATGGCAAGTGTGGCAATGTGGGTAGTGTGACCATGCATAGTAAATAATGAACAGCATGAATTGGAGTCAAAACATTGTTGCACTACCACAGCATATCTGCCTCAGCATGCATGATTACACCATGCATCATCTATTGAACGCCATCCAGACTACCACACCTCATGACAGTATAGATTGCACCTAGATAACATTTTTTCATGCTTACATGTGCATGGCCACACCAAATAGCTGCCGCCATGACTGTGCTCCCTGAATGTGGCAGTTCAGAGTGACACACACCTATTTGAATCTGCTTGCAGGTGATGGAGGATATCCCTTGAGGCCGTGGCTACTCACCCCTGTGCGTAACCCGCAGAACATCCATGAGGAGGAGTACAATTGTGTGCACACCCGTACCCGTGTTGTGATTGAGCAGACCTTTTGCCTGTTGAAGGGGCGGTTCCGCTGTCTCAGCAGGTCTGGTGGGGCACTCCTATATAGGCCTGAGAAGGTGGCAAAGATCACCATGGCCTGTGTCATGCTGCACAACATGTGCGTCTGGAGAAATGTACCACTGCCACCTGACATTGACATGCATGGGCCGGGTGAGGATGATGAGGATGGAGACGGAGGTGAAGTAGCCCCTCTGCCAGTACGTGATGCACGGGATGGCTATGCCGTACGCCAAGCACTAATTCACAAATACCTCTGAAATACAGGGACTATGAAAGACTCGTGTCAGTCAGACACTGGGCCAATGTGGAAATGCACACAGGGAATGTTGGGAGTTGGGCACTGAACACCGTACCACATTAAATGGATGCACACAAAAATAACAATGTCCAGCCATGGATTTTTCTTATCACAACGTGTGTATTATTTACAACAGCAAAAATGTGCCCACTCCCCCTCCCAGACTCCCCCAACAAACTCCCTGACCCCCCAACAAACTCCCTGACCCCCAACAAACTCCCAGTCCCCCCCCCAACAAACTCTCTGACCCCCCCAACAAACACCAACACCCCCGATAGACTCCACAAGATGCACCCCTTCACCCCCAACCTTGTGTCCCACTACCATTGTCCCCCCACACTACTTCTGGGACTTCATCCTGTCCAGAGGTGGCATTTCAGTGTGCCTTGCACTCCTACGTGTGTGGCGCACTGGGCTGGTGGAGGTAGTAGGTGATTCGCTGGCAGGTTCCACACCTCCTGCAAGCCGTGGCCTCTGCATATGAAGTAGCATTGAGGTCAGCACCTGTGTCACAGCCCCCAGGCAGTCCCTCATTAGCCGAGCCGATGCATTGACAGCGGCTGTGTTTGCTTCGATGGCCGCTGTGGTCCCTGCAATTGCTGTGGCAATACCCCGCCTGGTTTCCTCCCCGTCTGCTATGTACTGGCGGAGTAGGTCTAGCATGGCCTCCTGTTGGGCCTCCACCATCGACAATCGTGTCTCCAGGGTTCTGGAGGGGGCTGGAGTGGTGGGTTGTGCAGTCACCTGGATGACATTTTTGGGACTGGACTCCTCAGAGGTGGGTAGGTCACAGTCACGGAGGCAGGGATCAACTTCACTGCAGGTGGGTGACTGCAGGTGTTGGGGCGAGGGGGGGGCTCGGGGCGCGGGGTGGGCGGGCATGTCACCTCAGTGTCTCCCTCAGGCTCCACACTGGCATCAAGTTCTTCCCCAGTGGAGGCGGGTGCTTC
Organism: Ambystoma mexicanum; assembly: GCF_040938575.1. Classification (NCBI taxonomy): domain Eukaryota; kingdom Metazoa; phylum Chordata; class Amphibia; order Caudata; family Ambystomatidae; genus Ambystoma; species Ambystoma mexicanum. The sequence continues at coordinate 496,098,316 of NC_090933.1, read as the reverse complement.
CAGGGACTCCCCTTGGAGAGGTGTGAGTGTGGCCTGCTTGTCTCCAGCGGAGGTGGTGGTGGTGATTGCCCTCTTCTTACAGTGTGAGGTGGATGCCCTCGCAGTTGTCTCCTGGGTTGCTTCTTCCTCATCAGTGCTTGGGGGGGGGTAGAAGAGATGCAGGGCATCAGTAATGGTGTGACATGGTAGTGGCGGTGCTGTTCATTATTCATTTGATCATGCTTTCATGTTTTACAGGTGTGTCACGCAGGGTATTCAGAGGGGGCATGTAAGCATTCACTCCATGGCAGGTGGCATGCCATTGATTTTGGGTTTGTGTGAAGTATCACATGGGCAAGCTCCAGGTGTGTTGGCTGTGTGTTGGTTAAGGGATGGGCACTCAGCATGCATTTCAGTGTGGCAGCGTTTGGCCCGCCATTTGTATTTGGGTATGGTCATGTGGGTGTTGGGACATGCATTGCCTTGCCTAGACTCTCTACCACTTCACTTGTGCTACTTCATGGTCTCCCCTACAGGGATCTGCAGGGTCACTCAACTCCTTCCGCGGTTGATGCCGCACCCGTCTCCATCTCGCATAATCCCTCGATGGACTCAGGACTGATGAATCTGCTGGCCGTCTCCTCCCAGGGCATCAATTTGGCAGGGGGGTGGGCATCCCCGCCTGTGGCCATGGCCTCCCTCCGATTGGTGGCCATGATATTGCGTACCCTCAACCGGAGGTCATCCCACCGCTTCCTGCAGTCCCTCACACTGCACGGGGTGGGTCTTACGGCTGATACCTTGCGGGCTACCTCCTGCCAGATTTGCCATTTTTGTTGCTGCACCTCCCGCTTCTTGTCGTGGGATTGTATTGTTTCTGCATGTGCAACTAGAGTGTCCACTAATATGCTGAGCTCTGCGTCTGAGTAACGCTGTTTACGCAGCCGGGGGGTGGTCTTCCTGGTAGCCTTTGACATCCTCTATGGATTTCCACTGTGCTCTTCGAGTATCGGCTGGTGGTTATGGAGGATGGCAATGGATTGTGTTTTTAAAGATGGCCGCCAGCCCATTTCCCGTTCCTGCGCGATGACGTAATTTCCGGGTCAGTTTTTTGGCGAACACAGTATTACCATGCCGGTATTACCATGCCGGTATTTAGGGGTTGGTATGAGGTGGTACCGCTATGGGCGGGTCCCGCGATGCCGTTATAGGGGAGTTGGAGGCCCTTTAGTGGCATGGCGGTATTGCCACTACCGGCATGGGGGGACGCGTATGCTCGCGCACTCGTAATCACCTGCTATTAGCGGGTTCATACGAGCACGGACCCGCTCATTCCGGCATGCCGGTAATGAACCCGGTTTTACCGGGCAACTCGTAATGAGGCCCTAAGTGTTTAAGTGATTCCTTTGCACATGAACACAACCTACATTCAGGTGACAGGTGGCCATAGCCCTTCCATAGGCGAAGTCGATCAACAGTTTTGAACATGTTCAGTCGAAACAGTATAAACAATCTCCGTGCCTGCGGATTTGGAAATAATACCACATAGCTCTGGAGAGTGTTGAAAGCACGTGCTTCTAATGGCACGTCACTCATTCGACTAGCGGCTGATCTTTCAACACAAGTTTCGTCCCAATCTGCACGCCAGATTTTAAGTTTAGCCGCATCCGGGTTCTCATGAAGCAAGTCAATTTTGATGTCATATTTTTTTAGGATTGCCTCACATCTGTTAGACCACATGAAAACAATTTTGGAGTTAGTGGATAAGACGTCGTGAAAGATATCAAATTGTAGAATCTGTGCACGAATGTTGGTCTTTCGTTACAGGTTCAACAGGCTCCAACATATTCTCGCATGCAGCGATATTAGCGCAAATTCATACCTTAAACAAGAATTATTCACTCCCCTCGGGAGGTTTAGTTCCTTAGACCAAAAACTATTTTCTAAGGAGGCCCAGGTCTCATGGGGACAACCAAGGGCATTTTCTGCCCCATATATCACAACCGGAATGACCTTCTGTTGATAGAAGGACAAGACAGGTCGTAATGAAAATTTACCAAATCTCTTGTGAATGATCAGTGCCTGGCTTGCTAGTTGTTTACATTTCCGTTTGGTTTCCACCAGCCAGGGCCAGTCATTTATGGCAGAGCTTATTATCATCCCCAGATGCTTAACACTCTTAGAGATCTGAAGCGTTTCTTGACCTAAAGAACATTTTATATTTTTTCTGTTGGACACTCGGCCACCATTCAGGTTGTGCAGGACCAATATTTCACACTTCTTGGTACTGATCGCTAGATTGTTCGATGTGACGTATCGTTGCACTGCATTTAATTTTCTTTGTAGCTCGATAGGCATCACATCCATGATGATCAGGTCATCTGCGTAGAGCAGCCAGCTTAAATGTGTGTTGGCGACTTTTGGCGGAAAAGACTTGACCTCATTGATTGAATCGCCTATATCCGAGATAAAGAGGCTAAAAATTGCTGCGGCCAAAGGGCAACCCTGTTTTACTCCTTTAAAGGTGTTGATGGAGGCAGATAGACAACCAGATTGGTCTAGACAAACTCAAATAGATGTCTTTGTGTGGAGTTCCCTGATGACTGCAGTTAAGTCTGACGGGCACCCCCAACTCTTCAATTTGGCCCACAAGAGTGCTCTGTCAATGGTGTCAAAAGCATACAAAAATCTATAAATGCAAATTCATACACCTTTGTATTTGATTTAATAGCCTCCATTTTGATTATATTTAGCAATAATAAGTTTAGCGAACAGCCCACTTGCTTTACGAAGCTTGCTTGACGTTTATCCACATGGCTTGATGTTATCAACCAGGATACTAGTTTTCGCTGTAACATTGTGGCGTAGATTTTCCCTAACACATCCAACAATGCAACAGGCCGATAATTTTTTGGATTGGATCTGTCGCCCTTTTTAAAGATAGGTACGATGATCGCACACTTCCAAGATTTAGGAGTCTGATGGATTTGGACTATCCTTTTGAAGAGTGTCTCACAAAGTTCTGCCCATATCTCTGGAAACTGTTTGATCGTAAAGTTTGTGAGCCCTTCGGGGCCAGGTGCTCACGAGTTCTTTGCTTTTTTGATTATATCCACTATGTCATCTTTTGGAAAAACTAGAGCCCAGGGTTTGGACGTTTCCTTTGCTGGCGTTTCCGAGGACTCAGTTGAGTGATATAAGGCTCCAAAGTGGGTTATCCAATCAGCTTCCAACCCAATACATGCTTGAATCACGTTTTGAGGTGCATGCAAGTTGTTAATAAGGCACCAGAAATTTTTTGTGTTTTTATTCTGCAAGGTCCTCAGCATTAATTCGGCATCATTTTGCAACATGACATGCTTATGTGATTTTACCCAGTTTTTGTACCTTTGCTTTGCTGCCTTAGTTGTTTGCAGCCGGGCATGTTCCTCTTGCGTCTTAGCATGTCTTAACTCACTGCGTAACAAACTCTTGTGTTTCAAGAGCTCCAAATAGAAACTGTGGACACGTACATCGGACTTGTTTTTTAAAGCCCGCCTTTTTGGGTTTAAATTGCAACAATAGTCGGTCATATTCTAAGGATCGGTTGACGTTGCAATACTTGCTTGTTAGATGTTCAAGCTCAAGCATATCCAATCTCAGGCGGACTCTATTCGATTCAACCTGGATTCTATGCTGCCACGTAAGTGTTGGAGCTTTTGATTTCATTAAAAATTCTGCTACCAACATATCGTGGTCGCTGTCGTTTTTCTTTATTACCTTCATTGAACTTATTTGCGGATGTAAAGATTCCGAGACAAACATATAGTCAATCGTTGAGACCAAGCTTGCCCGATGCCAGGTATGGGCTGGCGGCATATCATGTAGGATATTTCCGTTTAGCATGAAAGTTACGGGCAGCCATTTCTTCTGTCCAGGAATGTGCCAATAGGTTTTTTTCCACCACCGATGATTTAAACAGGTCAATATTCAAGTCACCACACATAATTATATTCGGCCATCCAGAGCCCGCCATCAGACCAACCAATATGTCCATTACTTTGTCTATAAAAACTTGTTTCCCGGCCCTTTTGTGGTTCCAATACATGTTCACCAACGTTAATGAGTCAAGACACGTTCCAGAGTGGCCAAGAAATTCCATGGAGGTTATCTGAATAAATGGGGAGTAATTAGTTGAATTTACCATCCTCCAGCCTGAAGATCTTCTAACCATGGTGAGTAGACCTGCCATTGGACAACCTTTTAAAGGTTTGATTGCCGGGTTTAATGCGACCTCAAAGTCAATAGAGACCGGGGCTTCAGTTAACCACGTTTCTTGTAGACAGACAATCTGTAAATGGTCAAGCCAATTAGAATTGAATAAATGCAAGAAACCACGGGTATTCCAAGACACAAGGCTACACGCCTCCTGCACTGGGGCTTTTTGGCATTATTGTTGTGCTTTAATACTCAGTGCCTCAGACAACCAGACCCACTCATGAGTTTCTGTGGTGGGTTTCTCGAGATGGTCTCTCAAGCCCTCAGTTGAGACCAGGCATGTATTTCCATTGATAGTTATTGTTATCTTATCCTTTCGGGGAACCCTTTCTGTGAGTAACATAGATGGTTCTTGGACAGAGTGCTTTGATAAGGTGTTGTTTTTGACCTCCATTTGCTCCCTATCGGCTCGCGGGCAGGAGCTTGTTTTATCTTCAGATTCAGTTAGGTTTATGACTGACAACGTTTCAGTGGTGGAGACTCCCACCAGAGGCATGCAGCGAGCTGATTCTTCCTCTTTAGAGTCTAATGAGCGGAGCGTTTCATCAAACTTATAAACGTCAAAGCCTAAAGAGAACAACGCTACGTTAGCTTCCATAATAGATGCTGTAATCAATGAAGAAAAAACGTGAAGGACAACTTTGTTGTTTCTGTTCTCACCAGGAAATTCCACGATTTTTAGGTCGTTGGAGCTTATAGCTCGCAATGATGGCACCAAATGAAGTAATCTGAATATGTTACTTCGATTCAATATTAGTTTGTCAGAGGGTTCTAGCCTCTCAACTGTCAATTTCTTCACCACAGTTGACAAATTGGTGTTTCTAGGGGACAAACCTTTACTGAATTGCACTCGCTTTAACAGGCCTTTTGGATGTTGAGGTCGGCCTGTATGTCTACCAGATTCACACACTTCGGGGGAACCTTTTTGCTCTCCTTTTTTCTCCCAGGACGCGAGGTTAGATAACACTCGAGGATTAGGTCCTGGAACGTCAAAGCCACCAAGATGTTGGGGTGCGGAACTCAGCATCCTTTTTTCATGTAAAGTTAGAAAGACCGGACTGTTTGAGCAAACTGTTTGTGGGGCGAACTGTCACCCTCGATGATAATGCGACAGATTCTGCCATGTACGCTCTGTTCCTCTCGAGGTGCTAACAAGGACTCCTTTGAGTTGTTAATGTTATTAACCACTCCTGAGGCTGTACTGGATACCTGAGGCTCATTTGCGCAGCCCTGAGCGTTTAAATTTGTCGTAACCTTTGTACCATTTGTATCCGCAAGCTCTGGCGTCGCAGGATCGTTTTCCAAGTCTATGTGATCAGAGTCTTCGTAAGTTGATAGATTTAACAACTCACTGGGAATGTCCTGAGTTGTCTCCGCCGAAACCACTACAATGTTGTTTGTGGGGACAGCCTGTAAAGCAAGTACTAACTGCTGTTGATTATTCAGTTGAGGTGAGGAAATTATGTGTTTGTTAAAGCTGCTGGCCACGTTCTGTACTACGTTTATATTGTGCAAAAATTTCTGTGCCCCTTGTAGGGACTTGTTTTTCCGACTTATTTGATTTTTTGTTTTTTTCATTTGCTTCAATGGTTGCATAGTAGCCCGTTTTGGTACCACAGGAAACGTTGGAATTTTAAGGGCCCCATTGAATATTGAATAAACAATCGGTTGCAACCCATCTGGAGCATTTGGAAGAATGTTATTGACTGCGTCCACACTCAATTCTATCTGTGAGGAAGCGGCCAATTGGGAATCCAACTGTGCTTGATTTATGCTGCTCCGAGCTTGTTCGAATGCAGTATGGAAGGAGATGTCTGCGTTAGGAGCAATGTGATCACTCGCAGAGATTGGCAAGCCTACCGTTCCTAGCAAAGAGGTCCGGTCGTTTGTTGTTTTCAAGGAGGGAATCCTTAACTCGATTGGATCAAGAAGTGTTGTAGTCTGTGTCGCAGGCATGTTACTTGAGCTTGATAGCAGACTTGGGTCCACAGCCGCAGAGTCCGCCCTTTCCAGAATAGTTATGTGGGAGGCCTGTGTATCACGTTGTTCAACATTTCGATTAGATGAGGTGCTGTTAGGCACCAATGGATCAAGATGACGTTTTTTATTTCTGATACAGCCCTCGATTTTAAATAGCGCCAGGGCCTCTCTTGCAACTTCAGCCAAAAGCTTTTTGTCAAGGGTGTCATTTTTCCTTTGGTCGTTTAAAAGAGTAAAAGATGCATCAAGCCTCTTGATTCCTTCGTGTTGTTCATGGTATGCACTAAAGCCACTGTTGTTGATAAATCCCTGGTTGCTTCATGCATACTTTCATATAATTTCATGAACGGTGCCATGGATATTGTAGTTGATGAAATCAGAGTGGCTTGCAGATCGTGTGGAAAAACAGGGATGGATTTATTGGGGGAAGACTCCCGGACCTGATACTGCCTTGAGTTTATTACAGGAGTTTCTCTACCTTGACGAATTTTTGGGAATGGACGTTCCATAAGGGAAGAGTCTTGTGAGTCCTCCAAGCACGAACCGTTTATTCCTGGGGGCAGTGAGTTGACCATAGACAAATTGTTGTCGACAATAGCTTTCTGATGTCGTGATGGTAACCTCTTTTGAGAGAGTAGCAAGTGAGTAGATATATCGTCTGAATGAAAGTTATTATCAGAATGGCCATCCGTTTTTACTCGTTTATACCACACTTTATGCCAAATATCCTCATTTGCCCCGATTAATTGAGAATTTAGTCTTTTGACTGGATGTCTTTCCATTTTTGTTGGTGAGTGCGAGCACCATTTGTGAGCGTGCTCCTTACATATTTTGTTCATTACTATCAGGTTTGCCAGCATTTTGTTTGCAATACCAAGAGAGTATCTTCTGTTTTCCTTTTTCATAGCTCCAACCTCAAGTGGCTCAATTTCCTGATTGTCTGCCATGACCTCCTGGTCACCACAGACTGTAGAAGGAATTGCAACGACAAACACTTTGTCCAGCAGCGCCTCACCCTGGGGGCTGCTGAGCGTTGCAACCTGCGAGCTCGCGCTCAGTGACGTGCTCAGTGGCGTCTCGCAAGGAGGGGCTCCCGCGCCGGCCAACTCCTCAACTCCCAGGAAATCTGGCAGGAGGGCGTCAGAGCCAGTCCCCGCCTCTACCCCAGCGTTGGAGCCCCTCGCAGCCCCAGTGCCTTCCCCGTGGAACAGATGGGCTTTGCCCGGAGCCGAGCCTCGATTGGCCCGCACATCCCCGCCACGCTGTTCTGTGGCCGCACCAGGCAAGGCACGCCCAGCCGCAATCGGAACTCCAACGGCTCCACCGCCATCCCCGCCAACTCACTCAAATGTACCCAGAGCAACTCGTTAATTTGGCGCCATGTTTCCACTCCTTAGTTGACCTAGTGCGCTATCTCTACCTTGAATCGTCCTTGCCCCAAAAGCCAACCGGCCGCCCCCTTTGCACAACCACTTACATGCACACTGGCCTTGCCAATAACAGGAGCACATTGGCCCTTGTAAACATACTCCTGTGAGTAACCCAATTGTAATTTGTTTGTTTTTACTTTAAAACGCGCTTATGTTTTTTAAGGCGGATTTGCGCCCCTGTTGCTTTGCGTGGTCCTGCTTCCAAGACCCTCAAGTTGCGCCTGCGTTATCACCGTCATACAAGGAGGCCCTTACCTCAGAAAAAACGCAGCTGCTGCATTTGTATGTATGTTGGAGCTACCAAAGGAGTCAAGTAGACATATCTACCCGGGTGTAAAACTGCACTATGACCCGCCGATCGGAGTCCCCTGGTCCTCCTTTACCCTGCAATTCGTGCCATACTCCAGCCCCAAACGGTTGCCAAAACTCGGAATGCTACCTGAAAGAGTGCTAATTGATGCGCGCGCCGTACCGTATAGCACAACCCCATTGCCCTCTTTCCTATGAGTATTTCGTACCTACTTCGTAACATACTAGCTCAGAAAACATGTCCACAGCCAGTACCCGGTCCCTGTGCTTCCTTCCGTAAAACTGATATAGAATGAGAGAGAAATAGGCCTTCAGCATATATGTCGATCGCACGCCATACCCCATGCATTAGCCACAACCTGTGCGCAAGCCGCACCCCAGATGCCACTCTCAGCCTAAACCTCACTCCTACACCCCCTTTTTGGGGCGTCCATGCTGTCTCCTTTGCATCTTCACATATTGTATAACATTCTGTTGCTGCATGCATAAATCCCTTCCTCAGCAAGCTCTGAGGTATGCCCTTATAATTGCACCACTCGGTAACTACTTGTGTGTATGCGCGTTATAAATCCCTTCCTTGCAATCACCGGAAAATTCATGTAAAACAACACATTGGCCCGTGCACCCACGGGTACCCCTTCATTTGTGACCCTACCTCTGCACCACTCTGCAACAGACACTTTCACCACGGTGTAAAGGTGTCCCTCGCACTCACGGTGGTCCTTATCTCCGCCCAAATCTGTAACCTTTATACCTTAACATTATAAATTCCTGTTTATAAGTTTGACTGAAAAAGGTTCAGTGGTGTCTTTTATCATGTGGTGTGCCGAAATGGCACTGATGGAAAGCTATTTCCATTTCAATGGCAGTTTCTATAAACAAATACAGGGCACAGCCATGGGTGCCACTGTGGCTCCGAGTATTGCGAACCTCTATATGGAGGCTTTTGAAAAGCACTGCATCTATAGTGATACGAATCCATATAAAAATAATATACTGTTATGGAAGAGGTATATAGATGACGTGATGATCATTTGGAGAGGAGAAGAAAATATTGCAACCTTGTTCTTCGATTGGATTAACCAACAAAATCAACATCTGAGATTCACGGAGAACCTAAGTAAGGTAGAGATTAATTATCTCGATGTTACCATCAAAGTTGACCCACAGAAGGGAGAACTTTATGTGAAACCTTATAAAAAACCCACCGACCGCAATGCTCTGTTACATTATACAAGTTTCCATCCGATTCATACCCGTGATAATCTACCATTTGGTCAGTTTTTACGGTTAAAAAAGAACAGTACCAATAGTGCAGACTATAAAGAAGGAGCTCAGAAACTGAGAAGTAATCTGCACAAAAGAGGCTATCCAATGAGGTTGACAAAAAAGGCTATGAAGAGAGCCGATAACAATAACAGAGAGGCAATTCTTGAACAAAATCCCAGAGAGAAAAATAAAGATAATTTAGTGTTCGTGAACACTTTTAGTAATCTCTCGAATAGAATTAAAAAAATTGTCCATCGAAATTGGGGTATCCTTGAGAAAGGGAAAGTACCATTACAGAGACCATTGATGGCATTCCGAAGGAGTAGATCTATAAAAGATCAGATCATGCAGAATGATATCACTAAACAGACCAAACCACAAATGACCCTAACAGAAACATGGGGGATGCGAGCACCAGAGGGGCACTACCCGTGTGAGTCTTGTGTTTGTTGTCAACAGACTAAAACAACAACAGAAATAGACATATGCCTTAAAAGTCTATGGAAACAAAAAGTCCTGACTAATTGCAACTCTTGTTTTGTAGTCTACGTGATCTGGTGCCCCTTTAAAAAGGTATATATAGGGAAGACGGAAAGAAAAATCAAAATCCGGATTACAGAACATAAGAGCTGCATAAAAAATAGAGTGCATTCTGCCCCACTAGTTGGACACTTTATAGAGATGCTACATAAAGTAGAAGATCTGAGATGGTCGATTGTATATGTGGTAAGGCCAACGAATGACATAAACCTTGATAGAAGAAAGCTAGCTCAGAAAGAAAAATAACTTATCTTTCTAACAAAAAGCACGGAATTGGGTCTTAATGAGAAGACATAATAAGAAATTAACTTTTTATCTTCTGAGGCTCAGGACTAGCTATATGATTAGTGATACAGTAAGACTGAGATGCAAAATAAACCATATCTAGTTTTTTTGAAGGAAATGGGTCATGTATCCCAGTCTTGATAGTTAAGCTATTTTGAGTACACATTAAAATGCGAGCACCTTTTTAGAACAACGAGAATTAGTCATGCAAAATAGTTGTTCTTGTTTTGATATGTGTATCCGCAGAATTCCATGATTCACGATGGAATGGACGGTTCACCTTCCAATCTAAGTCCCAAATTACGTACATTCCTCCATTCGACCAATGAAATATGGATTAATACAATTTACCGATCGGGAGATATGCGAGGTGACCCCAGCAGACGCGGGTGTCTTTTCGCGCGTGTGAAGTGCGAGGTTACGCCGCGCTGGTGTGCTAGTCTGCCGAGGCCCTGGAGTGAAAGTAATAGGGGTCCGAAGGCAGGGCATGGAAAATTACACAGAAATAGAAAAGGCGAGCGCCGGGATACCCCGTCTTAATCACGTGACATGATTGTCACATGGGAGGCTAAATCTAATAAAAAGCGAAGATGGACAATGAAATAGAAAGGAGGCGCACAACAGAAAAAGAAGGAGACGCTACCAGCAGAGAAGACGGCGGACGGTCCGTAAAGGAGTAGGGAAAGCCAAAATTCAAACCCTGGCAAGAACGGGAAGAAAATAGGAATTAAAGGTAAGAATGGCTCAACCTTTGAAAAAAATAGAAGCCCATTAAAATGCTCGCACTTTTAAATGATTTAAGTTTTGTGTCCGTGGTGTCTTTCTGTTTTAGAAAAATATATGCAGATGGCGACCCCCCCTTTAGATATTGTGAGAGGACTTGATCCGGTCAGCAAAGAGATGGTTTGCGGGATCTGCCAATAAGCACCAAGAACAGGGACCTGCATAATAAGATCATTAGGTCAGTATGAAAGGCTGTGGTATATTGTGAGCTGCAGTGTAAGGAGCAGACAATATGAATATGAAAAAATAAAAACTCATGGCAAATAAACAATGTTTCCCAATTAGGGACAAATCCAATTGGTCTTAAACAGCACATCTAGTGGAGAGCAACTCCGTTCGGATACCAGAGCGATCTGGAGGTGGGAACATAGAATTAGAGGGGCCGCATCAGGACGAAAGGTAATAAGAAATGAGCATTTCAAAGGTAATATACTAAGACACGTCTTAGACATCAAATGATGCTTAATGTAATCATAGTGAGTGACATAACAGTATGTTTGATCCAATGAAGGGCTAGATAAAAATTATAGTGAATGTGACAGCAATATGGCTTATTTAATGAAGGGTGTGATACAATCTACTAAGAATTAACCTATCATGTGAAACCTGTGCTGACCAAGGTAGATAGTTGATGTTATAACAGATGTAAAGAAGGAATTAGTCTAATTAATGACTCCCTTCTGCTGATAATTGATATGCAGCAGGTTGTATACAATAAAAATGTCAACCAGGATGTATTTCGAGTACTAAAATCCGACTATCCCATACTTGCTTCCCACAGTTTATCCGTCTGATGGTTGAACCTTAAGAATTGACTAACGGGATCCCATTGAAAGCTGATCCTTAGAGAAAAAATCTAAAAGAAGACAAACACAATTGTACATTTCAATGGAATGTGGTTCATTTTACCCCTGAAGAATTTCCTTGTTAGTAGAATGAAAGTGTGATAGGAATGAAACATGTCGGGTATGGTATGAATGCGGTATGAAAGTAAGCATGGGTTTTATGAATATAAAGTGAAATATTTTATGGACTGGGATGTACTTCTCTATGAGAGAGGAGAGCAAGCTATAGATCCAGATTAAGATATGAATTTCTAAAATTATTAAATGATGGTATAATACATGATATTGAATGTGCACATAAATGATTGAGTAATGTATGGTGTTTACGAAGTGTTTGTCAAATTATTCAAAAATTCTTTAAAATTGTTGATGTGAAAAAAAGAAAAAAAGATTATTTTTTTTTACTGATGATATGTTATAAAAAATAAATAACTATTTTTGATATTAATGGGTGTATGAGAATCTAATGGTTACTAATCATATGCAATAAGGAACAACCACGAATGGTGTTGGGGAAGCAAGTGACCGAGTGAACATAGCGTATTGTTAAACAAGTGTTTTTTGTAGAGAGCTGTTCATAGGTGGTCGTTGAAAATATTACCTCTGGTCTCTCTAAGTTAGTTGTCAGTGGTAAACCAACCATGCCCTGCATGTTTACGGTGGCCATTTGGCTTTCATCCGATGCATCGCAACCCCGCGCGATACCTCGCCATCCCTCATACAAGGCCCCGTACAAACTGCTTCATGTACCCCAAATTGCTCTGAATAATCCCCCCCGGGATTTGTCTGCAGCTACCTTTCCCGCAATGTGGGTGATATTAAAGCCACATGACTCGAGGCATACGCTGCCCATTCGTTTCCATGTCCTTTATGGTTGGGGATGTGCGCCACTGAGTGTATAAAGGACCATCCTAGCCAACCTGCAAGTTAAGCCCAATCCCGGCCGGTCCTACCTTCTAACGCCACTACCAACTCTTGCCCCTATTACCAATACATCTCTAATGCATATAAAGTAAACAACGGGGCAACCAACCGTACAGTTCAAGATTGCTCACCCATATTTTTTACCCCGCCCTGTTAACTGCTGGGGCGAAATAGGTGTACTGCCCTCATTTGTCCACAGCCACCTATGTCGAACGGCACCCATGCGCCCTTCCCCTCATTTACATGTGGTACTAAAAACCACTTCCAACGAAACGGGCCCTGTTGCATAGCACCCCACATTGTGCCCTTTCACACATAGTATCCCCCTAGTCAATAGCATGCCGCCTGGCCTTAGCCGCCCCGCAATCAGATAGCAGTAGAAATGAAACGCTGAGTTCGCACCTAGCTCTTAACATCATGCTAGCAGCCGACCAGAGAACATTGAAATTTGTCAAATAATATCTCGGCCCAACATAAGCTGCTTCAAAACCAGCAAACTCGACGTCCGACTGCCTCGGTATGAGATTATTACAATTGTCATTAAAGGCATGTAGTTGAAACCTAAGCAGCGTATTATATTACATTGCACCCAGAAAACAAAGTGTTGCATGGCGTCACACCACGCTTGCAATAACTTACGTCTTCCTTAAAATAACAATGCTCCATCATATCAAAACAGCAGCGTACATTCCCATTTTGTAAACCAGCGCTTCGCTGGGATGAGAACCAACCCAGCCTCCGACTGTATGTCGCCATCGCTTTGCGACCTATTTTGTCCCGCGCCATGCTTCTAAACCCCTTTAGCCACCGGTAGCTGCTCTACTAAGAATGTTTGCCTAACATCCACTCGGGAACCTAGCTGTTCTAAGAATGTTGTGTCATCACACCACTCGGGGGCTGAATTCGCTGCAAGCCTGATTTGCCATCTGAAAACCAGGCCCCAGCTCCTCTGTATGCTCGGGGAAAACATCAAGCTCATCACACCGGACACGAGCCCTGGTGTAGCAGAAACCACTCTGGGCTTGCTACTAACCCCACTCACTTTCCCCTAGCCCCACGGCCACCGATGCATTGGCCCGGAACAGAAAGACCCAGTATGCGATTTTAGCGCGGCTTTAATTAACAATGTTAAATGCAAACCCAGTATCCAACAAATTGTAAGCCCCTGGCAATCTTAGCGTGGCTAAATAAACACAAGGCCTCTTCCCCCTCTCGGCCCCGTAAACATTTGGCAAGCCCCGCTGATATTCCACCACACCAAGCTGCCGCCGCCTCTCGCCACTAGCACGGTACGAGCGGCCATAAACTCATAAACCCCCTTACAACATCTCTCAAGCAAACTCTCTGTTCCCTCCCGTGCCCCGCTCGCCTTTCCATACTAGCATATTCAGGTTCCATGCCCTTGATGCTGCAATGGGACCCCCTCCTTCACTGGAACCGGCAGTCCTGCAGCTTCTCCTGGAACGGAAAACAGCATCCCGACCAAGTCACTGGAACCAGGAGCAGAAACGAAATCGACATCCTCGAAATGAAATCCTCTTCTCCGTGTAGGCAGGCGGGCGGGCGGGCGTCCTTCTGCTGCGGCTGGATGCTGGCTGCAGTAAGGAGCCCGCCGGCTATAAAGGGGTAGCCCCTCCCCTTTCTTTTGTTTGCCCTTTGCGGGCTTTCCTCATGTTTCGCCGCGCTTTCCCTTTTTCGCAGGCTTTCCCTTTATTCCGCTGCGCTTTTGGCCGGCGCCTCCCCTTCTTCCCAGGCGAGGGAGGACAGGAGGAGGACACCGCCCGGGTTATCGGGGTGCCTCCTCCATTTTGCTCTGCTCCACTGGCATTCAGTTCATAGTGGCTCATTTCCGGCGGTGAGACATAACGTTAGAAACATGCGTAAAAGCCTTGCGTAGGGCTTTTACACATGTTTTTACGTCACGCTCCCATGTTCCTTCCTTTGGTATGGGTAGAGGGGAGGTGGAACGCAACTTGTGTTTCACTGCTCCCTTCCTCTACATCGAAAAAATACTCCCAGCATTTACGTCGTCATAGACTTTCATGCCTGCGCATATGCAAATGCTGTGAATCCCTATGGGGTCGCCAACTTCATGCTCCAGAAAAAAGCAGGCGGACCCGTAGGGTTCCATTGTAAGTTCTGCTTGCCGTACATGGCAGGCAACATTTACTCAATTTGCAGGGCATAGTGCAAATGTGTAGGGCAAAAGGCGGCCTACACTCTTGTACATCGCCTTTCACCCTGCACTTTTGCACTCTGCCATTCAAATGACCAAAATTCAACAGTGGGGACCGTCCTACGTGTATGTCTACATGAAACGGGTCCCTACCCCAGAATTACGTGCTCATATAAAAAGTTTTTTTTGCAACTCCTTCAAAAATTTGACAAAACTTTGTTTATTATTTATTTTGCGCGCCGAACCCAGAGGTACCTGGGCGCATTACAAGGTTATGCAGTTGCTTAGTTACACACAGTACAGCATATTCACTAGGCAGTACAAAGATATACATTACAAGGGAATACTATTTGCAATAGATATTTGGTGTACAGTCCGGATACATACAATTGCATGGGAATACGGTTTACAATAAATACAGGAGCAAGGTTTATTTATACAGTGGGCAGGTAGTGTTAGAATTATGCATTTAGATATTGACGGTAGTGTACAGAGGTATAATACATAGAATTTGTGCCGTGACTAATACAGAGCATTATTGGAGATTATCCAATTTTTCATATGTTTTCTCAATGTAAAAAATGACTGGTTGTTTCTTAGTGTTGTGGGTAAGGAATTCCACAGTTGGGTCTGGCCATAACTGGGAAGCTACTGCCATCAGCCTTTTTGAATTTGTAGTTAGGTACTTGCAGGCGGCCTGAGTTAGAAGATCTAGTAAGTCGGGTTGGGATATTTTTGGTACATTTTTCAACAGGGTACTTAGGGGCTAGGTTATTGAGACATTTGATGGTCAGGGAGGCTGTTTTCAATTGTAATCTCTTTTTAATCGAAAGCTATTTGATGTCTCGTCTTGTGGCAGAGATATGTTGTCTGCGAGGTATGCTTAATACATTTCGGATTGCATTGTTCTGCAGGATTTGGAGTTTTTTGATGATATATTTGCTTGCCCCTAGGTACAGTGCATTGCAGTTATCAATTTTAGATAATATTAGTGCTCTGGCTAGCGTTGTGCAGCTGTTTGTGGAGAGAAACGGCTTTCAAGCATGGATAAGTTTGCAGGTATATGCCGTTGCTGAAGCTAAGGCATTGGTCTGTTTGTGCATATTCAAGGAGGAGTCAAGATAGAAACCCAGAGTTTTTGTCTCTTTGGCGACCTTAATATTGTTTCCATCAATAATGAATGCTTGATATTGATCGCTCAGTTTTTTAATGTGAGTAGGGTTTGCTAAGAGGAGTAGTTTGGTCTTTTCATCATTCAGGCAGATGCCATGTGTGACCATCCAGGCCTGAATGATGAGGTACATTTTATTTAGTAGAGCAGAGTCTTCGTCGTAGTTGCCTGTCAGTGGGATAAGGATCTGGGTGTCATCTGCATAATTAGTGTAGGTGACACCCAGATTGTCCAGATCATCAAGCAAAGGTTTGGTAAATACATTGTACATGGTAGGTGATGCACATTAACCTTGTGGAACTCCACACGAGATGGGAATGGGGTCGGCTGCGGCAGACACTGAGAAGACTCTCATGGTCCTATTGTTTATGAAGGATTGAATCCATGTTGTTGCTTCTGTTGAAAAGTATGCTGCTGTACAAAGGTGCTTGCACAGAACCTTGTGATCAATCAGATGAAAGGCGGTGGACAGATCCAGCAGAAGCAAGGGGGTGGATTTCCCTTTATCTTTCAGGTCGTCAATCTGAATCTTTAGATCAATCAGGGCTGTTTCTGTGCCGTGTTGGGGTCTAAAGCCAGATTGACGAAGACTGAGATTTGTTGGTTTCCAAATATTTTTGTATCTGATTATAAGCTACTTTATCAATAATCTGTAATAAGAACGGTACTGTTGTGATAGGCCTAAAATTAGTGGGTATGTTCGGGTCCAGAGATGTTTTTTTTAAGAGGGAGTACCCATGAGTTCTTTAAGTTGGTTGGGTCAGTACAAGTACTGAAGGAAGCATTGATTAGTGAGGTGATGAAGGGGGCAAGTACATTTGCTGCTTCCTTTATAACGGAAGCTGGGCATGAGTCACCTCGGCAATTGGAGGGTTTCAGTGAGGCTATGATTTTGAATACTTCCTGAGTAGATACTGGGCTGAATTTGAAGCGATGAGGAGGTTCAGGGCATGTGACGTTTTCATGGATGTTCCCTTGTGGAGGCTGGGTGTGCCCTTGGGTGGTCAGATTGAGTTTTTCGGCAGTAATTTTCTTTTGAAGCAAGGTGATTTTGTTAGCTAGGGCATCTTGAAATTTGGTGCACCAGTTCTGGTTCTTGATGCAGCTCTCAGTAGGGGAGTGGGGGATTCGAGTTCTCTTAGGATAGTAAAGAGTTCTCTGGTGCTGGAACTTGCTTTCTCAATCCTATCATTATATGTATCTCGTTTGGCTGCAAGAATTTCATTCTTATAGTTAGCTGAGGCTTTAAGCACAGCGTCTTTGTTAGTTGTAGTGTTTTTTTTTTCAAAGTGGTTTCACATTTCCTTTTTTCAATCCTCAGGCTTTTTAGGTGGGGAGTGTACCAAGAATTCAGATGTGCCAATGGTTTACTGTTACGTATTTTTAGTGGTGCAATAGCGTCTACTGCTGAGGTAATGGTTTTGTTATAGAGGTCCACTAATTCTGATGGATTGGGATAGGCAGGTAGAGGATTGGTCGGGGGGGAGGAGGAGAGGTATGAGTTTGTCTACTGTTAAGTTCTTTTTATTTCTAGTTGGGATGGGTGGAGCTATAGGATCCTCTTTGGTGGGGGGTATGCAATCTTGTAGAGTAAAGGTCAATAGGAAGTGGTCAGTCCAAGATTGCTGTTCGATGGATGATATGCTGTTTACACAGTTGTAATCGGCTATCCAGTCTAATATTCTTCCTTTTTCATGCATACAGAGGAGTGCTCTCTGTGTGAAGCCTAATTCCGCCAGGGAGTGAGCTAGAGTCAATTCGTGCTGGTCTGTGGAGTCATTGAAACGTAGGTTGAAGTTGCCAAGTAAAAGGATTGGTGATTATGGCTTTGTATTGGTTGATAATAGAGTGTTAATTATTTCTTCTTTAAAGGATCCTGAGGTCCCAGGTGGTCTGTAGATTAGATGCATAGTAATAGTGCGTGAGAGGTTAAGGGCCAATTTCACTGTCAATACCTTGTATGATGTCATATGGTTGTGTGGTATGAAGTCCTAAGGTGGCCTGGGCAATAAAGGCGGTACCCCCTCCTTTGGATGAGTCTCTGTCTGATCTGAGGACAGTGTATTTGTCTTGGGCAGCAATAAGGAGTGAGGGACCTGCTGTTGCTTGTAGCCATGTCTCGGTGATGGCGAGGTAGTCCAGATTCTTCTCTACAATTAGGTCTGCAATGTCAGTTGCGTGCGCTACCAGGGACCTGGCATTAATCAAAGCTCCATCGATGGCTATGTGACTGTTGCCTGAGGCATGTAAATTCGGTGCCGTAGCATCCAATTTCGATTTCTTAGATGCTTTCTGAATTTTAGTCGGGTATTCTTTACGGCGTGGTTATAAGATTTGCCTAGTCGTGTGCCGACGCTTATATTTCTTGTTAGAATTGGGCACGGGCAAGTCAAGGTGGGTAGAGTTGACAAAAGATCTTGGTTAGTATCATGATGGTTGGGCTTAGTATTTTGTATTGTGCCTATTTGGCTGTACTGGGATGCAGAGGAGTACATGGGGCATTAAGGGATGGTGGATCTATAGCAGATCTAGCAGTATGCATTTGCTCAAGTGTCGGCAGGAAAGGTGTGGGCATGATTCTGTCTATGAGCCTCAATGGCAGGAGGAAGTAGGTGGGTTTGACATTATATGCCTCAGGGGTAGGTTTAGGCATGGTGCTGGTACCTTGTGGCTTATAGGCGACAGAGCTGCTATTGGCAGACAGAGGTTTGGTGATGGAGGTAATAAAATTTATCACAAGGAAAGTTGTGAGAAGATTAAGACAGAGGGAGGTCTTACGGTTTTTGGTTGGGTCATGCATAGTTAACAGTCAATGATGGAGTACAAGTCGCATATATATGATGACTTTTATAAGTCATAGGTCCATGAGTGTTGCCCAGGCCGGTCCGGCTGTTGGAGGCCTTATGGTGCAAGCATTACAACAGGTCATGAGTGGGAACATATGTTTGTTAGGTACCGCCAGAGGATCCAAGTAACGATAGTGTGGCCAAGTGTCGAGCTAGATGACTATAGGTAAAGACGTTGCAATTGAGTTATCATTACAGTTATGGTATCCATAGGGCAGGTACGGGTAAATAGTAGATGGCAAGAGACCTACAAAGTACGAATCGCAGGATGCGCACATAAAAACAAAAGCGGGGACAATACTTTGCAATTGGATTCATCCAGTGCGGGTGTAGGCATGCAATAAGTGGCCGGGAGCATTTCAGAGCACGGATCATAGCAGGTTCACAAATGGGCATAAGGGGGACATTTTAAGGAACAACAAGGTCATCACACAGTATCGAAATTGAGTCGTCTGCACTAAACAGGCAATCAATGAGTTGAAACGCATAATAAACAGGCATTCATTGATAGCAAATGATAAACAGAATCATTTGTTTAGTTATAGTATATATGTCAACAGACAGCAATGCATACAAACGAGCAATGCTGTTTCGATGGCATCTGCTATAGGTCAGCAGTGGCTATCATGCTAAGGTGTGCGGACTAGCATGTACAATTGAATTCATGCAGGCACCAGTAGTGCCACGGATTGAGATGATTTAGAAGAGGGCAACAGTGCTTTATGGTGGCTATACGAATGTACAGTATGTCTGTAAGCAGTATATGTTCAGAATGAGGAGCGGTGCGTCGTAGGGTGGCTAGAGTAGTTTCGCACGGATATAGTAGCATGCACATTTTTCTTACCCAGATTGAGGAAGCGGGTCTGGGAGAGGACGGGTAGAGTGGCTTGCCCCTTGTCCCCGTCAGGCTGCGACAGACAAGGACAGGCTTAAACACTGGACCTTAAACACTGGACCTTCGAAACCGAGGCTGGCTCTCGCCTTCCGGTTCTGGCATTCTCTAGATGAGGACGGTGATGGCCAATCGGAGCTATTGTGGGTTGCCTAGCAACCAGTAAACAGTAGCCAAACCGCCATTTTGTAGACAGCGGGCCTCGAGGAATTCAATGGAGTGGATTTACCGAACACATGCCTCTGTTGTGAATCAGCTGACATGCGTTTTGGGCATGTGCATGTTTTTTCAAGGCAATGGTATCTCACACATCAGTACGGGGTCTGGTATGCCCCACGGGACACCATGCGTAAGTGGTCTAAGGAAGCTCAAACTTGCCATTGCTATGAACCTGCACGGAATGTGTGCCGCCACACGGGAACCACTCCAAACGTGAACTAAACGACTGGTGTGCTTAATGCATTTTTCATAAAAGACAGATATGTGTATCTCTTGCATACTGTGAATGAGTGCTGCTGGAATGTGGGACAGGCATGCATGGAGTGGAGTGGAATGTTAAGAGTTTTATTAGAGTGAGTGTCCCGCAAGCGTCAGGTGGTGCCTGAGAGCTGAATAAGATGTTGTCCTTCCTGTGTCTCTCACTTTGGTCTCTACCCACTTCTAAGTCTTTTGTCAGTGCCCATACACCTTCATTTGGCAGCAAGCTTGAAAAAGGACATATCTGTGCAACCAGTACCGAGTGAGGGGCAGCCAGCGAGACACACCATCCCTCAACTAACAAAGACCATCTCTAACCATCCTCTAACATCATCCATCTTCCCACGCAGCTCTGGATCACAGCATCTTTCAAGGTTTTTGTGTGGCACCTTCTCTGTGCATGCTGCAGGGCTGCCTCCTGCGTGGGCCAGGGGAATAATATTGATATGATGGGTTATTTATAAGAGTTTTCTAAGCGCAGATCCGGGTTCGAACCTGTGGTGCTCCATGTCGTCTTACTTCCAAGGCAAGGACGTTGCCCCTGAGCAATCCTCCCGAGGTAAAAACTCCCCTGCCAACGTGAGCAAGTCTCCAGGAGAGGAGAGTCAGGAAAAAATCCACCCCAGTGAAGGTTTGACAGCCCTCCAGGTGGTGAGGACAAGGGGTCCGTCCACTTCATTCTCCATATGGTTAGTCTACACTCACTGCACTTGAAATCCTCTGTAAGGAAAGGTATAGGAGAAGTCCAGCACGCTCTAAAGAGGAGAACCCTCGTACTGCAAGGGACAGAGGAGCATCCACCACACTGCAGAAGGGTCAATGCTCAAGGGACCAAAGGCCAAAGGAGCATTCCCTCCATTCAAGTTGCACTTTCACACCGTGCTACAAATACTCAAAAAGGTGAAAATATGGAAAGTGTCCACCCCAATTCAAAAGGTACAGCACATAAGGGAGTGAGAATCAGGGGACAACCCACCCCAATTCCAAAGCAACAATGACCACCCCTAGTCTGAGTTTTGGGCGATTATCAACCGCACTTCAACAAAAGGCACACTCCGCCCAGAAGCTTGCAACGAAGGAGATGAGCCTTACTCTCAGCACTGAAGAACCCTAAAGTGTGAGGATCAAGTTTTATCCAGACTCTGCTCTTATGATGCAATTGGAAACCACCCTACAGTGTACTGGGATTGGTAGTTTGTTAACCAGGCTACAAAAGCGTTCATGTGAACCTTCCCTGAGAGGCAATCTATGCAGCTGTCGAGGGATCCATGCTTGTGTGAGCGGCGGTTCTCAGTACCTAACAGCCCGTGCATAAGGGGTAATGGGATCAAGGAGAGGGGTATTGCCTATCTTGCCCTGTTCTGGTCCACCTGGACAGTGCCATGGAGTGCCCTTAGGTCTTGGAGAGTGCTAAAATGCATGAGGCCAAGGTGCGGCCTCCTGTGGCTGCCAGCATCTTTTGAAATCCAGCGGGTGCCACACTAAATCCCTTCCGCCCTACAGCAAGAAGTGCAAAGTCAGGGAAGGCGGAAGCACCCTTTGACTGCTGGTGTCTTTTGAAATCCAGCACGTGCTGCTCTACATCCCTCCAGCACAGCAGGAAGGAGCACGCAGTCTGGGGGCACTGAGTGTCATAGTGGCAGGTGTGACAGAGTCTAGTGAGGGCGATGGCAAGGTCTCCTGTTACGCATGCGCACCAATAAAGGGGCAGCCTGAAGTGTGTCAGAGCGTGCCGGGATCCCGTAACAAGCAGACCTGTGTCAGCATCTTTCCTTAGGTACGGGAGGGCAGGGCCTGCTCACGGGGGGCACCGGCGGCATATGAACAACGTAACATTGGCGACGAGGATGCCACTTGGTAGAGGAGGCAACTTCCGATGCCAGGATCAGCGTCTATAGTGTTGTCCTGACACCTACCAGGTGAGTTACCCGCGGGGTGCAAGTCTGACCTCCATTTTGTGGCACAGATGGTTGCGGCCCCAAACAGGGTGCTCATGCGCCATCCACGACAATTTCTGGAGCCTTCCAAGGCTAAACTGGGACAGAAGTTGCTGGTGCCACCAGGAGGGGCTGGGGGGCACTCGATTTAAAAAAAAAAGGGAGATCGAGAATAAGGAAGACTTTTATAACAGTGCTTCACATGAAGAGACTGTGTTGTTTTATTTTTCTCATCTCCTTTTGTTCAACATACCTAGTACAGGGAAATTTTGCATTCCTCTCCTGCTTGCCACACCTGCCAAGGAAGAGTGACGCCCTACGCAGAGCCTCGAGGAAACAGCTACACCCGGACCCTCTGTGACATCAACAAGCCATTGCCTCTGCGGACTTGCGGCCTTCACGAGTGTGAGAGTGTGAGAGGTGCCTGTGCGGTCCACAGTCATGAGTAGACCTGCAGCTGAAGCCCAGGGGGCAGGTGCGCCACCTCACGTCAGTATAACACCTAGACAACAAGGCATGCGGGCCTCCATGCCAGAATCTGATATGTCTGGCCCTCCAGCGAAACTGGGCCCGAAGTGGCTACTATGGGTGAAGAAGCTGGAAATTTATTTCAGGGCCACAGAGGGGACGGAAGATGATGCCAAGGTGGCCACGCTGCTGTATGCTGCAGTTCTGAAGTGCACCACATCTTCGAGTCTCTGAACACAACTTTTCTGAAAGATGCACTCAAGGAACATTTCCTACCCCTTGCCAACCAGGACTTCGAACGCTTCGTAATGTGAAGTGAGAAGCAGCATGAGGACGAGTCGCTAGACCATTTCTGTGGAAGACTAGGTCACCTGGCCAGCACGTGCCAATGGGAAAATGAGGAGGGGATGTCCGAAACCAGATCATACAGGTCTGTAGCTCAGTGAATCTACAGCGACAGATACTCTGGAAACCGGGACTCAGGCTGACACAGATCCTCGACATAGGTAGGTACTATGAATTAGCCGACTGTCACACTCACCTGTGTCTCTGCAGGAGCGATGGATGAGCCTCCCTTGACCCCGAGTTCTCACTTCCCCTGTTTTCACCCGGAGGGATTCCTGTCAAATACAAGATATACACTCAGACCTGAATTCACCTGATTCCCCTGGACCCTTCCCTTCACTTTACAGTGTGCTGTGATGTCCCCTAAGGGCTTACCTTGATATTTAGTAAGGTGTGCAATCCATCCTGCATTCGCAGGGGTGCGATTCGCTCATATAAATGATGCCAATGTCTGTTGGCTAAGTTCAGAGGCCACACGCTGTTATATGCCTTCACAGCGAGGCCGAGTGTTCAAGGCGCCAGTTTCTTCACTGGCTAGAAAGTCTTTTCCACAAGTGAACATTGTGCGGGGAATGTTTAGTGTCCTGAATTGTCAGTATTGTCTTGTTTGCCAAGGTATTTTGTGGGTGAGTAGCGCTGCATGTAGAAGTCAGCTGCTGGTAGGTAAGCGCAGCGTCTTAAATTCGAGTGCACCTGGTAATGTCTCTGCCTTTTCCAGGAGTGGATTATGTGATATTAGCGCCTCGAGTCTGGTTCAGCACTACCAGAGTCTTGGTGGTCTGGTAAGTTTGCATGTAGGCTTTGGTAAGTATGTACTGTGTTATGAGAGGGAGCGCAGTGCAATAGTCTCTGCGTTATTGGTGCGAGCGCAATGACTAATGTCTCTTCTTTCTTTTGCAGGGATTTGTGCGCTTGTACAACTGACCTGGGTTCCAGCGTTGTGGGAAGATTCGGTGAGTATGCGCAGCGTTATTGTTGTGCGTGTGCTAACGCTGTTTTTCTTTGTTCTTACAGGTGCCGGTGTTGAAGTCCCCTCTTGACCGGAGATAGCTGCGGCGTGGAGAAAGCACGGAGTACCTGTAAGCAGAAGCAGAATGATCCGGAGCAGGTAAGCAGAAGCGGGAGGATCCGGAGCGGGTAAACAGAAGTAGGATGTTCCGGAGCAGGTAAGCTGAAGCAGGATGATCCGGAGCAGGTAAGCTGAAGCAGGATGATCCGGAGCAGGTAAGCAGAAGCTGGCTGATCCAGAACACGGCAAGTGTGTTGCTGATGCAGCTCACAGTAAGCAACACGAAGCACTGGAAGAATCATGGGTGTGGCTTATATAGCCAGCCATACCCAAACACTAGAGAGCTCATGAATTGTCATGCGCTTCCTGTTTGGCAACAGGAAGTGGTAACCAGGAAGTTACTACAAACACTAGGAAGGAATTAAGTGGAGGCATCTGCTATGGGCTTTTTGTGTGCCTATGCCAGGCCTGCCAAGCCTCCACCCAGCTTGCCCCAACTACCTGCCTGGTACCCATGACAGTCTTCTCCCTAAAGACCCCTCCCAAAGGTGTGTGTGTGGGCTTTGGTTTCTCAGGATGGTCCCGATGGAATTTTCGCACCAAACGGGGGACATGCACATGTGTGCTAGGTTCCAATGATATTTCCTGGGGTCCATACCCCTTCCAGTCAATCAAGTAATACAGGGTCTTTCGTACTAGTTTGGAATCTAATAAGTTCTTTACCTCATATTCTGGTGCTTCTTTACCCACTTATATGGGTGCGGGAGGTGTGGAAGTTCGGGTCCCTGGGTGTGCTGGTTTTAATAGTGACACATGAAATACGGGATGTATACGCATATGTTGAGGTAACGCCAGTCTCATGGCTGCTGGATTAATTACTGTTTCAATTGTATATGGGGCGATATATCTAGGCTGAACATTTTTGGGACCCTTTAAAGCAACGTGTCTAGTTGCCAGCCAGACTGAGTCTCCCACTTGGTAATCTGGGGCTTTTCGTCGATGGCGATCTGCTTTTCTTTTCTGTGTTTCTTTGGCTTGCTGTAGTTTCTTGCTGGCTTCTCTGGCTGCTTTCATGATGCTGGCATGCAGGTTCTTTACTGCAGGCATCTCAATGTTTTCTGGTGGATCGTAGACCGACGTTCTGGGGTTTCCACCATATATAGTAAAGAAGGGTTTTGCTTGGGTTGATAAATGTGTTGAGTTGTTGTAGGCATACTCTGCCATCCATAGTATTTCTGTCCAACTTTGACTTGTTTGGTGTAATAGATAGCGCAAATGCTGTTCCATGGTCTGGTTTGTGCGCTCGGTTTGGTCGTCCGTTTGAGGATGGTGTCTTGAAGACAGACGGACTTCGACTCTTGCCAGGGCACAGAATTTTTTCCAAAAACGAGATACACATTGGCTGCCTCTGTCAGAAACGATTACGGTAGGGAATCAGTGTAACTTGACAATTCGGTCTAGAAAAACCTGTGCCAGAGTCTGAGCTAAGGGACTACCTTTTAGAGCTATGAAATGGGCCATTTTGGGGAAGAGGTCCACTACAACGAGGATGGTCTTATAACCTGAGCTAGGAGGTAAGTCAGTGACAAAGTCCATTGATACTGTGTGCAGGGCGCTGACGGAATGGTGATTGGCTGAAGGAGGCCGGCTGGTTTTTGCCTGGATGTTTTGTATTATGCACACACCTCACAGGTGCCTATGTAGGAGGCAATATCCTCTCGCCAAGTTGGCCACCAATAAGATTTGCTTACTTTCTTCATGGTTTTGGCTATACCCGGATGGGCTTCTAACAGCGAGTCGTGGTAGTCTGATATAATTGCTTGTTGTAGATCCTTAGTTGGAACTTAGAGGCGTTTTTGGTAGCATGGTAGTTTGTCTTCAATGGTGAACTGATTTCCCTCCGTGTCCCAAGCCAGTAGGTCTTCTTCGGACATATTTTCTTTTATTGCTTCCTGCAATGTGTTTAATGGGGATGGGCCAATGCAGAAGCCGAGAATTTTATGGCTGGGTATGAGCTACACTGAGTTAGGGGCATTGTAGACTTCCTCTCCTGTGCCAATGTGGGATAACGCATCCGCCTTCCCGTTCTTAACTCCGGGGCGGTAGGTGATCACAAAGTCGTATCCCATTAGGGATAGGGCCCAACGGAGCTGTCTAGAAGACTGAGCTTTTGTTGAGTGCAAATATTGCAAGTTCCGATAATCTGTTGTTATTGTGATGGTGTGTTTTGCTCCTAGTAAGTAATGTCGCCACTCACACAGTGCGCTTTTGATTGCTAGGAGTTCTTTCTCAGAAATTGCATAGTTTAATTCTGCTGGGGTGAATTTCCTTGACCAAAAGGCAATTGGATGAAGGCATCGGGTTTCAGAATTTTGTTGAGACAATACGGCCCCCATGGCAATGCTTGAAGCGTCCGTTTCCACGATGTATGGTAAATTGGGCTGTGGGTGTTGCAGTATTGGGGCTGAAGTGAATTTTTCCTTGAGGGCTCGGAAGGCTTCTTCCGCCGCTGGTGTCCATTCGAACTTTCGGTGTTTGCGCAGCAAGGACGTGATTAGATGTACAATATGTGAGAATCCTGGTATGAAGCGCCGATAAAAGTTTGCAAACCCTAGGAAACTCTGTACTCCCTTTACAGACGTGGGTGAGGACCAAGTGAGGATTGCCTCCACTTTTCTATTGTCCATCTTGATCCCTTGCGGTGTCAGTACATATTCCAGATACTCCACCTGAGTGACGTGGAAGGAGCATTTTTCTAGCTTCGCGCACAGTTGGTTTTCACGCAGTTTGTGGGGTAGTGCTTGCACATGGGTTATGTGTTCTTGGGTAGTGGTGGAGTAGATCAGAATGTCATCGATGTAGACGACGGCGCAGACATCGAGGAGTTCCCGTAACACATCATTCATAAAATGCTGGAACGCGGCCGGGGCATTGCAAAGCCCAAAGGGCATGACCTGGTATGCATACGATGCTGGAACGTGGTCTTCCACTCGTCCCCTTTTTTCATGCGTACCAGGTGATATGCGCCACGTAAGTCAAGCTTTGTGAAAATCTTCGCTTGTCTCACCTTGTCTATGAGTACTGGTATCAGAGGTAACGGGTACTTATTTTTTATGGTGATTTCATTTAGGGCCCGGTAATCAATACATGTTCTTAAGTCCCCCTCTTTCTTCGGTACGAAGAAGAGTGGGGAGACAGCTGGTGACTTAGATGGTCTAATGAAGTCATTGGCCAGGTATTGGTCCAAGTATGTCCGTAGATGAGCATTTTCTTCCTCGGTTAATGCATAAAATCGGCTGCATGGTACTTGTGCTCCTGGTTGCAGATCGATCTGGCAGTCGTAAACTCGATGTGGTGGTAGCGTACTAGCTTGCTCCTTCGTGAACACATCCTGGAACTCCTGGTATTCCACTGGTAAGGTGCCCACCAAGCCTAAACCTGCTATCTTTTCCTGTGAAGCTAACAATGGGCTTCCTTGGATCCCTTTGTTATCTTAGCAAGAGGCACATTCCGTGGAAAAGAGTAAGGTTCGAGCTCACCAATCTATCTTTGGGTTGTGCGTCTCTAGCCACAGTATTCCAAGAATCAGCTGGAATTGGGGTGCAGCGATAAGGTCGAATCTAATACTTTCCCTCTGGCCATCTTGTCAGATTAAGGTGAGGGTGGAAGTACACTGTGTTGCTGGTCCCGAAAGGAGTTGTGTGCCATACACAGCTGTCACGCTTTCAACTGTGTCCTTACGGTGGAATGCCAATCCCAAGGTCTTTGCAGTGTTTATGTCTAGGTAGTTCCCTATAGCCGTGCTGTCTATGAAAGCCTTGAGGGCATGCATTCGGGTGGGCTGTGAAGGGTCAACCAAAACCACAAGAATACTGAAATGTGAGATCTGAGTGCTCCGTTCCTGGCTCGACAGACTGACCTCTACATCTGCCGGGCATTGGAGTTTTCCGCTTTGGTGTCTTCCCCTGTGTTAACTAGTACCCCCATTGTCTTACGTGGATGTTTAACCGTGCAGTTGCGGAGGAAGTGACCAGATTGGCCGCAATATAGGCAACGTTTTTCCTGACACGTCCGTTCTCTCTCTACTTTGGTGAGGGGTCCCCTGAGAACACCCAATTGCATGGGCTCTGAGTGTGTTTCTGAGGCCTGTCAATGGGACCCTTCCTTTGGTCGGACATACACTGGTCTATGTTCTGATCTGGTTCGGTCGGCCTTGCGATCCTGTAACCGGTGGTCTAGTTGCATAGTTAAATCGATGTATTCACTACAATCTTCGGGAGGATTAACTACTTGCGCCAAAGACATCTTTGAATTCTCCTCTCAGTCCTCGATAAAATAACGTTATTCGTTTCTACTCTGGCCAACCTGATTCGGCTATTAGGCGATTGAATGTGGCGATATATGAAATAAGATCCTGACCACCCTGTCGCAGAGAGAGTAGCTCATCATTCAGGGCCTGACCTCGACTCCGATGGGCAAATAGTCTTTCCAGTTCACGCTGAAAACCTGGGTAATTTCTCAGTAAAGGGTCGTCCCTAAGCACTAACGGGACAGACCAGTCCGCCGTGTGCCCTCCTAAATAGGAGAGGACGAAAGCTACTTCAGCTTGGTATTTCAGAAAAGTGTCTGGCTTGCATATGAAGAGTAGGCAGCATTGATTCATGAACGCTCCAAATTTCTTGGGATCCCCAGAGAAACGTTCCCGGGGTGCTAAAGGGATGTTGCCTGGAAGCAATACCTGAACGGGTGTGGCTACAGGTGCCACGGTAAGCTGTCCCTGAGGAACTCCACCTGGTAGGGGTGCTAGACCAGCTTGGGTTAGTAAGAGCTGTCTTGCCAAGTTGCCTGTTTTATCCCTGTTGACTACTAGTTTGTGCCTTAAGGCATTTGTCTCAGAGCGGGCTGCATGCACCTCGGCCCGTAGTTCACCTAACAATAGGGAAAGCTGGTCTACCTCAGAGTTTTCCATCGCTCGGGCAGAGGTGTTGAGGATGGCTTTGTGTTCTGTCACACTCAACTGTGTCTCTGCAGGAGCGATGGTTGAGTCTCCCTTGACCCCGAGTTCTCACTTCCCCTGTTTTCACCCAGAGGGATTCTTGTCAAATACAGGATATACACTCAGACCTGAATTCACCTGATTCCCCTGGACCCTTCCCTTCACTTTACAGTGTGCTGTGATGTCCCCTAAGGGTTTACCTTGATATTTAGTAAGGTGTGCACTCCGTCCTGCATTCGCAGGGGCGCGATTCGCTCATATGAATGATGCCAATGTCTGTTGGCTAAGTTCAGATGCCACACACTGTTATATGCCTTCACAGCGAGGCCGAGAGTTCAAGGCGCCAGTTTCTTCACTGGCTAGAAAGTCTTTTCCACAAGTGAACGTTGCGCAGAGAATGTTTAGTGTCCTGAATTGTCCGTATTGTCTTGTTTGCCAAGGTATTTTGTGGGTGAGTAGCGCTGCGTGTAGAAGTCAGCTGCTGGTAGGTAAGCGCAGCATCTTAAATTCGAGCGCGCCTGGTAATTTCTCTCCCTTTTCCCTTGCAGGAGTGGATTATGTGATATTAGCGCCTCGAGTCCGGGTGCAGCGCTACCAGAGACTTGGTGGTCTGGTAAGTTTGCACGGAGGCTTTGGTAAGTATGTACTGCGTTATGAGAGGGAGCGCAGTGCAATATTCTCCGCGTTATCGGGGCGAGCGCAATGACTAATGACTCTTCTTTTTTTTGCAGGGGTTTGTGTGCTCGTACAACTGACCTGGGTTCCAGCGTCGCGGGAAGATTCGGTGAGTATGCGCAGCGTTATTGATGTGCGCGTGCTAATGCTGTTCTTCTTTGTTCTTACAGGTGCCGGTGTTGAAGTCCCCTCTTGTCTGGAGATAGCTGCGGCGTGGAGAAAGCACGGAGTACCTGTAAGCAGAAGAAGAATGATCCGGAGCAGGTAAGCAGAAGCAGGAGGATCCGGAGCAGGTAAACAGAAGTAGGATGTTCCGGAGCAGGTAAGCTGAAGCAGGATGATCCAGAGCAGGTAAACTGAAGCAGGATGATCCGGAGCAGGTAATCAGAAGCTGGCTGATCCAGAACACGGCAAGTGTGTTGCTGATGCAGCTCACAGTAAGCAACACGAAGCACTGGAAGATCTTGGGTATGGCTTATATAGCCAGCCACACCCAAACACTAGAGAGCTCATGAATTGTCATGCACTTCATGTTTGGCAACAGGAAGTGGTAACCAGGAAGTTATGGCTATGGGCTTTTTGTGTTCCTATGGCAGGTCTGCCAAGCCTCCACCCAGCTTGCCCCAACTACCTGCCTGGTACCCATGACACCGACAGCCGCACCACCAGGATGGACGACGCAGTCGAGTCGGTGAAGGGTGAAGAGGCATGTGCCATTGGACGAACAGTGAACACCGGCCTGTCACACGCAAGGTGGTCCCAAAAGAAGAATGACACACCACAGCCATGTCCGATGTGTGGGTATGACCTCCCACACTCCAGGGAATGCCCAGCGAAAGGGAGGGTGTGCGGGCGATGGGGGACTGCTGGCCATTTTGCCAGAATGTGCCGGGTTGTAAACCCAGCCACCATCCCTAAAGGTTTGAGTAGAGCTAGCAATGTGGGCAGCGCAAGACAAGAAATATAGCCGTAGTGGAACAAGATTTCCAGGAGCTGGAAATTGCAGAGGAGGAGGAAGAAGATGAAGAAGTGTTCTTCATATCAAACATTGACTCAAAAACCAAGAAAAGGAGACAGCCCACGTGCATGGTGAACATTTGTGAGACTCCGTTTCCAGTGTTAATAGACACAGGCGCGTCAGTATGTGTGCTGGCGGCAAGACATTATGAGTCACTACTAGGAACACCAGCATTGGTGGAAACCAAAGCAAAGATCTACTCATTTGGGGGAGGCCATCCACTTCCACTCCGAGGAGTGTTTGTGGCTCCAGTCACTAATGCCAACAACACCATCAGAGTGAAATTCTTCATAACAGACGTCAGCCCACACTTGCTCCTGAGTTACGCTGAATCCAAGGCATTAGACATTGTGCATTTTGCGCTCTCGGTGTATGAAGCGGACATCAAAGACATTATCAACAGATCTGATTTTTTTTTTCAAGGAGTCGGGAAGCTAAAAGGGGAATCAGTCAAATTGTGTCGGTGCGCCCAACAGCACTGAAGCACAGGCGCATACCCTTCCACCTACGAGCGCAAGTGGAGCAAGAACTATAAAATCTAGTAGACTCAGATATTATTGAGAAAGTTGATTGCCCGTGGGTCTCCCCTATCGTTGTGGTGGCCAAGCCTAAGCAGCCGGGAGCCGTAAGCATCTGCGTGAACATGAGGCTACCCAACCTTGCTATAAAAAGGGAATGTCACCTCACACTAATGCTAGACGATGTAGTGAGTGAGCTACAGGGTGACAAGGTTTTCTCGAAGCTCGATTTGTGTTCTGGTTATCACCAACATGAATTGCACCTGGACACCCAGTATATAACTACGTTCACAACACACAACAGACAATACCAGTATAAACATTTGAGCTTTGGGATCTCCTCTGCCACCGAGGTGTTCCAAAACATCATCAGGGCCGCCATTGCTGGCCTAGAGGGCGTAATCAACCTAAGTGACTAAATATTGGTGTACGTGACATCAGAAACAAAACACATGACCAGGCTGGAAAAGACATTGCAAAGAATCTGAGACCTGGGTTTGTCTCTAAATCGTGAAAAATGTGAATTTCTGAAAGGAAGTATTGTATTTTTTGGGTTCAATTTCCACTCTGACAGGATCTCACCAGACCCACAGAAGGTGAAAGACATTCAGGACGCAAGGCCACCGGAAAACCCCTCAAAGGTTAGGAGCTTCCTAGGGATGGTAACATATTGTGGGAGGTTCATCCAAAATCTGGCCTCACTCTCCAAACCACTCCAGGCCCTCACATAGAAGGACACAGCCTGGACCTGGTCTACCGTCGAACAGACGGCCTTCAACACCATTAAAGCCACCCTTATGGGAGATGAGACTATGACATTCTTCGACCCGGAGAACGAGTCAGAGCTGGTTGTGGATGCCAGCCCGGTGGGGCTAGGAACCGTGCCTGATTGGCACGGACAAATGAAACCCATTGCATAGGCCAGCAAGTTGTTGACAGACACCGAACAAAGGTACTCCCAAAAAGAAAGGGAAGCGCTGGCCATACTGTGGGGCTGTAGACATTTTTGCATTTATATTTTGGACAAACAGGTTTCTGTCATCACCGACCACAAACCACTGATCCCCATTCTAACGGAGTAATCCTCCAAACTGCCACTGAGGATAGAGAGGTGGATGCTTGCCCTCATGGAGTATGGAGTGTAGCTGCAATACAGACCCAGGAACCCACAACCCGGCGGACTACCTATCCCGCCACCCCAGGGGTAACAGCTCCCAGAATATGCAGTCAGTGGGGGGCTGTGAGGATTACGATTGTCAGGTGATAGATGCAGCCATACCAATAGCCCTGACACTAGGAGAACTGACCGAGGCCTCGCAGGCTGATAAATGCTTCCAACTCGTCCAGGATGCTGTCGACAGTGGTGACTGGAAATCAGCACTTTCAGACATGTCCCGCAGGGATAAAGACACCCAGCGTGATCTACAGTCACTGTGGCGAGCCCGACACGAGCTGTCAAGGTCTGACGAAGGCCGCTACTTCGTGGGAGACAAATTGTAGTACCTCGGAAGCTGATTGGGAGGGTGATAGAACTAGCCCACAGTGGCCATCAGGGCACTGCAAAGACCACGGCAAGGCTGAGAACCAAAGTATGGTTTCCGGAACTAGAGGGAAGAGTCGATGACTACATTCGGCAATGCATCTGGTGCCAGGCAGCCGCACCTGTGAATAAGAAGCCGTCATTGAGTCGATGATGCGGAGCGGAAGCCTATGGAGCACAGTGCATGCTGACTTTGGATCCACTTGGAGGAGTATATACTTTTTAGTACTTATCGACCAGTGGTCACGCTATCCAGAGGTGGAGATAGTCGAATCAACGTCAAGTGATTAAACCATACAAGCGATGGAAAAGATCTTTGCGACCCATGGACTTCCTTGGATCATATGCTTGGACAACGGGCCGCTGTTTCACAGCAGACAGTTTGCAGAATTCATGCGTGACTGTGGCATCATGCACCGGAAAGTGACTCCAGCCTGGCCAAGAGCCAATGGAGGGGTGGAGCGCTTCATGGGTGTCCTCAATAAGATATTTTGAATCTCCCAGAATCAAGGGGGGGAACTGAAGAGAAACCGATATCAATTCCTTCGAGAGTATCGATCAGCGCCCCATCAGTCTACAGGGATGGCCCCAGCGGAGGCCTTGTTCAACCGATGCCCGCCGAGGCTGATACCAGAGACCGATGGCCGACCCCCAGGCGTCAATGATGATCAAAAGACACTTGAAGACCAACGGGCGCACAATGAGAGAGAGAACGGCAGGTGGATCGTGAAACCCTCTGACATTGAAGTAGGGGATACCGTCCTAGTGAGGAACCGACACCCAGAGGGGAAGCTATCCCTCAACTACGAGCCTACCTCCATAGTGGTAACCCAGGTCAACAGGTCCATGCTGATGGCGGCCGACCAAAGGGGAACTGTTACAAGAAACTCATGTTTCTTCAAGAAGATTGCCCCAAGAGAACTCTGGCAAGAGCCTGCTGTCGGCGTGTCCCCGGCTCGAGCCGTGGCGAGTGGGCCGACTCTCGTGGAGGACTCAGGAGACCCCGAACCAGGAGGACATAGCTCAGGCACGGAACTAGGTGAAGAGTGATACCCCCGCCGCGAAGGACAGAGGTGTCCGACCAGGTTCAAGGACTACATCTTGGACCTGTGTTAGCGAGGACCAAAAGTTGATGGTATTTGCCCACGTTGGGCTGTGACACTGTTTACTGTATAATGCACATATTATATATGTCACGTTGACACCAAGTCAATGATAAACTGCAAAAGTTGTTTTTGTTAGGAAAAAGGAGGGATGTGACAGAGTCACGTGCGCGCGACGGCAAGGTCCACTGTCGTGCATGCGCAGCAATAAAGGGGCAGCCTGAAGCGCGTCAGAGCGCGCCGGGAACCCGTAACGAGCAGACCTGTGTCAGCCTCTTTCCTTAGGTATGGGAGGGCAGGGCCTGCTCACGCGGGGGACCCGGGGTCATATGAACAACGTAACAGCAGGGTTCCCTGCATGGTTTCAGAGTAGCAGACAATGTCATGCCATTGCTGACACTGCAGACATCTCAGAGTGGTAGTGCTGCTAGTGGATGTACACCAGAAGAGAGCCCCGGGCTTCCATCTACATCAGTGGTTGAAGTGTATGCAAAGAAGTAGTGGAACTATGTTCCCTGCTGGCCTGTCCCCGCTCTCCACAAACCCCATCACCACGCCCCTCCCACATGCAATCCAAACCCCAACCCAAACACACCTGCTGTTTAAGTGAATGTTCAGTGCAAGTTTCAACTTCTTCCTACACGTTTATTTTAAAACTAAACCATTACAGAAAAGTTTATTAATAAAAGTATAGGAACAGTACAACTTAAAAAAAGAATAGAGGAACGCCACGCTCCCGACCGCTCCCACCCACTTCGACCACTGCTCTACATCAAGCATTCTGTTCTGCTGTCTCGAGGCAGTGTGTAGTGTTGCATCCTAGTTGGCGTTCACTGCATGATATCCATAGCGGAGGCTGTGCCCAGTCCAGAGTGACAGTGAGGTCCAAACGCTATCACTTCTGTGAGTACTGCTTGTTGAAGTGTCAGAACTACAATGGTTTCTGGGGGGGAACCATTAGCTTTGAGTCAAGACATCAATTTGCACCTTGCATTTCTGAGTGCACCCTTCCTCTGTGTTCAGTGAGCAATACTCCATGATGTACTTATAATTTGTGACTCTCTGCAACAGGTAGTCGTACTGCTCACCCAATTTAATTTCATCAAGTGTGTAGGTATAAATCTGAAGCGGGGTACATGGGCATGTCAAATCCAATTGGTAACTTCAACATAGCAATGTTCTTATAATTATACCACAGTTTTCTGTGTAATCTTGTGGTGGACAAGTTGGCAATGCAAGCTGGTACGGGATGCAACTGATATCCTATTGCTTTTCGCTTGTCTCTTGAAGAGAGAAACAATATTACGGGTTGGCACTCTGTCGGTACAAAGGAAATGGGGGATCCAGTCACCAAGTTGTGTTCATACTGCATTAGTGTAGACTCATTCTCTACACAGAGCTTCTTCCTGTCAAGTACAAAGGGGAAAGAGGCATTGCTATTTGACATGTAATTTCACCCATGGCTCACTGAGACCAGGTGTGAAAAGGTGAACATACACCTGTCATGCTTAGACTCCATTAAGATCAACACGGCAACTCGTCTTTCAGGCTTGTGTGAGCTGGGTTCATTTGTCAAATGTCATTTCATATGTTTAATCATCTTGAGATGATTATAGCCAATGTCATGGCCATAGGCTACTGCCTCCAATGTTGTAACATGCCTTAGAGAGATGCTTGGCCAACCCTGTTCTTTTCCTACATAAACCCGGGGTGTATGTGTGGTCAAGCCCAACCCTGTGATTATATATGTGTGGTGGATCTCAACCTGTGTTGTTGCATGTGCAGTAGGTAGGGAAAAGGTGTTGAATCCTGTTCTCTGTGTATGTTTGTGGATAGAAGGGAGGTGTTTCACTCTGGGAATGACCACTGCTGGAATGTACAACAGGCCGACGTGGAGCTGAGTGGAATGTTAAGAGTGTTAGGTGGGTGATTGTTGTGCGAGCGTGAGTTGGTGCCTGGACGCTGAATGAGAGGGTGTGCCTGGTGTGTCCCACCCTCCAGTCTCTACTGACTCCCTCCTTCCTAATAGTCTTCCTGAGGCTATAACCTGTGACCTATGGCATGAACAGGAATAGGGTAACCTCAAGAAGAACCCTGAGGCTCCTAAGTATTTTCTCACTAACTAGCCCTCTACATCATCTTTATATAAGTTATGTAGAATTGTATTAATAGAATGTCCTCTACAAAGAAAAGACACTTTTGAGGAAAACTATTATTTTATTTCAGAATGCATACAGCTCAATCCAAGCATAATTGTAGGAAGATGACCAGCCCGCCGACATGCATTATTTCTTTTCATTTTTCTTTCTTTTGAATCCTCGACAAAGCGTGGTATATTGTGATGCATGCGCTTTATATTTGTAAAGAAACACTTAGTTGCATGCATTCAATACAATTTTAATGCATGTTATTATTATGTCAAGTGACACGTTTACATGACGTGAAAGCATGCCAGAATGTGCTACATTGTAAGATGCCAATTTGGACTCCATGCCTTCCATGGTGATTTTAACATATGAGGTACTGTATAGCCTGTTATTTTATAAAAAATGTAGCTTATATTGGGAGTTAAAAATTGATGTGACCGTTACAGAATTACTTATTATAAGACATCTAATTCCAGGGACGCTGGGCCGAATGGCCTGACTAACCAAATCCTAAAGATGGACAAGGTGCTCTGGTCCCACATTCTTTCTTGTTTCTCTTTTTGGATATTCTTAATACTGTGCAAACACCTCCATCTTTGAATCCCTTCATTATTGTCCCCATTTACAAGAAGGGCGATCGTGCCAGTCCATCTATCAACCAATCGCCCTACTTGATGCAGATAGCAAGATTTTTGAGCCCTTGGTCCTGACTGAGCTGAGAACCTCGGTGTTGAGAACAAGAGGGGTACAGAAACATCAAACTGGTTTTAGAAGGGGGAAGTCTATGAATCTTAATGGTTCGGTGATAGGTGGCCTGTAAACTGGTGCTTGATCTAAAGGCAATTCCCCCCTCTTTGCTGCCCTGATTGACTTCTCACAGGCCTACGACACCATCAATCGTGACCTGTTATGGCAGTAATTGAAACAATGGGGACGGCCTTTGCCGCTGCTAGCCATTATCATGCAGATCCATGAAAATACATTAGTCCAGATTAGATTGAATGGACAGGAGAGCCTGACGAGCTCGATTCAAACCTGTCATGGGCTGAGACAGGGTTATATCCTGACACCCTGCCTATTCAATCTATAGCAGGCAGACCTAGGGGATGTACTGAAAAAAGCAGCGTTCATTATATTGGGAAGGGTACACGTTCTTTCTGCACCCCCAAGCACTAGGATAAGGCAAAGGCTGCCGGCCGCAGATACAGTAGGAGACCAGGGGGTGGGGGTGCCCTAGGGCTCCTACACAATTACATTATTGCATGTTTTGTACATGTACTGCACATGCAGGAATAGCAGCCATCTTAGAAATTAGCAGCCATATTGTGGCACAACGTTTAAACGTAGCGTGACAGTCCACATTCCAGGCCTAGGCTGCGAACATGAGCAGGGGAATAGATTGTATCCCACACACCGATGAGAAAGGCCAGAGCTGCACAGCCCCATAACACCTTTTATTGTCCTAAAATGTTTCTAAACCTCGTGCACTGGAAGAATGTGCCCTGCGGAGGACTGAGTCAGGGACCTCATTTCACCAAAATGCCTGGGGTAGCGGAAGTGACATCACACAACCCTTGACCCCCCCATTGACATCACAGGAAGTGATTTAATTTTACCCCACCTCAAGTGACATCACAGGAAGTGATGGCAAACGACCTTCAGATTTTTTAGATGCATCTAGCACCTGTGAATTCAGGTGCTCTCATTTCAGCCAGATATAAGAACCAAGGCACAGAGGGAGGCATGATTTGTCCACAATTACACATTTGGGGAATGCCATTTTCCAGATTCAACGTGGGGTCTATAAGTAAAACATACATAATGCAGTATTTCAAACAGGGTAACCAAACTCTGTAACTCAGGCTACAGCTGGTGTAATGGACACAGAAGTACGTGTTATCTGTGGCGTTGCTGTGTTAAGCCAAAAAAAGCACTGACCTGGGGAGGCGTGCATTACTGTTTAACAAGGAGAAAAAATGCTGAAAATTAAATCATTGACCAGGATTTAGTATCAACTAAATTCCTTGGTTATAAATGTATGTATGATTCAGCTACCACTACAATAGAAGAAACCTATTAGACCGGTCTGCGTGCAAAGAGGGGAGTGCACCTGATAATGTTATCTTTGCTGGAGTGTAATACCTGGGAAAGTTTCTTTCAATATACCTAAGGTCCTCCCATAGTTTCTATTATTTAAGCGTAATACTGGGTGCCAGAAGACTATAAAAAAAACACCATTTAATGTAATATCATTGCTTCACACATAAATGCATAGCACCATACAGTTATTTAAACTTGAAAAAACCCAAAAGTTGCTTCTCACCCACGGACTCACTGGCAGACTTCAAGGTGCGCATGGCACGCTACCCCTTTGTCAGACCCAGTGGTGCTCAATGGTGTAGCACAAAATCTGACAGCTCCCCTGTGAGCCATGCTGTGGGCCCGCCCCACACTCCTTAGCAAAGCACTGGGCATGCCACACCCTGGGCCGGTCCGGACCACCATGTGTGCTCAATGTCCATGATGGTTATGCCGCTGCAGGGGCATGCACTACTGCAAGTGAAAGAAGTAAATATGTTTTTCAATCAAAGCTTAAATCTTTAACCTAACAGAGAGAAGTGGGCAGTGTCTGGTCCACAAATATACAAGCCACCAGTGGTGGCTTAAAGTTGTTTTTTGGATGGTGTAAATATTTGCCACAAGTATGTGATTGTAACTGAGCATAGCGAGGTAACCCGAACTAACAAAAATGGGTTGGGGAAAGCAGGGGGATTCTTCTCCCTCCCCAGAGTAAATGTTTTGAATAATGGGTTAAAAGGATGCATTACGAAGCACACTTTCTGGAAAATGTGGATAAAAGGCCAACAATGTGGGTAAAAGGCCAACAATCGGTTTTGTAGGGTTTAGGGTAAATCATGAAAAAAGTACAATAGATACAAGTCACCAGAAGTGCACGGGGCATTTCCGAATGCATTATCATGCTGGTCCCTGCAATATATGCCAGTATAAAAAACCTTTGTATGATGACTGTGCCCACACATTTCCACTCTGGCTTCACCAGCATATGCTAGTATTCCCATAATAGGCCATAATTATGTTCGCTTTAAGACGTTTTTCTATAGTATCATTACTGGGACTGGGCACAAAACTGGCTCTGCTAATATATGCCAGTACTCCTATGTAAGTACATACTCCCGTTGGTTTGGCCATTAAAAGTGACATGTCACAATAGGAAAACCTGTCCAAACTGGATCCAATGTAAGTCAGTCTAGATATTCATCATAGATGCTCAGTTAATAAAAAGTCATGCTACAGTGAAGAATATACACGCTGCTACGCCAAAACATCAGTCTAGCGTGGTAACACTACTTATCATGCTTGCTTTTTTAAAGATGACGAGTAATAAATGTCATGCCACAGTAAGCAATGGCTAGACTGACTACACCAAAATGCCAATCTAGCCAGGGAATGGCACACATGAACTTGCTTTTGCCCAAACATACCAGTAAAGCATGCAAAGTCAATAAAGGATGTGGCAAAAATACTCCAGTGATCCCCAGTCTCCCAGGGCCCTACACACATGCATCCCCCTTCAACCACCGGTCACTCACCCATACATCTCCCCTCACACTCGCTCATACTGGATTCACCAAGCAGGCACACACCAAACCCCACCCAGAACATTCTAACCAACACTACCACATGTGTGCTAATTCACTCACCGGTCACTCACTCACACCTTCTCTTACATACATCATTGCATTCTATACACAGGCACACACTCACCCACACAGAACATTCAAAAACATCATACTCATTCACCCACCAGTAGCTCAATCATACACCTTTTCTTACCCCCACCCATTGCATTTTCTACACAAGCGCTGCACACAAGCGCCCACCCACCCAGAACATTCAAAAACACACCATCACATTCATACACATTCACCCACCAGTCACTCACACACACATTATCTTACATCCACTCATTGCATTCTCTACATAGGCACACACCATCACTTCTCATTTACCCACCATTCACATACATACATCTGACACGCACTTCACACGTGCAAAATACACATCATAGTACAAAAAAAAGCCGCCTTACCTTTTTCTTGCAGCTTTTTGTCCCTTCTTCCAGGCCCCCTCGGCATCTCTGCTGCTCACAAACAGGAACCAGGAAGCTGCAAGAGCTTCCTGGTTCTTGTATGTTAGCTGCGAGGAAGCCGAGGGAGAAGGGGTTGGAGCTGTACGTGGCATATGCCACATTCCATGGTCAGCTCCAACGCCAAACCCTACTGACCGTGTCCCCGGCACAGCCTTCACCCTGATGGGTGAGGACTGGGCCAGGGATCCACCAGACCTGGTGTGGCGGGCCCCCCATGCCGCGGGAGGGCTCGCTACACCAGGAACACCCATTTCTTTTGGCAACCCCCCCCCCCCAAAAAAAACTGTGTTTTCTTTTTTTTTAAAGGTTGGGGTCACAAGGGAGTGCCAGGGGTTGCAACTGTGGCCCCTATGGGTCACAGTTCCCTGGTGACCCCCCAAATGTCGTCCCTGGAATGTGAATGGTGCAATCCCATGAGAAGGAAGGCATGGGCCTCCAACCCGCACCCGTCCCAATCCTACGTTATAGAACCTCAATGCCCTGCCTTTAGGACCTCTGAATTCCAATGTACCAGATAACCCAAGACCACTGACCATAAACCTGTCTCCCGATCGATCAGAAAGATCAGAAAGCAGGATACTCCTGCCTTCACTCCTAGGCCACCTGATTTGTGCTGCAAGGTGCAGGGAGGGATGCAATTATAGCCCAGAACGAGGGTGGGAGACCTTGGATAAATGCTGGCTTGTCTGGGAGCAAGTGAAGTGTGTGAGTTAGTATGAGCTCAGATTTCCCACTGAGCCACTGTCTGTTCATACAAGCTGAAATGTTACACAAAAATAGATGTATCTTTCTTAGTTAGCAATATCATTGTTATTTGTCCGCCTGCTGACCAATGATGACTGCAGCATCGCTCACATGGAAGAAGATGGACGAACGCGGCTGGGACCAATGGCCTGGCATCCACTATGGAGCAAGTGGCCTCTGTGTAGGGTCTCACCAACCAGCAGTGTGGGTTTGCACTGTATGTAATGACGTCACTGATGATGCTGTGTATCGTTATAATGTACCGCTCATGCAGATTCTGCCAGAACGTTTAGCGGCAGTAGTGTTCTTTGTTGGCGCTTTTTCCTTTTGTGTGGAAATAAAACTTGTTATCCTTGCAAGATGTGTAATGGGCCTTTTTTCCTAGTGGGTTGTATTCTGGTGTGATTGTCTGGGGGCTTTCCTTTATTTGGTGACCCTGACGCGATCCCAATGACCCCTATGATGATGGAGGCTTCCAGGCCGCTTCTCTGAAGGGGCTGCGCCCACCTGCAGCAACCAGTCCCAAGCGCGCTAACCGGCAGAGGTGTCCAGGAGGCTTTTTCACAGAATTCCTGTCTGCTGTTTGGAGCGGGGCGCGACTCCTGAGAGAGTGCAAGTCGTTATTGGGACCAGGTGACGGAGGAGCTAGGGTGAACATGCAGATGTAAGTACACCCCTTGCGAGGGATAACTACAAGGGGTAGTGTGGGTGGGGGAGTATGGCATGCATGAGTGAAAATAAGGTGTGGTGAGGCCACATGGCAAGATTCCGTTTTTTATGCCTTTTTTTTTATTTAAGTGGATTTTACAGAGAAAAAAACTGGAGTGTAGGGAGCCTTCCTGAGTGAGGGAAGATGATGGCACCATTTGTTTTGTAACAAGGAGAAAAAAGGAAAAATTAGGAGCTCTGTGTTATTAGTGGGCTCAGTGGAAGGAGTGGTTGTTGTTTTAGCTTGTTATTTTAGCTTGTGGTTTTAGTGTATTTTGAGTTTTTGTGTACGAGGCGGAGGCCAGAGGGCAGCCAGTGTTGATAGGTAGTTCTGAGAGCATTTGGTGAATTAGTGTGTGTGTGTGTGTGTGTGTGTGTGTGTGGAAAAGGGGGTGGAAAGGGAGGGGTTCACAGGAGGCGACGGGGAGGTAGGGACAGTGGACTGGTAGAGACCTCTGTAACTGAAGTGCGCACAGCGTATATTAGTAAGGGCTGTGCTTTTTGGGGCATGCAAATTGGAAGATGGGAAGGGGGACACCATTAGAATACATGTATGGTGCATTACCATTGTACAGGGATGACATTGAAAAGTATCATAAACAATGGGTGGTAGAGACACAAGGGTGAGGGGTGCCCCACTCCTGGCCAGAGCAGGGCACCCATAATAGAGGGATACTTGACCACATGAGCATGTTTTTAGCTGCTAAATATAAAGGCAAACAGCTTCAAAAAACGAAAGAGGTATTGGATTTGTTGGAAAATGATAGAGGATGTGGAGGACCCTGATGGGGTGGGATCCAAAATACTGAAGGGGCCGCCCTAGATTCGATGTGCATGACAACAAAGAGGCTTTACCGACTTACCACCTGCCCAGCCACGGGGTATACAAACCCAACATACGTGCACGTCCGGGCTACCGCCCCACCTCCCTACATACCGACACTGAGTGCTATCCCGCCCCAGGACAGTAATGTACCGAAGGAGATAGAAAAGCCATTGGAGGTCACGCAAGTAGAACTTTCCAGTCTGAGGGTGGCACAGAAAGGAGGAGGGAAGAAGGGGCGCGCGGTAGATGAATGGAGGGCGGGAGACATTTTGTTTAGGTTAGACAGCATGGTCATAAAGGATGTACATAATGAGAAGGAGGGATGTGGTGACGGGCGAGCGGGAAGCACGGGGTACGGGACAGTGAGTTCCGACAGGGACACAAACAGAGAGCTGAGGGAAGACAAATGGGATACAGTGGATGAGATCAAGGATGACGAAGGAGATGTGCAAACACCAGAGGTGGCGCTGTGGGTGGAAAGTTTATGGGGACCATGGTTAAGGAATAGGTTTGGTCGGGTAGCACTTGCAAGGAATAAGTGAAGAGTTGGACATAAAGAATGGAAGAATACAGGTACCCAGATGCTGTTATTGCATAGAGGCCTAGACAGGGCACACTATGCGCCCTGGGCACAAATGTATACAAATAATTTGATTAAACTGCTCCTGTTTTGTGCCTGTTTGCGCACTGGAGCGCATTACGAGATATTATTAACCTCTACGCCAAAGGTAGGCTATATT
Source organism: Ambystoma mexicanum (assembly GCF_040938575.1). Classification (NCBI taxonomy): domain Eukaryota; kingdom Metazoa; phylum Chordata; class Amphibia; order Caudata; family Ambystomatidae; genus Ambystoma; species Ambystoma mexicanum. The sequence goes on along the minus strand of NC_090933.1, from coordinate 496,055,208 downwards.
TACATGCTCATTTGTATTTCACCCACCTCTACTCCGACCGTATCGCACCTCGCCCTGCTTAGACTTCAGGCCACTGACTCAATACGGGCTACAGTTCCCAGAAAACATTTACCGAGTCACATCGAGTGACACCCGACCAGCCGAAAAGACACCCCATCTGCTGAGTAATCATATTGCAAGGTTCTGCATCTCTTGCCGTCACCTGCATGCACACAAAACTACCAGTCTCGCCACTATATTGCTACAACCCCCACCCAAATGCTGCACTCTAATGCCTCACAGCTCTCCTGGACATTTGTTGCACATCAGCGTTTGCTCGCCCGTACCGCCTTTCTGCCAGTCACGACTCCCCAAGCTCAGAGCAGGACCTCAGCTGCTCCAAACATCCATCCGTTCCCCTGCCATTCTCCTATGGCCTTGTAATTCTCCTTGTCTCAGGAAAATGATGCTCCTGCTATGTGAGGCTGTGGGTTTATTCTGTTTGTCCTGATTTTGTTGTACTTTGTTGCTACCCTCACCACTACCCCATGGCCACTCCCTAGTGCTTGTGTGCCGTAGCAATATCTCACTTCACAGCATCGCCTTGATCATATCCACCATGCTTCACCTTCCGCCAATCGTGATTTAGTGCTAACAGATTTGTGTAATAGTTTTGCTCAACCTATGTTTCACACGCTTCACTAACTAGCATCATTTGTTATGTATGTTTAGCTGGTTTATGAGAATACCTTTGCACTGCCACTACAATATGCACTCCACGTTCCTTAGCAATCACGTGTATTCTGTGCACAACTCGCATTAGTATACTCCTGTGTAATAGTTTTGCTCCACCCAAGTATGTATGCATAGCTGGTTTATGAGAATACTGTTGCATTGCCTAAACAATTTGCGCCCCATGTTCCTTAGCAATCACGTGTATTCTGTGCACAACTCGCATTAGTATACTCCTGTGTAATAGTTTTGCTCCACCCAAGTATGTATGCATAGCTGGTTTATGAGAATACTGTTGCATTGCCTAAACAATTTGCGCCCCATGTTCCTTAGCAATCACATGTAATCTATGCACTACTCGCATTAGTTTACTCCTGTGTCCTTTGCAGTTTGCGAGATCATATTTCCAATTCTTCAGTCCTGATTTGCCCAAGCAACCTGTACCAGCCTACACTGATCCTATCCCCACTGTGTATCGTTTCCTAATTCTTTGTGCACCAGCCCACTCCCTGCCTTACAGGTTCACACTGCTAACCTGACACACTACCTAACCACCAATCTGACCACCTGTCTGCCCGGCCACCCATGTCATGAACAGTATATGCCTTGTTTTGTATGACCTGTGCCTGCCTAGTCATAGATAGGCGACCTTACATGCTGATCGTTTTTTACCCTCCCATTGCCAGTTTATTACTTTGACGCTCTGAATAATTACTTGTTTCTGCCTACGCTGTTCAATTCTCATATGTGTACTGTGTCCTCCCTGCTATAGCATCCTTCCTACCTGCGTCTTGTGTGACCACTTGATACAGGCCCCAGCATACTCCTAGATCACAACCTGATCCTGGCAATTATTAGGGCTTAGCCTTAGGTGACTGACACTCACCACTCCGTGCCCACACAACTCACTAGCTGTCTATCTCCCATCCAGTCTAGCAACTCCACTTCTTGGTCATTACCCACACCAGAACCACCCCGACCATGGCTGCATTCCAAATATTCACACTCGCCATGGCCTCCCTCGTCCCATTGTTCAACACTATCACCCCTACGCATGTCCTAACTCCTCGCCATCGGGCTATAAAATGCTCTGTCACAGAGGACTCCTTCTCTATATATCCACCCAGTCCATCACTCAGCCCAACTGAATGGATTCACCAATTCGCCACACCTCCCGCACCACTCATCCTATGCCCAGTAGACATCAGAAACCAGAGGCTAGGCTCTCGTTTCCTCAACCACAAAGTAAACCCAAGGTTACACACCCGATATACAACGCCCAAGGTCAACAAGCACTTGCCAAGCTCCGGTCTAGCTGCAGTCTCACAGCCTCCGACCTCACTGATCCCTATCATCACCACGACGGTCCCCACAGTGACCTCTTCACCATCCTCATCAGGAATACTGAGCCCAGAAAGGCCGTCAGCCTCATTTCAATTTCCCACTATCAAAGGAGCACTCATTAATGCTCGCTCGCTAGTTGCCCATGCCCTCAATGTTGCCGACCTTATCACAACCAACGGTCTGGACTTTTTTCCCATTACCGAAACCTGGCTCCACCAAGCAGCAGGCCCAGCAATCTCCTTAGCCCTCGCTGAGGGATACACCATCATTAGGGCTGACAGAAATTCAGGTAAAGGAGGAGGAGTAGCCTTTATAACGAAAACCCATCTGGGCCTCAGAGCCTTCTCTCACTCCAGCCTTCCATCTGCAGAACTTCTCTCTGTCAAAATCACACGTTCACCCACCCAAACTATTCTTATGCACCTTATCTACTGCCCTCCAGGTCCAATCTCCTCCTTCGAGGAAGACATCATTGACCTCCTTCCTGCCAACTCCAAGCTCGGCTCCCAAACTATCCTCTTGGGGGACTTTAATCTAGGACTTCTCGACTCCAATGACACTCAGGCCTCAGCGTTAGAAAATTCCATCTCACAACTAGGTTTCAAACATAGTCACAGAACCCACACACATCAAGGGTCGGATCCTAGACTGGGTCTCAGACCTCAATTGCTCATTAACAATAGTTCAGAATGAGCCTGTCGCATGGTCTGACCACCACTTCTTTTTGTTCACCATCCAAGGGTCAACACCCTCCAGCCCGACCCTGGCACCCCCTAGCCTGTCTAGAATTTCTCGTAACATCACAATTTCAAGTCTCCGGCCTCTTATCAACAACATCCTTGATGCCTCCAATTATAAGAACCTAGACACAAATAAGCTAGTGGACCTCTACAATGATACCCTTGAATCAGCCCCAAAACGTCTCTGCACCACTCAAGCTAAAAAAAGCCAAACCAATTGCCCACCTCAATAAGTGGTTCACACCTGAACTAAAAAGGCTAGCGAACACCAAAAGGATGGCTGAATCCATTTGGTGTAAGTCACCTACCGCCCATAACAAAGCCTTGTTCGCTTCAGCTGAGGCCTCCTACAAATCCGCTATCCTATCCACTAAAAAAGAAACCTATAACACTAGAATACTTAATGCCAAATCAAGCACTAAGGAACTTTTCAGCATCCTAAAAGAATTAGAATCACCTGCACCTCCCACTGAGATCTGCACCAAGGATGCGAACTGATGTACTAAAATTCAACAAGCCCTATCCGACAAAATAGCGTTACTTCAAAAAAAGATAGAAGCCAAAAAGAGCACTCTCTCTTCCAAGCAGCTTGCTGACACAGCTCAAGAGCAGTCGCCCCCCCAATACCCACCTTTTGCATTCTCCCAGGTGTCCGCAAAAGAAGTGGAAGACATCATTAGGAGCCTGAAACCATCTCATTGCCAAGGAGACACCTGTGCTCTACAATCAAGGAAGGAGCCAAAGAACTGGCCCCTTTCATTGCTACATTCATAAATTCATCATTCAAGTCCAACCAAGTTCCCAGCAATCTTAAGAAAGCCTGGGTCAACCTAGACCCAAACATTCCAACAAATTATAGGCCAATCACCACTGTGCTTTTCCTTCTAAAAATCTTGGATAGAGTTGCATACTTACAAATCCAGAAACATCTGGATGTAAACAACCTATTAGGCCTCAGACAATCTGGTTTCAGGCCAAGGCATGGAATGGAAACAGTGCTTTTGGATCTGAAAATCCAGATGGATGAGGCAAAGGACAAAGGTAAACTGGCAATCCTTCTGCTGCTAGATTTGTCTGCGGCTTTCGATCTAGTTGACCACCAAATCCTCACCAGACATCTCACCATAGCAGCAGACCTTCTCATCCAACGCCTCCAACTGGATCAAATCCTTTTTATTCAATCGAACCACCAGAGTCTTCTAACCTACTGCCTCCGCTGATCCGATCCCTATTCACTGTGGAGTCCCCCAAGGCTCTTGCGTTACGCTTTACAATATATTCACAAAGCTCCTCTTTGATCGCCTGGATAACCTGGGTGTCATCTATACTAATTACGCAGATGACACCTAGGTCCTCATCCCACTTACTGGCCACTACAATGAGGACTCCAAGCTAATCAATGAAATATACCTAGAAATCCAGGCTTGGATGGCAATCAATAGTCTGTGCCTCAATGATGAAAAGACAGAGCTTCTGATTGTCGGTACTCAAGCGCAACTAAATAAAGTTGACCAAAAGTACACATCCTTTAACATAGACGGAAATTGTATGAAAGTCGCCAAGGATATAAAAACCCTGGGAGTCTACTTGGACTCGGCGCTATCCCTATAAAAACAGGTCAGTGCTGTGGCATCCTCCACTGCCTACACAAACAAGTAAACTTACAGCTGCAAACCCTACTTATCTACTAGCAGCTGCATAACGCTGGCCAGAGCACTAGCGTTGTCTAAAATTGACTATTGTAATACACTCTTCCTAGGATCGTCTGAACAGAACTTAAATAGACTTCAAGCTGTTGGGGTGGCACTCAGTACTCATCATCATCCATGCACCTCATAGAAACACAGAGCCATTTTCCCTTCAACCTTCCTTTATACACGTCTACGTTGCAACTGCCTTCCCTCTTCCCTTGCTCCTCCCTTTCCTCCCGCTCCCTCCCATGGTCTCAAGCTCCCCTCGTAAAGGGGCTCTGTCCTTTTCCACCTACAACACCTCCCCCTTGCTTAACATGAGACTTCCCAGGTTACATTTGCTCGATGAGCTGTTGGGGTCTCTTTGTGGTTTGATGGGGCCTGCTTGGTTGCTTGTGGGTCTCCTCTGCACTCTCTCGTTGCAGCGTTTCATGAGTCTCCTCTCTCTCTTTTTCCTCCATCTCGATCACCTCTCTCTCCGTTGGTTCATGCTCTTCAAAGTATAACTCGTGGAGGAGGGAGTCATTTGGCGCCATTTTGCCGTAGTTCCTCTTCATACTTGTCACTTGTTCTTTGTCCCTGTCGCTAGGCTGGGATCTGCGCGGTTCGTCTGTCCTTTGGTTTTGCTTGTGTCTCCCGCATCTTGTTCGGGCACATGGTCCTTCTTGTGGGTTACTTTGAATGACCTATAGTGGACGCTGATGAGTACGTTCTGTAGTGCCGTCCGGTGACTGAGACGGCTGTGTCCTCTGGCGGGACTCGGTATCATGCGGATGGTGTCCGGCACTCTGTGGTGTCCTTGGGTTGGGTCACGTCGTGACCGTCCTTTAGGCTGCTCTGTCTGTGCCGTCCTCCATTGGACGGCATGGTCTTGGGGTTTGTCTAGGGGGTATTCTTCTGCCCTTGTCTGGTACTGTTGCCTTGTACTGAGGTTTTCTGTGACTTCCATTTCCCCCCGTACGATATTTCAAAGGGTACTGGGCGATGGCAAAGCTCATAGTCCTCTTGCAGAACGGGTGGGGCTCGTGTGCCAAGTGCCGGTCCGTCCCCTTTGTGGTGGGCTAACTCAGGGTAGAGGTGGTGTGCATGCCTGAGACCTCTGGGTGGGCTGGTGTCCATGTCCTTGATGTCTTTCCTGACATCTAACCGTGCTCTAGGTGTACTCGGGTATCTTTCCTGGGGTGTGGGTTGGCATGCCAAGCTTGTGGGTGGTCCAGTTCTGCACATTCCTTGAAGGTGACCTTCCTGGCCACAACTCCAGCATGTTCGTCCAAAAGCTGGGTATGGTTGTCTGTGGGTGTTATTCCACCCTTGCCCGTGGCATTGCTCTTTGCTCTGGCTTTCTCGCCAGGGTCTTCTCGGTTTCCTCCTTCTCCAGGGTCGAGTGGGCTCAGAGTGTTGCGATTGCTCTTCCGTGAGGGCCACGATGGCGTCGCATTCAACGTTCCTCTCAATGGCGGCTGCCTGTGCGTCAACTCTTGTATGTTTTTTCCATATTCAGTATTTTCGCTAGGCGTAGGGGCTTTATGAGAAGGTGTTTCCTGAACATTGACGAGGTGCACCCTTCTATGATCCTTAGTCTTATAGCTTCTTCATCATTGAAGTTGGCGAAGTCGCAGTCTCCTATCTTCTGCTGGAGACGTGTGACGAACTCTCCAATCGATTTGTGTGGACGCTGCCTGATTTGATTGAATGCAAGGCGTTTGTAGTCTTTGTTGGATCCTACTATGAGTTTGTCGTTTACTGCATCGAGGAGACATTGGTACGTGGTTTTGTCTGTAGCTGGGATAGTTTTGATGATGTCCTTTACCTCTTTTCCTACCAAGTTCCTAAATATGCTGAGTTTGTTTGGCGGGTCTTTGTTCCCAATTGCACCTAGAAAGTCCTCAAATTCTTTGATCGTTCCTCGCATCTTGTTCCTTGGTCGTGGTGCGGGATCAAGGCGAATGGGTTGGGCCTTCTCATGACGGTGGCATATGACGTGGGGTCCAAGTCTGCTAGGGCTTGCGCACTTGCGTCGGCATCTGCTTGTGCTAGGTCAGTCATGGTGGCCGGTGTTTAGTTCGGGTATGGAGTCGCGGTGCACTTGCATGCGGTCTTTGGGGGCAGATCGCTGTGTTTTGGTCCTCTGGTTTGTATGGGTGGCGTTGCTTTTACTTTTGCTGTTGCCGGTCCTGTCTGGTACGGGTCTTCTCTGCTGCTGGTACACATGAGTTTGGGCAGCTTTCCATGTCTGTCTTCTCTTTATTTCCTGTGCGTGTCCTTGTGGTGGTGTTGGTGCGGCTGGGCGTGGGTTCCACTGCATTCTCGTGTCCCTCTCGTTGCTTCCCCCATCTCGTATTGCGTTGGTCGGGGTGGCTGGGTGTTGGCAGGGTGGGTGCACTCTTGTGCTGGCTCTGGTAGTGGTGCTGTCCTCGTTATGCTAGTGCCAGATGGGACAGCTGGCAATTTGGCAAGCTCCTGTGTATTACAAAAGCGTTCAATGTCAATTTGGGCGCTGTGGTCGCTTGTTTGGTGTGCCAGGATGTGGCTCTCGTTCTGGGCAGCTTCAGCTAGCTGGTTTGGTAGGGTGGGACACCTTCGAGGTTTGTGGTGGCCTTTATCAGTGGCGTTCTGGCAACGTTTGTTGTGTACCACCTTGCCATCTTTTCATTTATTTATTTTTCTCAGTGGGTGTCACTGGTGGGGGCCGCGGGGTTATTTCGGGTGGGCTAGTATTTTGTTGCCTTTGTAATGTCACTTTGTGGGAGACACAGGTTTTTCCTCCTTTTATTTTGACGCCTTACAAAACAACTCCCTGAGAGCAGCAATTAACATCCCCAGATCGAGCCACTTTACAACTCTTAGACAAGAAGCCAATTGGCTTGCTGTACGCGATAGAATCGCACTCCGCACTCTGGCCATCACACACAAATGCCTGTCAAATTCTGCCCCTAAATACCTGGCAGGTAAATTCAGCAAATACCAACCATCCCGGCCCACCAGATCTGCCCAATCCAACTGCCTCGCAGTTCCTAGGTTCAATCTAAAAACTGCAGGTGGTGCCAGCTTCCCTGTCCAAGCTGCCAAATGCTGGAATTAACTGCCCCTTTCCCACAGACTAGAACCATCCTTTCTTACCTTCGAAACTGGAGTAATAAATTGGCTTAGTGACACGCCCAGTCGATGAAACCCCCCCACCCACCCACGCCCTCCTTACACTCTTACATTTGAATAACTGTCTTCAGACCAAACTTTAACCACTGGTCTCCCCACCTATGTCTTCTTTTGTCTTATGCCTGCATCCTCAGACCCAACTGTAACCACTGGTCTTCTTATCTGTTGTCGTCATTTGATTCATGCTTGTGCCCTCAGACCTAGCTGTAACCACTGGTCTCCTTATCTATTTTCATCATTTTTGCTATGCCTGTAACTTTCAAGTTTTTCCAGCGCCCAGTTACCCCAGGGTTCGGTGCAGGATACAAATAATAAACAAATACAAATACAAAATATACCATCATAAGAGAATAAAGGTGCGAGAAAAGGAAATGGCTCAGAGGCTGCAGGCTGAGGAAGCAAAATGAGTGCAGAAAAAGCTGGCAAAGATAGCAGTTGAGGGGTGGTATCATCAAATGCACAAACAGAGGTGGAGGGACAGACATTGTCACACCCAGATGTGAGAATAGCTGCTTTTTGGACAGGAGGAAGACAAGGACAGCAGGGAGGTGAACCTGGCACCGCTACCAGGAGTGGCAGCAAGGGGGTCAGCAGTGTGGGAGGGGCGGGTTCAGAGGGGGAAGACAGGTATTTGGCGGTATAGGACCTCGGGGAGCAGGCATGGGTCCTTCACAATGTTGGAGCTGTGGAAAGTGGAGACATTTCGCAAGAGAATGTAGGAGCAGGCAGGGGGTGGGATACAGCCCATATAGTAACAACTACCACACACTGCTCAAACCACAGGTACCAACCCCAAGGGTGACCTCCATTCTCTATGAAATACATCAGGCATATACTCACAACAACCAGGAGCACAGGGGCGGAACCAACCAGCACATGACACAACCACCAATGCACCAAAACAACACAATGTATGGGAGTGGCATGCCAATGGCAGATGTGGTGCTGAATGACACAGTTGTACCCTACCAAGGAGTGGGCATGATCAGGAACAACCCTTTTGTGTTCCTGGGCACAAACAAGTACCCTGACTAGGTCATCCCACAGAAAACTCTTGCGTGCCCATTCCTGTTCATGACAGTCCACCCAAACGAGGAACCCTTGGTGAGCGCTGAGATAGGCAACAAGAAATTCATCTTCATGGTTGACAGAGGTGCCACTAAATCATGCATCAGTGGGGGAAACTTCACACTATCAGATGAAACTCTTGACATGCAGGGCTTCTCTGGGGCTGTTGCTACGATTCCCTATACAAAAGAACTTGAAATCAAAATAGGAGGAAAAGCGGTATGTGCACCTTTGTTATATTCTGAGAGTTCCCCGATAAATCTATTGGGGTGAGACCTATTGAGTAAAGTGAACATGACTGTTTTTTTCACAGATCAAGGGATAGTGTGCTCGACTCCGGGCATGTGTTATGAGAGCAATGGTAATGATTTATGTGAGGGGAGGAGAGGCAGTGGTCCGTGGTATCCCTATGGACCTGTGGCAGGACCAATATTGTCCCTAGATTTGCAGAGTCTGGTGGTATCTGCTAAATGGACTGTTGTAATTGGGACTGACTCAGATGGATGAGAGTGGTGCACAGTGTTGTGTATTGACCCTACAATGCCTCTCAAAGAAATCACAGATGTAGACTTGTTTGAAGATAGACCAGATGATGGCAAGGTTGTTTTAGCAATTTCTATTCCCTGTGATATCATGGTGGACTACCAAAAAGTGCAATTTCCCCCGATGGCTCTAGGAGCCCCACCCACCCTTCTTTGAAACAGACTTAGAGCAGGTCCCTGAGAGGCTCTGGACAATGAATGCCAACAATGTTGAATTTTTGCAGGGAGTGCCCGCAGTTCGAATAACTCTGAAACCAGGTGCTGTGTTGCCCCGAGTAATACAGTACCCCTTGTCGAGGGAGGCAGAGGAAGGGAAATGGGACACTATTGTGGCCCAATTAAATCAGGGGATAATTGTAGCATCTACTCCCCCATGCGACACAGCGATCTACCGGATAAAGAAGGCAAACTCCTGCAACTTCTATCCCGCAAGGGATACAAGGTTGACAAGGGCAAATTACAGTATTGCCTCCAGGAGGTGCTCTATTTGGGTCAGTTAATTTCTGTCAATAGCAAAAGAATAATTCCTCATTGCAACGCCTATGTACATGCCACCTTACAGACCAAAACAGTAAAGGAAATGTAAACATTCCTGGGACTTTGCAATTATTGCAGGGCATGGATACTTGATTATGCAGCATACACTAGACCACTGTTGCAGCGCCTCAAGGAAACTCAGAAGGGCATCAACAAAATAACACGGACAGAAGAGATGTGTACTAATTTCAATGATCTCCAGGAAACACTCAATTGTAATACCTATTTATAAAAAGGGAGACCGTACCACACCACAGACCAATAGACCAATAGCTCTCCTTGATGCAACAGGGAAAATCTATAGTCGTATTATGCTGAAACAACTAAATTAATGGACTATAGATTCTGGTAATCGAGACCCCTTTCAGACAAGTTTTGTGGCAGGACTCGGCACCATTCCCAATATAATAACACTGGATATGTTAAGAGCAAAGGGGGCTGCACAGAAACAGCCACTATATATGGCCTTTGCAGATTTCCGCATGGCCTTTGACTCAATTGACCAACAGAAAATGTTTAATAAATTAATTTCCGAAGAATGTCCCCCCCACACTGTTCACCCTGATAAAATGACTACACACAGACACTTCTATTCAAGTGCGGCTCACCCTACAGGGTTTGCTGTCGTCCCCTGTACAAACATATCATGGTTTGCGCCAAGGTTGTATTTTGGCATCCTCGCTGTTTAATCTTATCATACAGGACGTTGGGTGGAAATAAGATGAGGCAATAGCAGATACTCCCAAACTTTGCCAACAAAAACTGGCCTGGCTGCTATACGCAGACGATTTAGATTTGCTATCACAAACACCCAGGGGTTTGCAGAATCTGCTTTCAAAACTTGAGGAATATGCAAAAGATAACAATCTTATGACCAACACAGAGAAAACCGAAGTTGTTATATGCAGCGCAAAAGTGGGGAAGGAATCAAACACATTTCAATGGAAATTACAACATTTGAATTTAAAGGTTGTAGAGCAGTATAAATATTTGGGTGTGCTCTTCAGTGGTAATATTGCTAGGTCAACTTTCCAGACAACTGTTGAATCAAAACGTACACACCTAACCTCCCAAGCTAAGATTCTAGCCTTTAAATATGCTAGGTTTTCATACTCCCATATTATGATGTTTTTCCAACAAAAAGTCATACCCACTATTACATATCGAGTGGAAGCTATGTTGCTTTGGACCACTACTAAATGGGAGACAATAGAAGCTTGTTTTTGGAGGGCCATTTTGAAACTTCCCAATTGTGTACCCATGGCCCTGGTGAGGTTCGAATTAGGCTCAGTCTCCTTAGCTGCACAGGTGGCCTGGAGAATATGTGCCTTTTTCAGAAAATGCATGCTGAGTGTTATATCGCAAACTGTACTGTGGCTTGGTATTTGTTGACATCAAGAGATAAATTCCCATCTACGTGGAGAATTAATGTGATAGATATTATCACTTCTGTCAATCTATCAATTGATGAGCTATTAACTAATCCAGACAAATTCAAGCTCAAATTGTATAGACATAATTGGGTATGTACAAGAGAGAAATGCACTTCATACCGTAATTTCAATGTCCTAATATTTGGTCACAAAAGGCTTGGACAGATGGCGGATTACTTAACGCGCTGCCTGTCCTCACATATCCGCAGTCAGTATTTGAGACTTATTTTTCCTTAGCTTGCATGTTGGTACATTGAATTAATGTACTTTTTATGATTCATGTGAATGTTTTAAGAGTCATCAAATTATCTGTAAATATGAATTATCTGTAAATATTAATTGTAAGATAAAGTATTTGAAAGGTTCACTCTGTCAGCCAACCAAATTTAAAAAAAAAATAAGTATCTCAAGAAGGTCATTTCAACTGCACCATTGTTGGCACCCCCAGACTGCATGCAAGTGTTCTACCTATTCTCCCATTCTTATGGACAACTGATGACTGTGGTTCTGACACAGAAAAGCTCAAGAGGCCACAAGCCGTTGGCCTATTACATTGCTGTTCTAGATTCAGTGATTATGGGGAAATTTGCCTGTGAGCAAGCACTTGCTGCAGCGGCCTTTGCCATTGAGAAAAGTTCAACTATTGTTATGGGGTGCTCTGTAACGTTGTATGTTGAGCCCGCAGTGTTTGCCATATTAGAACATTCTAAATCCACACTGACCGTGTTGCCAGCGTCTGCATGCAAGATCATTATATCCAGTCCAAACATTCACATTTTTTGATGTACAACTCTTAACTCAGCCACTTTCCTAACTGAAATGTGTTCTTATGAAGACTTGGCCAACCATGACTGTGTCACTTATGAGGGCAAGGAAGATGATATCCCTAAAGAACATGACAAACCACTTGAAGCAGGTGAGGTCCTTTTCATTGACGTGTCAGCAACAATTGAACAGGCCACAGGCTTACGACACAGTGGGGCGGCAGTGGTCTGTCTGGTAGATGGGGAATACGAGACACTTGTGCAGAAGAGGTTACCAATGCATTTCACGGCTCAAGCAGAAGAGCCCATATCGCTTATTGAGGCACTACAAGCATCCCAAGGGTATCACGTGACTATTTACTCTGACTTGGCATATGTTATCACCACAGTACACAGAGGTCTTGCATGGTGGAAGAGAAGGGGATTCAGGAGGGTGGGCAATCCCCCATGCAACATGCGCATTACTGGACAAACTGATCCATGCACTCTCCCAGCCATCTGTCGTGGCGGTCGTAAAATGCACCACCAACACTAATAACACAGATGTGGTCTCGCTCTGTAATGCTTCTGCAGAGGCGCCGGCGAAAACTGCAGCATACTTCCCAGTGCTACAAGTGACAGAGTATCCCATACTGACACCTAACCCAGAACAGTTGCCTAACTCATACAATGCCCTATCAATTGCACAATTGATCGAGCTGCAGGGACGGGCACCGCAGGAGAAAAAAGAGCTTTGGGTGAAAAGGGGGTGTTAACAGTCTCTGACAGATCTCTTAAAAGACAGGAAATATCAGGGAAAGTGTTGATGCCCCATGAGGTATTACTATTAGCGTTCAACCAGTTACACCATCCATCACACGTTTCCAAACAGCACATCGCAGCAGACATTCAGAAAGACTGGTTCATCCACAACCTACAAGAGAAATTGACGAACATGACCACACATTGCAATACGTGCCAAACTTACAACACAGGGCTCACAGTAAGGACTATCAGAGGCACCCTGCCCCACCCTACTGGGCTGTTCGACAAACTACACATTGATTATGCAGACACAGGTGAAATGTTTAATGGATCTCGTTACCTTATTGTAGTTGTTTGTCCCTTCTCATGATGGGTGGAGGTGGGCCCTTGTACACATCCTGACACTAAGTATGCCACCAAATTCTTTGCACGGGAAGTGTTCCCTCAATGGGGTGTGTGTGATGTATTGAGGTCAGATAATGGCACACATTTTTTCAATCACCTCTTCAAAGAGATTTCAACATTACTAGGCATCAGGCATCAGATGTGCACCATTTGCCACCCACAGGCCAACAGGGTCGTAGAAAGGATAAACAGGCTGCTTAATAGCAAGCTGTCGAAATTGTGAACCACCTTAAAAAAGAACTGGGTGCACTGCCTCCCATTCTCATTATTCAGTTTGCACACACAGCCCTGTAAAGGCCACCATTTTTCACCACACAAAGTGGTCATAGGGCACCGCATCCACATGCCGCTCTCTCCTGTCAGGCGAGCGTCAGATGCTCATAGAGCAGCATCCATTTTGGGGGAGGAATTTAACAAAGGCAATAAATGTGCCTCCCAACAGATTGCACCTCCCAGACAGATGAAGCAACCAATGCCACAGCAGACACGCCTGCAACGTCAGCCCTTCTGCAGTTCTTTCCTGGTGATCTAATTTATATTAGGAATATTATTTGCCGATGGAATCAGCCCAGGTATAAAGGTCCATTTCGGGTCGTTTACACTACTACCCTTGCTGTTACGGTTAAAGAGCTACTTTACTGGGGGCACCTCTCTGATGTCCGAAAGGCACTTCTGCACCAACGGATTGAACTACCCCTTTCCCCAAATATTGAACTTCCCCCCTTCCTGACTGCACAAGCACCATTTTTTTGAAAGAATAACGAAGCATCACCCAAAACTGCCACACAATGCTGCTACGCACTACATTTGCACAGGAATCGCACTCTTACAGTTCCCCACACTTTCTCTCTCTCCTCCTCCTCCTTCTCTCTCTGACCCTCTGCTATATCTATCTCACAGTACTGCTTAATATCCCTCCTCCTCTCATCTACCTCTCATAAATAAAGATTCCTTTTTAGGTGGCCATCGCAATGGATCCAGCGAGCTCCAACAGTTCCATTTATGTAAGGAAAAGTAATGTGTATAGTTATATGTCGAGGTTTTCCTATTAATATTTATGTGAAATGCATTACATTGCTGGGCTATTTGCAATATTTATGTTTGGGCTAAGTATATATTTGACATGTACTTTTATATTGGGAGAGCATATAAAAGAGGGGAGTATATACAAATAAATGCCACCATTAATGGGTCTATTCAGGATGCTAATGTGACAAAAAGGGAATTCAGGATGTAAATGTGACCAGAAAACTTTACAAACACGACACTGTGGTGATAGACACCAATGTTGATAATGAAATGAGAAGTGACAGTCCCATTCGTGATACTTTCTCTCTCTCCAGGTCGCTTGAAAGTATATATAACATGAGTTTAACCTGAAAGAGAAGGCAACTTAGAAAATATAGTTCTGATAAGTATAATGGACTAGGCTTAGATACAATAGAAGATGTACATCATCCAGAATTCTCAAATAGTTGGTACGCAGAGATGAGTTCGGTGGGAAAGAAAAGAGTGAATGGAAGTTGTTCTGTCTGTTTGTTGATACCACATGCTTCAAGGGCACCCACGGTATTAATATCACAAGAACTACCAATTTTAGAGGCTCACAGCCTGGTTCATCTGGCACTGTGTAGGCTGCGAGGCACATTCCAGGCACAAAGTGTGCAATTAGACACTATGGATCTTGATCAGCTGCAATGCTAACAAAACCCCAAAAGCACCCAGTGTCTGCAGAGGCCATACATGCTCTTATGAAGAGTGAAATACGTAGACAGCAAGTGGCAAGAAACATGAATGAGCCGCGCTGCAGGAGGGTTACTGGGATTTGGAAATGAAGTATATCCTCAAGTGATTACAATGGGCCTCATTACGAATGTGGTGGTAAGGCAGCAACGGCGCTGGTAGTGCTACCGGTGCCATTGTTACCATACCACCACATTACGAGTTCTGCTCGCGGGTGCCGCTCTGCACGCCTGGTCAGACCAGGCGTGCAGAGCAGCACCCGCAAGCAGAACTTCTGATTGCACTGGCACCGTTATAAACGGTGCTGGTGTAACCATGCGCCCCATGTATCTTTATTAGTTAGCAATATAATTGTTATTTGTCTGACTGCTGACCAATGACGACTGCAGCATAGCCCACATGGAAGAAGATGAACGGACAGGGTTGGGATCAATGGCTTGACATCCCCCATGGAGCAGGTGACCTGTGTGTAGGGTCTCACCAACCAGCAGCGCAGATTTCTACTGTATATGATGACATCACTGATGATGCTATGTATCGTTATGATGTACTGATTTTGCCAGAACGTTCCACAGCAGCTGCCCTATGGGGCGGAATGGGGATCGGGAGCCCGCCCACACAGGCACCCGCAAATGGGCCATTACCGGCCCCTTCAACTCGTAATGGCCCGGTTATGGCCCATTCTCAGGTGCCAGTAGCGAGTTTGGCGATAGCCGTGCCCTTAATAAGGGCACGGCTACCGCCAAACTCGTAATGAGGCCCCCAATGTGTGCACAATTCTGGAATTAACATGTCACAAAACTAGCGTGGGTCGAAGCAATGAAAAAGCCAGTAACAGTGCAGTAGCAAGAAACTCATGAACTATGCTTTTATAATGAAGGAATTGTTTTCGTGGGGGCTAATATAAAATGCAATAAGACACTGTTTATCTCAGACCTCAAAAAAGGTACAGCTGCAGTAATGGACTACTATTGGATGTGTTGACAGCAGGCATTCTTGCACCTCCCACCATCATGAAGGGGCTATGGCTCACTGGCCAATCTGCACTCAGCAATCCTTGTGATCCCTGAAGAACACCTTGCAGTGGGATCGAAGAATTTGCTTGTCCTGACCCCAGCTCCAGCCACAATGGAGCCCACCAGAAACCTGCTACCATGCCCCAACTTCTGTGTCTTGCCTTAGAAAGAAAAGAACTGCAAGTTACACAGAAAAAAAGATCTAATTATCTGTCTCAAGACTCCTCCATATTGCTCAAAGAAATACCTAATCGATATAGACTGTTTAGCAAAGAAGAACATTTTTTTGCATATTTACTACTGCCTGGGGTTCAAACAACCTTCAATGCAAAGTGGATCCAAATCATCAGATGGGAGGTCATACAGCTGGTGAATGACACAAAACAAGGCCTCAACGCAATAAAGGTCAAGATGCGTGCCATAAAGTTGAGGACCCTTAAGAACTCGTAAGTGCTTGATCTGCTCATGGCAATGGAAGAAGAGGTTGGCCGAAAAATAGGCAATCCCTGCTGCACGTTCATACATCCAAACGACACAGAGAACGGCACCTTGAGGCAGACAATAGGAGCACTGCACACCCTGGGATCACCCCACCTGACTCTGAGCATTATACTGAGATTTGGGTTGATTTAGCAGGAGATGGGGGATGTATATGTGTATATATATATATATATATATATATGACTTGTAACCCTGACTTGTAATACCCAATCTGGTCAGACTTTATGTCATGTATGTAGAGCATGGGTTCCAAAGAAGGGGTCACCACCTTATGTAGAGGTTGAAAGGTTGGAGGACGACCCCTGGCGAGGGACACATAAGGATGGGCTAATTGGGGAGTTTGTTAATGTAGAATTAACGAAAGGGGGGAATGTTGGGAAGGGAACATAATCTTTCTGCACCCCAAAGCACTTTAGGATAAGGCAAAGGCCGCCACAGATACTGTAAGAGACCAGTGGGGATTGGGGTGCCCTTAGGGCCCCTACACAATTACATTATTGCATGTTTTGTAGGTGTAGTACACATACGGGAATAGCAGCCATTTTAGTGGCACAAAGCTTAAACGTAGCGTGACAGTCAGCACTCCAGGCCAAGGCTGCGAACATGAGCAAGGAAACAGGTTGTTTCACACACACTGATGAGAAAGACCAGAGCTGCACAGTCCCATAAAACCCTTTGATGTCCTAAAATGTTGCCAACCCTCCTGCCCTGGGAAGAATGTGCCCTACAAGGCCATGGGAGGAGGACTGAGTGTCTGTGAATGGTGCAATCCCATGAGAAGGAGGTCATGGGCCTCCAACCCCCACCAGTCCCAATCCTAAGTTATAGCACCACAATTCCCTGGCTTTAGGACCTCTGAATTCCAATGTACCAGATAACCACAGACCACTGACCATAGTCCTAATGGACCCCCCTGATTGATCAGAAAGATCAGAAATCAGGGCATTCCTTCCTTTACTCCTAGGTCATGTGATTTGTCCTGCAAGGTGTAGGGAGGGATGACATTTTAGCCCAGAATGAGGATGAGAGGCCTTGGAGAAATTCCAGCCAGTCTGGGAGCGAGTGAAGTGTATGAGTTAGTATGACCTCAGCTTTCCCCCTGGACCCGTCTGTTCGTACCAGGTGCAAAGTTACATAAAAATAGATGTGTATTAGTTAGCAATATAATTGTTATTTGTCTGACTGCTGACCAATGACGACTGCAGCATAGCCCACATGGAAGAAGATGAACGGACAGGGTTGGGATCAATGGCTTGACATCCCCCATGGAGCAGGTGACCTGTGTGTAGGGTCTCACCAACCAGCAGCGCAGATTTCTACTGTATATGGTGACATCACTGATGATGCTATGTATCGTTATAATGTACTGATTTTGCCAGAACGTTCCGCAGCAGCTGAGTTCTTTGTTGCTGCTTTTTCCTTTTGTGTGGAAATAAAACATGTTATCCTAGCAAAAGGTGTATTGGGCCTTTTCCCCTAGTGGGTTGTATATTTTCTGGTGTGAGCGTCTGTGGGGGCTTTCCTACAATTAGTCCAGAGGTTGGTGGACAGAAGGTTTGCTGGATGGCCTCAGCCGATGATGTTGTGTTATTTGATTTAACACCATTAGGCCTTCAGCGACTCCTGAATTCCTTGTCAACGTATATATATTATTTGGTTTCGAAAAGAAAAAGTGGGACGTTGTTATGGTTTTAGCTGGTATTTAGATTCTGCAGAAGTCATTCCAGTAAGAAAGGTCCCTTACTTAGGCTTTGAGATTGCTGCTCAGCCGAATCAGCTTTCAGTCTTAACTAACCGACAAGGCAAGATTGATCAATTTGCCTATCAAATGCGCAGATTATTGGTTACATTCTGTAGATTTACTATCAGGTCATAAATTTACTTCTTTAAAGCAAAGGTGTTACTGGCAGTGCTTTATGGCATGGAGGTTGAAGATCGGGCTTGTGAGTGGACTGCTTTCGACTCAAAGAGCATCTCTGGACGAAGGTCTCTAATCTTCCCCTTGGTCTTCCCATGGCTTCTTTACATTTTGAGCTAGGCCTAACCTCACCTACAGCTCAGCTTGAGTGGAGTGTCTTGTGTTTATATGGGAAGTGGTAAACCATTAATACCCCGGTCTAACAGGCCGGAGTACTAATAGCAATAAGTCCCCTCGCCTGCGGGCCATTACCGCATAAGGTAATAGCCCCGGGGCCCATAGTTACAGGCCCGAGCATAGCATGTGGCAATGGCCCGCATGCTCGTGGCTCATTTCCTGATTAGGACCTGCCTTCCCTGTTTTTCCTTTTTGTACCGCACTAAGCAGAACATTGGCATCATTCAGCATCCTTAGTTAGGCTGGCTAAATGCTTCAAACAGGATGCTTTAACGAGAACGAGTACGTGGTGGGTGAGACATTCTAATGGTTTGTACTCGTTTCTTGTGATGCAAGCTAAAAAGCATCATCTTGACAAAACGCAGTAAGCTTCCTTTCTGCCATGTGCCTATCAAGCATTATCCTGTGTACGACAGGTTTTCATTTGACGTGTGCAAGGTTTATTGTGTGCAGCAAAAAATGATCATGGTGCAGACCTATATGCATGGGTGCAATGTAGAATTCTTACTTCAAAAAGTGTAGGCATGTTCAAAGGTTTGAAAACATGGGACATTAAGAAATTGTGAGGCGGGCCATGATATCATGATGACAATGTGATCTGGACACTTAAAAATTAAACAGTGATGGGATTGAATGTGCATCTGGAAAGCTACTGGCATGTGACAAAGGAGCTGGGTAATCCGAGGTTACCGCTAGTGGTTGAAGTGTACGATAAGAAGTAGTGGAACTATGTTCCCTTCTGGCCTGCTCCATTCCCCACAAACCCCATCACTACGCCCCATCCCACGCACAATACAAACCCCCAAACAAATGCACCTGCTGTTTAATGGAACATTCAGTGCAGTGTAAGCTTCAACTGCTTCCTACACTTTTATTTTAAAACGAAACCATTCCAGAATGGTTTCTTTTAAAATAAAAGTATATGAACAGTAAACGTAATTTAAAAAAAACTATAGGAGCACCGCTCCAAATGCTCACGCCCACTTCGACCACCAGGCATTGCTAGAAGGTTCTGAGTTAGATGATGTTGATGGTCTGGTAAAGAGACAGAGAAAGGAATTAGAGAGACTCTGCTCCGAAAGCAGACAGGGTGTATTCTCAGGGATAGTCCAGTCCACTCTTTGGGTTTCCTATTTTGGAATTCAGGTTTTAAAGGGACATGGTGTCAGTTTGCATTGCAAGGCAATAAACTGTCTCTGTCCTTTGCTGCTCTTCAAATAATATTGTGCAAGTTTTGTTTCTCTGGCAATCTTGAGCCAGGCCACGGATATGTTGCTGCTCTGAGAGGACACCACCAGCTTGCAGCACCTATTTCCCAGAACCCTTGTGACACCAAAACCGAGAGTTAAGGAGTCCCATTATAACTGCAGTGGGGTGGTCCAGAGGAGCCTGACTATATGTGGTACTTTCCTTTGAATTACACAGGGGACCACATTTGAATGACGTAGCAAGCTCAGGTACAGAGGGGAGCTATGGGACTTTATAAGGGGACAATAAAAAGTACATAGGTCAGTAAGATAAAAAGGGGCATCTGCAGAGGGTTGTGTCTGGTCTTGATAAAAAAACACACACAGGTCTGGTATCAGAACATATTATATGACACATTAAATCAGTCAATCAATGCATGCAGTCAGCTATTTGGAATTAGGATAGTCAGTGAGGGTATCTAGTCAATTCATCTAATGCCACACCATCGAATTATATTCAACGAAAAGCACTACCATTGAATTACCTTTTCATTGACTATAATTCGATGGTATAATCGAAACTGAGGTTAGGATTAAATTAAGGGTTACATTAGGGGTCGGGTTAGGGTTGGGGCTAGGGTTAGATTAAGGGTTATATTAGGGTTAGGGATGGGGCTGGGGTTAGGGTTATGGTTGGGGCTAGGTTTAGATTAAGGGTTACATTAGGGTTAGGGTTAGAGTTGGGGTTATGGTTAGGGTTAGGGTTGGGGCTAGGGTTAGATTAAGGGTTATATTAGGGTTAGGATTAGGGTTGGGGCTAGGGTTAGATTAAGGGTTACAATAGGGTTAGGGTTGGGTCTAGGGTTAGAATAAGGGTTACAATAGGGTTATGGTTGGGGGATTTAACCCTCTACCGCCTCTTTACGAGGTCTGCTCGCGGGTCCCGCTAAGGACGTCTGGTAAAACCATGTGTCCTTAGCGGGACCCTCTAGCATTAACGGGCCTGTTGTTAGCATCCTCCCCATTCCCATTGAGCCTTAAGGGGGCTCAAATGGGAATGGGGATGTACCCGGTCTGGGTCCAAGGTCGCAATGGCCTGGTGATTCCCCATTCCAGGAACCTGGACCCGGTACCCGGGATGGGGGTAGCCATGCTGCTAAAAGTGGCATGGCTACCTCCATACTCGTAATGAGGCCCATAGTCAATAAGTATGGTAGATAGCTCCTAACAGCCAAAGGGCAAGATCATGACCCGACATGGGCCAGACACCGAAGCCATGTGAATGGGGTATGAATTAATGTTTATCCCGTCCACATCTGTGGAGTGTTCTTCTCAGGGCCGGTTATGAGAGCATTCCCATTTTCTCATTCCCATTTTTTTCTCATCAGGGCCAACGAAAAGTAGACATGTCCTTGTCTCGGTGGGTATCGACAGAGTAATGATAATGATAATGATGTGTTATTTATATAGCGCCTTAATCCAAAGCGCTTTACAGAGCACATATTTACATACAATATCACCCAAACGAAATTGGTACTCATTTATCGACCTCGGAAGGATGAATGGCTGAGTTGGCCTTGCCGGAATTCGAACCTCCGACCTGCAGATCATGCTCAGATCGCAGCAGCGAGCACTCAACCCGCTTAGCTATTTTACCGGCAGTAAGATATTATCTTAAAGTAGTTGAGGGACTCCCTGAAAAAGTCTAATAGTGGGTTTATCAGGCCTAGGTAAAACAATGGGTATTGGATATTGCAAGGAGACGCTGATACCATCTAAGGGCACCTCAGCACATGATATTTATGACAAATACATCAGTAGAGTGTATAGGTATTTGAAAGAATAGCATATTTTAATGTGGGGAAAATGTGTACCAGCAGGTGGCGCTGGAAGTTATGTTATGTTATATGCATTTGTACAGCGCACGTTCTCCCGAAGGCATGATGGCGCTAAGGGAGCAAGAGGGACGGCGGCAACAGAGGAACCTACAGCCTAAAACAATAGTGTTTTCAGAGAGCAGCGGAACAGAGGATGATCGTTCATGGCTCGCAGGACCAGTGGGAGGTCATTCCATGCCTTTGCAGCCAACACTGAAAAAGCCCGGCCACCTATGTGGGTTAGTCTGATACGAAAAAAAAGTGGCCTGGGAGCTCAGGGGGTGAGCCGGAAATATACTGTGGGAACTTTTCCTGGATATTTTCTGCTTCAAGCTGATAAAAGGCTCAGTGCACGATACACATAGACTACACATAGATAATTCTCTTCTCAATGGGAAGCCATTGAAGTTGTCTCAGGAGCGGGACATATGTGATCGAAAAGGAGGGTGCAGCACCGCTCTGGCAGCAGCGTTTTGAAGCAGCTGGAGCCGATTGATGCAGCAACAGGGTTGCCCAAAGTAAAGTGAAATGCAATATTCAGTCGTGCTAAGCACCAGTGCGGCCTCCACCGGGGCATGACATTTTGATGGCACAAAATAAGGCACTTTACGTAAAGTTTGAAGTTTAAAGTGACAAGATTTACACACCGCCGCCACTTGGTCAGCCATAGATAGAGAGGCAGATATTTTTACCCCCAGATTTTTCACTGAGGCGGACGGTAGAGGACAGGGGCCCAGGGAAGCAGGCCAAAACTCTGGCATCCAGAAGGCAAGAGTGCTAGAAGTTCCAACAACAAGCACCTCCATCTTATTGCCATTGAGCTCTAGCCAGTTTGCTGCCATCCAGGAACCAAGGTCCTCTAGACATCTTCTCAGCCGCTCGCAGTGTCAGAGTGAATGAGGTCCAAACGAACCAGGAGCTGCGTGTAGTCGGCATAATACTAATATCTAAAGCTGTGAGATAGAATGAGAAGGATCAGTGGTCGGATATACATATTAAACAAGATAGGAGATTGAGAACGGTCTGCCAAAAAAGCAGAAAACCAGTCCAGCACCTGGCCCGAGATACCGACACCGCCAGCCGGGAAAGCAGGGTGGGGTGGTCCACCGTATCAAAAGCAGCAGACAGATCTAACAGTGATACTGCGCCCACCCCAACCTGATCAACCAGGTGGGCCAGATCGTCCATTACTGAGTTGAGGACAGATTCAATCCCCCTCCCAGGTCAAAAGCCAGACTGAAAGGGATCAAAGAAGCCGGATGATTCCAGAAAGGATGAGAGAAGAGGGGACACCAGAGACTCTACAACCTTCATCGAGAAGGGCAACAGAGAGATCGGATGGAAACTGGTCATCTACCCAGGATCCAAAGATGGCTTCTTCAAGAAAGGAAGCACCAGAGCATTTTTCAGAGGGCTATTAATCAGTCCTTCTTGAAATCACACATTGATTACAATGGTCATATGAGGAATCAAGGCTCCTGAGATGTCTTTGAGCAGACGGGGAGGCGGATTTGAGAAGGTGAATAGCTTGCAGTGGGGGTCAGTACGACCCAGGCGTTAACCATGGCGCTATTAGCGCCATGGTTGATGCCGGTATTTTACCGATTGCGCCACGGTGGATGGCAGAATTACCGCCCCATTCCAAGGTTGGCGGGGCGGTAATTCCCCATTCACCATTGGCCCTTCCCCATTCCCATTTTTTACCCCATAGGGCTCAATGGGAATGGGGAAGGTGGTAATTACGGTACCGCAAATAACGGTACCGTAATTACCTCGAAAGTCCCTTTGCGGGTTCCTTCCTTAACGGCTGGTAAAACCAGCCGTTAAGGTGGGGCCCACAAAGGAACCTCGTAATTAGGCGGTAAGGGGTTAATGGCGCCACTACCTTTTATGGCGCTGTTAACCCCTTACCGCCTTGGTCGTAATGAGTATGTCTGTATCCGAGAACAGCGGAAGGAGGACCATGTAGCACTAGAGGCGGGCAATATGGGAGGACGAGTGACCGCATCTCTGATATCATTACGAATAGATTCGATCTAAGAGAGGAAAACAAGAGAAAGAGAATTACATAGATCCTGTGAAGGGACTATCAAATAACCTGCTTTTGTAGGGGAAGAAAGGGATTGTACCAACTCAAACAAGGCCTTAGGTTTGTTGATGGCACTTTCCACCTTCATAATGAAAGAAGCTATTTTGCCAGCCATCATTGCTTTTTGGTAGCCAGTCAGAAGACGGCGAAAGGTGAGTTTAGCTTCAGGTGTTCAGCCGTTTCTCCGTTTCCTCTCTGCCTGTCTACAGCGCAATTTTTTCGCCCTGAGTTCATCCGAGAACCAAGGTTTGGAGGAATGGTTCTTGGCTTTACAAAAACTAGGAGGAGCCAGGCGATCAGCCACATCTGAAAAAAAGCCTCTAGAGTGATAAGAGAGCAGGGGCCGCCTAGAGAAAGCTGCAAATGAATTGACGCAACTAACTCATGGTTAAGTTACTTTCCATATCAATAGAGTTTTAAATTTGAAGCGTGTTTAAGGGAAAATGTTCCCAAAACCATGTAGTGCTTATTTCAATTGGTGTAAGGAAGCAACAGGCAGTCATGATCCCTCAGAAGTAAGGAGTAAAAGATTCCAACAAGAAACTAAAATGCTGATAAAAAATCTAAGGGTAAGCAAAAAACCATTAGAGAGGAAAGCTGTGGGGCTGGCACACCTCTGCAGTACTCTCAATTAATAAATGCTAAGCAGGACGAGGGAACAGAAGAGGATGTAATTGATTTTTCACGAATGTTTGATCTAATACGTGACAGAAATATCAAGCTGACTTGACCCCACCAGATCCCATTTTTGTATAGGGTCCACAAACCTCCATGGCCCAACAGCCAGCCGCACAACAATTTCCTGTTCCCCCATATCTATGTGTGGATTTTCAGTAATTCCTGAATCAACACTTATTGATAATTATTCTAGTGTATTCACCTACTCTAGCACCTAAGGTGTTGGTCACTCTCAGATTCTCCCAAATCCCTGCCGCTTCCCCTTTCCTCAGTGTCCATTGCCCGAGAAGGTAATAACTATGGGAGTGAAACAGCTGTAATCCAGTCTCCCTTGAGAAAACCACCAGGACTTACTACCGATGAGGAACACAACTTTTCTCACCATAGTGTCATGATTTATGTCATACCATGCATGCCAGAGCCTAACCTTCACCTAAAGGCGGCCAACCTGGATCTGTGGCAGAGAATTGTACTGTACCCGATGCAAGCCCCTCCACAGAGTTGATTCTCTCCATTCGGTGCAATAGAAACCACTGCCCTTGCGCATCTAACTGGCGTACTATTTGACAGCAATATTCTTGTGGGTCTATGTCTAGAGTATCTGGGAACCAATTTTTATTACCCTTACATTGATGAATAACATCCTATGTATCAACATATTCCTTACAAAGTTTTATCATTTAGCCAACAAGTATTTGCACTTATAGTGTCTTTTATACTCATAAACAGAAGCACATTAACAATGTTCTCACTCTTTTTTAGCATTAGTATATTTAATCTCTTGTAGATATAAAATATGAGCATTCAAAGTAGTATAGTCAAATGATATATATAGTTCCAAATATTAGCAATAAAGTAGGCAGGTGAATACCCAGCATCATACTCTTCTATTGACTTCAAAAGTGTTAAAACTAACTGCAATAAAATATGTGTGTGTGTGTGTAAACATAGTAGCACAGTAAAACCTGAAATCATACCCACAATCATGATGCTGTGTGGGTTGGTGAGTCAGGGGAGAGGTGAGGTTCTACAGTCCAACCAATAAATAGCCGTTGAGATGTAAAGAGTTAAAACCTCTGTCAATAATCAGTTGCAGGGGCAGTTAACTAAGAAGAACCAAAAAGCCCTTTAGAACCATGGTTAAAATAATTACAGAATTACAGTTAAAGCATTTTAAATCCCCCTGTAAGGATTTCTCTCTCCCTTCCTCTGTGCTTTGAGGGATCCACTTATCATGGCCAAAGAAGCACGGTGGTAGAACAGGCTTTTTTTATGCACTGGGCCAAACCTTGTACCATGCTAAACTTAGTGACACCAGCAAAGAGGTGATTAAAAGGCTAATATAGCAAAAATACACACAGTGGGCCTCATTACGAGTTTGGAGGTAGCCATGCCGCTATTTGCCAATTACCAGGCCATTCCAACCTTGGAGGACCTGGTAATTCCTCATTCAATTTACCCATCCCCATTCCCATTTGAGCCCCCATAGGGCTCAATGGGAATGGAGAGGGAGCTAACAACGGGCCCGTTAATAACGGGCCCGTTGTTAGCTCCCTGGTCCCTTCGCAGGACCCGCAAAGGACCTCTGGTCTGACCAGACATCCAGAGCGGGTCACGCGAGGGAACCTCGTAATAGGGCGAAATGCGTTTAACAGCACCGGCACCATTACCGGCACCGTTAAACCCATTCCACCAGGGTCATAATGAGGCCCAGTCAGTCTTAATGGTGTAACCAAGGAAAACCAAATATGTGTTGCAAATTATGTGTAAAATGACATTTTGCAGCCCACAAAATATTGAAAAAATCAAAGAATTTGAATTTGAGAAAATTGTCTAAGTGCTCATTTTTAACCCAATAAGCAATTTACTGCCTCAGGGTGAAGGCACCTGAAAGCTGGTTGCTTCTTGTTTCCAAAGACCTTCAGATCTGTAATCTGGGTTTTCCCTCCAATTTATTGAAGCAAGCATAAAACATCAGAACTGGAGGAATTGGCAAAAACTAGCTCTACTGTCATGGCCTATCCATTAAATTAGCTGTTTGTTGCATATCCAGGTAATAAATTCCTGTGGCATCAACTGGGTCCTCCAAACTCTTCCCCCTTCTGAATGTGGAGTGACGTGGCCTCCGGCTGCTTCTGTGAAGTAGGGCCTTGCTGCCTTGTGCAGCAAAAGGATTAGGACCCCACCTTTTCTCATTTGGTTCCGCCCTGCTCTTCTGTTAGCTAATTCAATCCTAAAAAGTGGGTGTCAATCATTTAATCAGCTGCACTGGTTTTACTCTTTGTTTCCAATTAACTGAAGCCAATTTCACTCTGAAAGCTGCAGACATGTAATCTGAGGAATGACACAGAAAACTAGCCAAGATTGTGTTGCAGCGTAGAAACCCAAGACCAGTTCTGCGCATCTCACTCTCTTATTGACTGTCATTCATAAGGTGAACAGAAAGGCAGCTCTGCTGCACATTGAAAAACCGCTTCCGGCTTCTACAGCTTCTACAGCTCACCTCAGTGTTTGCACTGTCACGGTTCGCTTTCCTTTGAACTAATATGGAAATTCACTATATCTTTACATAAGCAACTTAAGTTTAGGACATGTACAACCCCTAATTATAATTGCAGCCTACTGGCATCTGCTTCCTATGACTGACAGGGGATGAGTGAGAGTTTGCTCTTTGCGTAACATCATATTTCAATATGACAAGTTGATCAGGTTTTGTATAACATGGCTCTGGTAAATGAGAATGACACCAACCATGATATAATTTACAAAGCCATACTATGCATGAGCATGTAAATATGTTCCTATTACAGTGTGAAATGAAGCTTTACTGTTTTGAATCACCAGATTGTTTACTTACTACATTTAACAGTGTGTTTTTAGTGACTGATATCCTGTCATTCCACTTGAATAGTGTCACAGATGGCCTCAAAATTTTGCACAGTCAAATTAACACTCAAAACTTGATGAAAACTGGACTGCAGGAGGGCCAGACCAATGGGACTCTGAGGGCTATCGCTCAAACTTTCATGAGTGCCCTCCTCCCTAGCTCAGACTTCCCTGATTCCCAGATTTTGATTTGATACTAATACCAGGTTACCCCTATTATATGATACTAAATTAGGCAGATAGCGATAGCCTAAAGCTCAATGCATTCCCTTTCTGACATTTCTTGCCTGTCTCCCCCTCCAGTCTCCCTTACTCTTCTGTATACTCTCGCTCTCTCCCACCTATGCTCTCTCTCTCTAATGCCTCTCCCTTTGATCTTACTCTCTCTCCCTTTCTCTTCCTCACACCTGTCTGTCCCTCCAATTTCCCTCTCTCCCATACTACTCCTCCCTCATATACTTCAAATGTCACCTTCAACACGCATCTCCCTTCTCTTCCACCTCACTTACTCTCTCTTTTTCACCCCCTTCCACTCACTCAGTCTCACCTTCCAGAAATTACATAAGTCTCCCTCTTTCCTCTTCTCCCCGTTTCCTCTCTCTATAACTATATCTTACACACAATACCTCACCAGTACTCTATTCCACAAATGGACTCGGTCTGCCACCTCTCTACCTGACCTCACCAGGACACCCTTCATCTACTTCTGGCCCTGCTGCTTTTTTATACCCGGTCCTTTCTGTTCACCTGTTTCTTCCCACTCCCCATTGTTTCTGGCTTCTGAATGACCTCTCAAGCCGATCTTGCTTCTTAGTTTCCCCTGGGTCCCGGTTAAAGTGGCCAACATCTTTAAACCCTCTTCTTAATTCCACCCCCTTATTCTCTGGCCATATGGGTCACTGTCCTGCTGCCTGTGGATGTCCACATTCTGTTTGGTACCCTGGAGGTTATCATGTAGGCGAGATTCTGATACGGCATCAGTGTTCCCCCTCACGGAGCTCTCTCCTTGTAAGGAACTGCATTCTGGGATTGCTAGTACTGAAATAGACAAGAACAGGCTTTTTACAGATGTGAGGTTGCAAGGCATGGTGTAACAGATAGCATTAGCAAGCACACAGGTATTCTGGGCACAAATCTGAGGTCCAGGGACTGGGGCCCTGCCAACTCCCTCACCCTTAGTATTATTGTACTCATCTGGAAGAAAGGCGGTCATACTGAGCCCAGGAACAATCACTTGCTCGCAATGTTCGATGTCTCTTCTAAGATCTTTTCTCGCTTACTGTTAAGCGAGTTATGGAATTGGGCAGAAGGCTCTAATCCCATACCCTTAAATCAGACGGGCTTTCAGAGGGGATTAAGTACTACTACTAACTGCCTCACATTGACAACGATTATTCAGCAGGCATGGAGTATTCATCAGAGGTCAGTTTATGTGGCATTTATTGACTACAGTGCGGCCTTCAACTCTGTGAACAGGGGTAGGCTCTGGAAAAACTCCTGGATTGAAATATCCCTGGTGGCCTGCTCTCAATGATAATTGCTCTTCACAATGACACCAGAGTTAGGTCAGGCTAGATCAGATAGCGCATCAATTTAGATTCCCACTTATCAAGGATTGAAGCAGGGATGCATGTTTGCGACCATCCTTTTTAATTTGTACTTAGCTGACATGGGAGCGGCATTGAGCAACCCTACTTCGATTTCTCCGAAGTTGGTAAATTCCCTGCTCCTGTGGATGGGGTATGCAGACGATATAGTCTTGATGGACCCTACCCTGGCTGGCCTTCGAGCTGCTCTCAACCTGCTTAAGACTTTTTCTGACTCTAATTCTTTGGTAATTAACATCGATAAAACAAAGGTCATGGTCTTTAGACGGTACAACGTTCATTCGAAAATCTTTGGCCCAAAAAATAAATAATCAAACAATATGGGGAGGTTCATAACGGGGGCATATAAGGTGTTGAGGTGGGGAGGAGGATAGAGAATAAATGAAAGGGAAGGGGGGTTTGTTGGGGTAACACCCCCAAATAAAAAAAAAGAAATGTTATGCGTTTTTTTGGCGATGAATGAACATAGAACCCGTTAGTCCCCCTTATTGTAAAATCAAATACCCAGGGTGGAGCTTGGATGGGAGCCAGCTGGAACTGGTCACTGAATAGAAATATCTTGGAATTCTATTTGACCGAAATGTAGCTGGCACTTGCCATATGGAAGATCTTAAATTGAAATGTACTCAGGTCATGGGTTCCTCGAATAAACTGGCACGCAAAGATGGGGGCTACTCAGTGGGGATCCTGGCACAATTGTACTCAGCTAAGCTCTTGCGAATCCTCGTATATGGAGTGGAAAGTTGGGCTTTTGGAAACATTGCAGAACTCTCTAAAGTGGAGGGAGTACTGCTGAGGAAGCTGTTCCCACTCCCGACTTGCACACTGGTGGAAATGATTTATCTCGAATTTGGCATGGTTTCATGTGGGGCAAGTTTTTAGCTTTCTTGCCTTAATACCCATTGGAACCTGGTCAATGTTTCCAATGTTAGCTTAAACCAGCTTATCTTTGAAGCTGCGCAGACTAAGGTCCCTTACATGTGGGCCAGCAATTTGGCTAATATCATCTCTGCTTCCGTTAGGTGGCATGCCGTGGCCTCGGACAGTACTTTGACACTTCAATTTCAGCATTATAAAGCCGAGACCACAAAGAATGTTGTTGCATCTTATTTTTTTTTTATCAAAGATTTTATTGATTTTAAACATAAAACAACATTACACTTATCTCTCTGCAATACCGGGTAGGGACGTGGGGAAGGAGGGGAAAGTTTGGGGAAAGGGGTGGACTGGAGGGGAGCGGGACATATGCAAAATCTACATTTCCAGGTACATGTGATAGGATGTGGAGAGAGAGAGACAATCAATCAAGAAACAAAAAACATTCAAAAACTCAACTTCCGGGACCATGGTCCGACAGACCTTCAACTTGACAACAGATTACCTCGTGGCCTAGGCTATTCTCGGCAGAGGCGTCTCCCCCACTCTCCCGGGGCAACTCTCAGTCACAGAGGCTGTGGAGTTGTTGCATCTTATTATGATCTGCAAATCATGGAACTCCAAACCAAGTGTAACAGTGCCCAATTTCTCAGTTATATTATGATTCGAGAAAGACAACGGGCTAACATCAGCAGTTTGGCGGTAATTCCCTGATTTGGGATTACCTGAGGCTAAAAATGAATGCGGTTAAAACACATTAAATTACCATAGCGTAGACTAAGACACCACAAAATCATCGTCTTTGCCGCTTATGTGGAGACTCCTATTTGGAAACGGTAAAACATTTACTCATGAGCTGCAAGGCATTGGCAGCATTGAGAATGGTACCCTTAGGGCCGCTAGAATGGACCATGATCTTGAGGAAGAGGCATTGTGGTCCTTATTGATAAATGGCAACAACAAATCTTGGATTGTGTTTTTCACAACTCTGTGGAGAAAGACAGTATTGATCCTGGAAGCCTTTGGCATGTATTGAGAGTGGATGGAGAGGGTGACTGTAGTTGTTGGGTGGGGAATGGCTGCCATCTTCTTTTTGGTTTGTTTGAGTGTTGAATTCAGAGAAAGGCCCACTCTGTAGATCTTGGTGTAAATGGTGAGTGAATGGAGACTGGCGATTGTGGATGTTGGGTGGGGACTTGAGGGATGGATGGTATGGATGTTCTTTTGCTTCTTTGGGCTGGATGTGTGTTGAAAAGTTGTCTTAGCACAACTGTGTAATACTTTAATTTAATAAAAAATAAAAAAATATCTTTCAGCAGGGATCATTCTGCACTGCCTCTAGTTTGCTCATATGTGGTAGCATGAGCTGGCATTTGGCAGGGTTGGCCATGATGTTGGCATTCCTGAGGCAATTACCTACTTCATAGCAATGGATTATGTGTTATTTTCAGGCTTCACTGAGGATTACTATGTCGTGATGGGCCCCAGCGGAACCCCCCACATGGCTCCGGAACACTATCCATGAAGCTTTGGAATGTAACTGAGCCCAGTGTAACCCAAAAGGCAAGACCGTGAAATGATACTGTCCACCTAGGGTGGAAGAAGGTAATTTTCTTGCCATTTAGGTTAAATCCAAAGCAGAAATGAAATTGGCATGGCCCAAGGTTTCCACCAACTCTTTAATGTGAGGCATTGGATATGCATCAAATTTGGATCTCTCATTTAGCAATTTAAAGTCAATCCAGAATCTCCAGCTTTCATTATATTTTGGTACCAGCACTGTTGGTGATGAACAGTTGCTGTGGGACCTCTCAATGACCCCCAAGCCCAACAATTTCTTTACCTCCACTTGTGAAATCTATTTTCTCGCTTCGGGGAGCCGGTATGGTTTTAGTCGTGTTATCCTTCCAGGTAGTGTTTTAATGGTGTTATCAAATCCTTGTTCTCTCCTTGGTTTTCCTGAGAATGTGTCTAGGTAGGGGATTAGAAATTCAGCCAGGTCTTTATAGTTTTGCATAGGTAGGCAGAGGGATTGTCACCCCATGTATTTTCACTGGTAGAGGGGTTTTCCAGGTATTGTTCTCATACAGTGCTACTAGGAGAGGGTTGCTGTTCTCCGTCCAGGCTTTAAGTTTGTTAATGTGCTCTGGTCAGCCTGCTGGACTTAATATATGTTAGCTTAGATAACACTTCAGTGATAATGTATGGGTCTTGGCATCTGAACAGCAACTTATTCCGGGTTGTGGAAAGAAGGACCATCACTGTGTACCCTACATTGAAACTATAGTCAGAGAGCCAAATGTCCAGTTTGGTTCTCTGATTATAGGATTTTTCTTGTCTTGCCTGGGCAGCCTGGAGATGTACTTCCACTAATTCTTTGACCTTCTTCATATGCTATTTTGTGTTCTGTATCAATGGATGGTCATTTGTATGCCGATTAACTGGGTCTTCCCATTCTTCTTGCATCACGTCCAACAACCCTCATGGATTCTGTTCATATAAGAACTTGGTAGGTGAAAACTGGTTGAATGCTTGCAGGCCCATGGTATCAGGGCAATGCAATTTGTCCCTACTTCATCAACTAGACCTCTTAGAATTTCTTTCAAGATCTGATTGACTCTTTCTACTAGTTCATCTGTCTGGGTATGGTTTAGTGAGGTAAGTAATGTCCCACTGAATAAGTGGCAAATGGTACCTCAGATAATCTCACAAGTCTTCCTGAAAATAGTAAAGACCCAGATTAATGTACTCTCATTGAATACCAGAGGATATGCCTTTTTCTCTCAAGAGCCCAGAAAAACTCAAATATTTAAGACCTTTGACTTAATTCTGTTTCAGGAGACTTGGTTAACCTGTATGGTGGGGATTGATGGGTTTTCTTCTTTTCAACAGCTGGCACAGGGCTCGGCGGGTGGCAGACCAATGGGGGGACTGTTTATGGCTTGTAACAATGATGCCTTTAATGCTTCTAGTATACTATCTAATGAAAGAGATGGCATCTTAATAGTAAGGGTAACAAAAAGAAGCAGCAAATTGGGTTCAAGCTGGATAGTTGTAAACTTGTATTGGAACCCCGTGCTTACTCCCTTAATGAGTACCTGCAATGTCGTTCAAACTTTCTGGTTGAGTGCTCCTCTAAATATCCAGCAGATGAAATTATTATTGCTGGATACTTAAACCCGCAGTGTATCGCCATAAAGGATCCATCTACAGGACATGTCCATCCTAAAACCAGTAATGGCACAACCTGGGTAGATTTTATGCGGGACTGGGATCTTCATTTGTTTAATGGTAACATTTGGGGGGACATTCAGAGTCTACCGACCTGGCACAGGGGAACATCCTTCTCAACGATAGACTATCTATTTGCCTCCAGAAACATCTTTCAGAGTTGCTCAAGATTCCACATAGGGGAGGGAAATGATTATGCAATGTTGGAGGCAACTCTGTGCTTTGATGATGACTTAGTTGTCCCTGTCTATGACCATAAATTGACCACCAACCGGGCAGGGAATTACATTAGGACATTTGATGGAGTCGGGAAGCTCCTCAATCATAAACTGAATGTTATGGTTGATCAACTCTCTGAACAACAATTGTCGGGATACTGTAACCCGGGGGGCTTCTCCTCCTTCCTCTCAAATTTGACCTCATCAGATGCCCACCCTCAGAAACTACATAGGGTCCATAAACACACCTTCAATGTACAAATTGTAGAACAAAAGAAAAGTCTGAGAAAGCAAAGGGTGTTGTTAAGAAGATCTCACAGCGATGCAGAGACTAACAGAGAAGGTGTTAGAGCTGTCAATAATAACTATAGAAAATGGATACGATCATAGAGGCATCTGGTACTCCAACAAGATGGAGAAGAATGCTCCACGCATTGTCCCTAAGAAACTCCAGAAATTTCTGGACAATGGTTTTTTCAATAATGACTCTTATGACCAGAAACAGGATTGCATTATTCAAGAACAGGTCTGGATCCACCACTTCTCAGAGGTTTATGCATCTATTGATGCATCAGCCTCTGAGACAAAAATTATATCTAAGTGGTCTCTCGCCTTTACTAGCTCAGACCTTGAAATGTTAATAAGGAAATCCTCTTCTTCAAGAGCGGTAGGTCCTAATGAACTCAGTAATTCAATCACCTCCTACCCCCACCTGCGAGGCTAAGAACCTCAGGGTAATTTTTGACTCCACACCTTCCTTCTCTGCCCACATCTCTAAGGTCTCTAAAAAGTCAAATTACCTACTGCACCTCCTCAGAGGTACTCTGCCTTTCCTCTCCTTCCCCCAGAAGCTCACTGTCTCCCAAGCTCTGGTTCTCTCTGGGCTGGACTATTGTAACAGCCTCTTTCTAAATCTACCTGCCTCTACTCTCCGCCCTCTGCAACTAATCCAGAACAGGACTGCGGGACTTGTCCTTGGCCTCAAGCCCTGGGATCGTATCTCTCCAGCTCTGAAATCTCTCCACTGGCTCCCAGTGGACGATAGGATTAAATTCAAAACCCTCTGCATTGTCCACAAGGCTTTCTGAGGCCTGGGTCCAAAATACCTTCAGCTATCCCTGCGCAAATACCTCCCCTCTCGAGCTCTTCGCTCATCTACTTCTAACTCCCTCAGGGTCAGTCGTTTTTCAAAGAAACGAGCTGCGGGTAGATCTCTGTCTTCGGCTGGGACCTCCCTTTGGAACAGCCTCCCTGACACTCTAAAACTTGAGGAGAACCATCTCTGGTTCCGGAAGCTCCTCAAGACCTTCCTCTTTGCTTCCGCTTTTGCTCTCCCTCTCCCCTGCTGAACTGCTCTCTTGGCACCGTGCACCTGGCCACCCTCTGTCCTCTGGGCCCAGGTACCTGTTCACCCTACCACCCTCCTGCACTGCCTCCTGGCCACCCCTTGCACTGGTGGACTGTATCTGTACCCATACAGTTCCCCACACCCCCATTTTCTTCTTTTTTCTGCACTTATCAGACTTACCCAGTCTGCTGCCTTAAACACAGCACTTTCTGACTGCACTACCACTGTTTATTGCCTCTACTATCTATTTATTTTTATTTATTATTATTATGTTTCTTCTCTGCTCCGCACTTTCCACTCTCCCCCTTCCATGCACTTTTCCCCTTTCCCTTTCCCATGCACTTGTGCATTCTCAATGTCAATGGGCCTAGTAAGATCGTTTTGTTCTCCCCTGTTTCCCTCCCTTGCCTTGTCGCGCTCTGAAACACTTTGTGTATGAGCGTGATATAAATAAATTATCATATCATATCATATCATAATCCTTAAAATGGACCCATTAACCTGGGCGCGGGTTTTAAAACAGCTATTTGATAACATCATTTCCTTGAAGAAATTACTGGAAATATGGAAACAATCCATTGTTATACCAATTTATAAGAAGGGAGACCGACTATTGGCCTCAAATTATCGTCCAATTTCCCTCTTAGATGCCGACAGCAAAATCTTTGTCGGCCTAATATTGGGGGAGTTGGAGACTTGGCCCAAATCTAAGGGGATCCAGGCAACAAACAGGGTTCAGGAAGGGATTGTCAAACATCACTTAATGGCATAGTTTTGAGCTGTTTAAGCACAAATTCTTTTCAAAAAGGTGGCCCTCCCCTCTTTGGGGCATGGATTGACTTTTCCCAAGCACTCAACACAATTAAAAGGAATTTATTGTGGAAGAAATTGGACGGCTGGGTGGTCCCTCCCAATCTATTATCGATCTTGAGAGAGCTACATCACGATAATTCAATGCGTGTGAGGCTTTCCAGATCTGGATTTTTGTCAAGACCTATTAAGATCGAGAGAGGAGTGCATCAGGGATGCCCGATAGCTCCACTTCTATTCATTCTGTTCATGGCTGATTTATGTGGGTGGCTGCAGAATATAGGCCTAGTAGCACCCTGCATTGGAAACACAAAAATGAATTGGTTAGCCTATGCAGATGACGCTGTAATCCTAGATCATTCTCAGGTTGGGCAGCAACGTCTCTTGTCCGCTTTGGAGACCTATGCCCAGAACAATAATCTATCGATCAATCCAACAAAGTCCAGGGTACTAATATTTAAACATCCGAAAAAGGTAGTTCCTACACCTGGAAATTGGACTATTTACCCATAGAGGTTGTGTCAGAACTGACCTATTTGGGGCCCTCAATTGTATCTTTCCCAACTAAAAGCAGTCTTCTCCTATCTATTGACTCGAAAGTCATCAAGCTGGGAGCACAAATGAAGAAAATTAAATCCAAATTTTGCAAATTCTCAATACTGCCACTTGTAAGATTCTATATAGGAAAGGTTGTTCCTATAATACTTTTTGGGTTTGTTTATAACTCAATAGCTATGGATTTAGCATGGGATGTAATCGAGGCCAAACTATGGAAGCAAACCTTAGGTCTCCCTAAATGAGTCCCAATAGTCTGCCTCAGATACGAATTGGGTCTTTCGTCTCTTAGATCATGGATGGAGTGGAGGTGGATCTCCCTGTATAGATTGATCTTAGATCCTCCGAAGAGTTCTCTGTATGAGGATTTGGCCCTCTCAATGCAGCGTGTAAACAACGGGTTCTTGGTTCAATTTAAGCTACAATGCTGTCAGATATTGGGCCTCATTACGAGTTTTGAGGTAGCCATGCCCTTAATAAGGGCATGGCTGCATCCAAACTCGGGTCCGGGTTCCTTGAATGAGGAATTACCGGGCCATTCCAACCTTGGAGGACTCGGTAATTCCTCATTCAATGTACCCATCCCCATTCCCATTCGAGCCCCCATAGGGCCCGTTGTTAACTCTCTGGTCCCCTTGCGGGACCCGTAAAGGATGTCTGGTCTGACCAGACGCCCAGAGCGGGTCCCACAAGGGAACCTCGTAATAGGGCGGAATGGGTTTAACGGCACCAGCAGCTCTACCGGCGCCATTAAACCCATTCCGCCAGGGTCGTAATGAGGCCCATTGTCTAGGTCTGACTGATGTGCTGACCTCCTTGTCCAAAATCTCTCTAAAGTCAAGGAACGGATGAAAAAATGGGATTGGCTTGGCACGATAGACTTTACGATGAAGGCAAAGTTTTCAGCCTCCTTTACAGTGCTGGAGAAACGACAGTCAGTCTTGCCGGCCTGTTTTAAAAAATCATCTGACCCATATATGAGGACATATTTCTTGAGATTTTGCCTAAACCTATTGCCTACTTTGGAGATATTATCCGTTAGTGATAAGGAAGGACCTATTGGTGCCATCTGTGATAAATGTGACAAGGTAGAATGTCAGTCAATTAGACACCTACTATCTAGCTGTTCTGGCACTTGGGATGTGAGGGTTGAAAGACTTTGTAGGTTTGTCCATGATGTACGCTGGTTAAATACTGATGGGTTTTGGTACAGATTATCATCAGGTAATGAGACCTTTCTGACTGCAGAAGTGGTTAGAATTCTGAAGGAACTTAAACTGCTGGTAAATTGATATCTATGGAGAGGGGAGAAAATTAAGAGAGTAATGAGTTTTATGAAGCTTAAATTACATTGTGTAATATACTATGTGTTTCCTTTCTCGCTTTGTCCTTTGTTGTTTCTCTCTCCTCCAGTTTTTTCTCCTCTCCTTACTTGGTGGCTTATGTTTTATTCTTTTGTTTTTGACTGTTTTAATTGATGATCTGCAAATGTGTTTTTACTTTTGGTATATGTTTTTGTTAAATGTACTAAAAGTTATAAAATCTAGCTAGTGCACAATAAATATTTTTTTTAAAGTAAGGTCTTAATGTTTATGAATTCTTTCATATGCCCTATTAATTGTGTCGTACAACTGCTGCTGTAAAGATCTCCTGAGGAAAACCTACCCAGTTGAAAAAGGGATCAACCCCTTCAGGAGTGGTTTTGGGGTGTAGCTTCACAGTGGGAAGGCCTCAGGGTACTGGTGGCATAGTCCCTGATGACTAGAATGTACTTGGGTCAGACAGCTCAAAATTGCTCAATGTGGGTATAGACCCCCAGCTAGTAGAATCAATACATTCCTTTGTGTCTTCTCTGTTAAGACGGATTTCTGAACTCTGTCCTGGTGGCGCAGAAGTTCAGAAGGCCAACCTAATTACTTGGAACAGGGTAACCTCTGGACGAGCCAGACCAATCAAGGTAGCGATCGCGGCGGTCAAGACTAGGTCTCAAGAGGGGTGAGGGTGACTGAATGAGCACACAAAGCAAGATCACTTACAAACTACTCCAAACAGTTGTTATATTAAAAATATATACACATTTATTTCAAGGCCTTTAAAACAATGACCGTAGCGAGAAAATCACAATATAACGATAGTAAACCAACACATACCATATCAACACAATATATATACAAATACAACAAGTCTCAAGCGTTATATGCACGAAATGGGTAGTCCCCCTAAAAGGGAAGGAAGACAGGCAGTGCGAAATAATGCTTAGACCCAGTTCGCCTTCAGAGGCACCTAACTAGATGGAAGTCCGAGCCCTGCGAAGAGTAGAGCCTTGTGCTCAAAAGTACCTGCACGCGCTGGTGCCAACGGGCAAAAGGAGAAGCTCTTAGAGGGAAATCAGGCAGTTCAGTTTAGTGCACAAAAGAAGAAGAACAAGTTCCGCGACTCAAGCGCAGCCTCCACAGTGGGCAGAAGCAGAGCGCGAGTACGGAAAAGGGTGCTATTTGACACAGCCGGGAAAAGCAATGGGCTCCTGCAGGAGGGCGACCAGATCCTAGCTATGCTACTCACCGGTCCCCGATGCAAGCAGACCCAGGCTTCTCCGCGTCCGTTTCAGTAGCTGGCAGGTTCAGAAGAGCAGGGAACGCCTCGTCGTCGTGTTGAGTAAAAAGACGTCCCAATTGAAGAAACCCGCACAGTTTGTTACCACAGCAGGGCAACGGAGCGGCCGTGTGTATCTGAGCCAAATGTACACTACTCACTTCAGACCTGGGAACGCCAAGTGTACGAAGCGTGTGAGAGTGACAAGGACTCGAAATACTACACAACCTGGCGGCGGTTACAGAGCAAGACTCCCTTGTAAGCTGGTCAGTCAGCTGGACGGCCCAGAGACGCTTCCGAAGGCTTACTGGCAGGAGATGGTGAAGATGCCGAGAATAGCTGTTCCCGCTATTCCAAGGGTCGAAGTACCAGTACAGGCCTTCTGGTTCGATCAAAGGTGAAAAGGGTTTCACAAGGCGACAGCAGTGCAGAGGAGAAGTCCTTCAGCGGGTCACCAGCGATTCCTCGGTCCAGCCTCTTGGTTGCAGGATACTTGGCTCCTGTATTCCTTTGTTCGTGAGAACTCAGGAGATCGACATGGTAGTGGTGTTTCCAGCCCCCTCTTATCCACGGTTCCCTTCGCGCCAAACCGGAGGGGACCCAATGGGAGATCCGCTCATCAACACTCACACCATTCGTGGACCAATCATGGACCACGGTGGTCCCAGGCATTCACACCACCCTAGACTCTCTGGCACCCATGATGTGTATTGGGACCAGACATCCCAGCCCACATCCTGGAGGCACACACAAGACATGTAGAAGCCCGCGAAAGCATCCGTGTTTCGCGGGAAAGTACATGCCCAAATAAGGAAGGCCCCGGGTCGGCTCGACCTGGGGAAGGTGAAGGGAGCAAGACGGTCAGCGGACAGGACAAAGGAGCCTCGTGGTCTGGCCATTTTGGGAGCCAGGCCACCATTTTGGGTTAAGCGCGGAAAACACGCTTAGAACGCCAAAAGGAGCTCAAAACACAAGAAACGATTGCTGCCACCATTCCTGTCCCTGAATCACTTGCACCGATCAGATACAATCCTAAACGATTATCTAGGGCCTGTAGAAGGCTAGAGACCCAAGAGAGCTGTAACTTAGCTTACAGTGCCCTCTTGTGTCATGTTGCACGAAAGCCGCAACATGATAAAAGAAACTACGGGAAACAGCGTTCCCCGGTACTGACTGTCTTAAGGGCATGTCAGTTTCCCCGTAAGAAAGGAGCGAAAGCCCAGAGGAGTGCGGCAGAAGGCTGCACTTCTCTGGCAAAGTCAAGAACAAGGTGAAAAACAACAGCAAAAACTTTAGGGGTTGCCACATGGAAGGAAAATTATCTACAATTACGAAATCTTTCCTAACATTCTCTAAACCCAGATGTCTTGCAGTCAGATGCATGTGCGCTAACTCCACTGCTGCTTTCTGAAAAGGTTTTGGAACCAGTAGCTGATAACAATTGACTCCATCACCTTTTGGATTCACATACCCCCAATAGAGAAGTCCCTTCTGCTCTACCAAGTGTTGGGATTTCAGGGTTTTACTGTGATCTGTTGATAGCAAGGTCTTCCTGGCCTGTGCCAACAGTGAAACTATTGATGGACTTCTGCAAATTCGAATGATACTGGCACCATAAGACTGGGAACATAAATCGGTCCAGGGACCAATTAACTAGTGGCCCACAATCACGCATGGCTATTCATTACTTTTCAGAACAGAAAGACTACTACCTAAGCGGATGTTTCTAGGTTAAATGTTATGCAAAAATGCATCTGAAAGAATATTATCATAGTAATATTGGTTAAACCTAGTGTTGTTATTTATGAAACTGCTCTACTTTGCCCACAAATGTGGCCTATTCTGACCCATACTAGAAACGAGGGATGGCACTTATTGCCCTATTGCCCGATGGGACAGTCTGAGCCTAGAACTAGCAATGCTTGTTTGGGTAAATTAAGGTTCTGCTCTCGTTGAGTAATATGTAATGGAAACAAATATAAAACAATATTTTTACAACAGTAAAAAAACAAAAAGTTTTACTTACTTCGTGCCAACGTACAGCTCAGCCCACCAGGTTGAGTATTTCCAAGGCATGGGTAGACTTAGATCCTGCAACCTCGCCACTGGTAAACCCACACTCTAACCTCTGAACTACTGGTTCTCCTTTCAGAAAGCATAGCGTTTTGCATTATGACATAGCTGTCAAAGGTGTAATAGATGAAGATGCATCTGGGAACTAACTAGGCATACACCAAGGGGCTTCTCTCTCACTCACTGAGTCATTTGTAATGGAGGCAACGTTAAAACAATATTATTATAATAGAAACCATTACACATGCCACCTATTTTCTCAGATAAACGCAACAGATTAAGTATTTGCAAGCCAATGGGTAAACTTGCATGTGGAACCTTGCCATTGGTAAACCATGCTCTAGCAGCTGAGCTACTGGGACTCTGTTAAAAAAAAAAGCAAAGCTATTTGCATTATGACAGAGCTGTCAAAGGTGTAATCAATGAAGCTGCATCTGGGAACTAGCAATGCTAGTTAGGATAAAGGTGCATGCTGTTCTCGCTCACTGAGTAATTTGTAAAGAAAATAATGCTAAAACAATATTTTTTTTATAACTGTAAAAGAAACATTAAAAGTGTTACCTGTGTCCTCCCAATGCAAAGTCCAAATTACCAGGATGAATATTTGCAAGCCCCTGAGTGGACTTGAACATACAACATTGTCACTTATAAAACATGTTCTAATGTCTGAGTTACTGAGTTTCTTCTTACAAAGCATAGCTATTTGGATTATGACAATGTTGTAAAAGGTGTAATGTCTGAAGATGTACCCCGGAACTAGCAGTCCTGATTGGGATACGCATAAGTGCTGGGTTCTCGCTGAGTCATTTGTAAAGGAAATAAGGATGACACATATTTTCATAGCAATAGAAATATATTATAATCTAAAACCTTTTCTGGTTTCCTCCCAACACACGGCACAACCTACCAGCTTGAGTATTTTCAAGCCATTGACTGGATTTGAAACTAAAACCTTTCCAAAGATAAGCCCATGTTCTAATCCCTGAGCTACAAGGTCTCCCTGCAGAAAGTATAGCTTTTTTGCATTATGACATAGCTGTCAAATGTGTAATGGATCAAAGTGAATCTGGAAACTCCTAGCCATGCTGGTTCGGATAACACATGTGTTCTCTCTCTCTCTCTCTCTCTCTCTCTCTCTCTCTCTCTCTCTCTCTCTCTCTCTCTCTCTCTCTTTCTCTTTCTCTCTCTCTCTCTGTCTATCTCTTTCTCTCTCTCTCTCTCTCTCTCTCTCTCTGAGTAATTTGTAATGGAATTAAAGATATTGTATAATAGTAGAAAACATTAAAAACTAAACAGGTTACCTATTTTCTCTCAACGCAAAGCTCAGCTGACCAAGTTGAGTTGTTGGAAGGTAACAGGTGGACATAGAACCTGCAAACATGCCACTAACACACCCACCCTCTAACCTACGAGCTAATGTGTAAAGGTGTAATGGTTGAAGATGCATCTGGGAACTCGCAATGCCTTTTATGATACACTTAGGTGTCCTCTCTCTCTCTGTCTCTCTCTCTGAGTCATTTGAAGAAGAAGCAATGATATCTTTATAACGATAAAACCACACAAAATACTACACTTTTTACTTATTTCTACCAGGTTGAGCATTTTGAAGCTAATAGGTGGAATGGAGCCAGAAACCTTGCTAGTGGTAAACCCATGTTCTAACCTCTGAACTGCTGGGTCTCCCTTCAGAAAGCCTATCTTTTTCCATTATGTAAAGTTATCAACGGTGTAATGGATGATGATGCCTCTTGGAACTAGCACTGCCAGTTGTGATAAACGTAGATCCTGCTCTCCCTCTCTGAGTCAATCGTAATGGAAATAATGTTAACAGCATATTTTTATAACAAGGGCCAGCGCTAGGTGTGTGCAGCATGTGCGGCTGCACTTTGCCCCCGCACCTGCCAGGGCTCCTTGCAGAGGGAGCCGTTGGCTTCCTCTTTCAGGCTGCAGCGTGGGCCATGTGCTCAGAGTCCATACGCTTGCTGCAGTCCCCTCGGAGTACACAGGCAGCACACGCTGCAGCCTGTATGCTGATGGGGAAGCTTGCCAGCAAATCCTTTTCAAAAGCGGCTGTCCCTCCAGGTTTATTTTGTTTCTTCTGGTGAGGCTACTTGTCACCTGTCAACCTACTGCTGCGACTCTAGAGAGACAAACGCCCCCCCGCCCCCCACCCAGCAGCCCAATAGGCTCTGGGGGCCTCATAAGCACTGCTGACCACTTTCTTTCTTAAAGCAGAGCGTTTAAAGTGGGTGCAATTTAAATATTGATGTCCTATTTAGGAGACCATTGTTGTGTTAAGAACTTCAAAGGGGAATTTTTATTTTGAAAGCACATGCAAAGCAGCAGTTAGCTGCCTACAATCTGTGCCTTCCTCCAGCACAATTAAACATATTGCACAAAACCTTTTTAGCTATTTGCCTTGTTTCCACATGCTTATATTTACCAAGCCAAAAAGTGCTTAAGTAGAATGTAACATTTTCCTCACATTACACATG
The DNA here is from genome assembly GCF_040938575.1 of Ambystoma mexicanum. Classification (NCBI taxonomy): domain Eukaryota; kingdom Metazoa; phylum Chordata; class Amphibia; order Caudata; family Ambystomatidae; genus Ambystoma; species Ambystoma mexicanum. The sequence continues at coordinate 496,012,196 of NC_090933.1, read as the reverse complement.
AAGCATGCAAGTGAGCCATGAATATTTACCAAGGATGTGACAAGAGAGGTTGTCATCTGGAGACTGGAGGGGATATTTTCTCTGGTTCTGGCCCTGTACTGATTTTCATGGCACAAGTCGATACATGTGGGTGGACAGCATACGCCCACTTTTTTTGACAGGTAGATGAAACCCCGGTTCTGTGTTTTTGAGGACAGCATTAGTGTGCTTGCTCAAGTGTTCCACACTAGGTTGTCATGTTTGCAATCCAGATGCTTGCCCACAAGAACACATAAAAGTGCCGTTAAAGCGCACGTCTCATGTTTGGATTTTGTTTTCTTTGGAATATTTGATGATAAATTGTTTGGCTTAACAGGTGGGCACCTTTTATACTTTGCTAGTGTGGTTAATGGAAATTCTCCTCTCGGATTACCATGTTTTCGCTGCTGCCTACATACGTAGTGGTTATTATCTTGTGATGTCACATCCTGTGATGTCACTTCCCGTGATGTTATCAAATGAAAATTAAGAGGCCCTGCACATAATTTCACATACTTGTCAACGCAAATTATCTGGCCGGCCATGTTTATAACAGTAAAATCTAAACTTTTAACTTATTTTCTCCCAATACACTGCTAAAGCTACCAGGTTGAGTATTGTAATGCCAATAAATGGTAATGAGCCATCATCCTTGCCACTGTAAAACCATGCTCTAACCTCTGAGCTACTGGGTCTCGCTTCTGAAAGTATAGCTTTTTACGTTATGACACAGCTGTCAAAGGTGTAATAGATGAAGATGTATCTGGGAACTGGCAATGCCAGTTCAGATGAACATGGGTGATGCTCTCCCTCTCGGAGTCGTTTGTAGTAGAAATAATGATATAAACAATGTTTTCATAACAGTGAAATAACATTAAAAAACGAACCTTTTTCCTAGCTCCCCTCAATGCTCAGTGCAAATGACAAGCTTGAATATTTCCAAGCCAATGAGGGCTATGAACTCCAACCTTGCCGTTGGCAAACCCATGGACCCATTTCTGAGCTACTTGGTCTTGTGTCTGAAAGCCTAGACATTTGCATCATGGCCTAGCTGTCAGAGGTGTAATGAATGAGGAAGCATATGGGAACTAGGGCAATGCCGGTTTGGGGTAAACAAAGGTGCTGCTGTCTCTCCCTAACTAATTTGTAACAGAAGTATAAAGAAAACTATATTTTTATAACAGTAAAAAATATTTAAAACTAAAACTGTTTTGTGTTTCCACCCAATGCATAGCTCAACCCACTGGGTTGAGCATTGTCAAGGCAATGGGTGCATTTAGAGTCTGCAACTGGAAACTGACACACTCTAGAGTCTGAGCTGCTGGATCCCGCTTTGAAGAGCACAGCTTTTTGTATTATGACTAAGGCTTCCTGTTTTCCAATGTAACAGATTTTTACACATAAATACAGACGGTAATCACTTTCCTTTCAGTATTTATTTGTAAAGAAAATGGATTAAAAACAGAAATGTATGTTTCTTGGTTGGGTCTTTAAGTTGTGAAACATGCATGGCAGGTCAATTGCTGAGCAAAGTAACATAACAGAAAGGTTGAAAAGGGAATGTAATTTCTTTTTAAGGTGTTTAAATGGCTGCAGATATGCAGCCGTTGTCTTGCTGTGCCGGAAGGCCGCTCCAGGAGCTTCTCATTGCAGACATCCCAATTCTAATGTGTTTTAAATGTAAATAAATGTGGAAAAATCCTAGTTACATCTTACTTTTTTACATAGTAAAAAATAAATATGGATGCATGCAGAAAGAAATTACTGGGAAATAAATATGGATAAATACAGATGGAAATAGTGCAAAAATAAACACCATAAAACTGGGAGCCTTAATTATGCCATAGCTGTGAAACGTTTAATGGATGCAAATGCACCTGGGAACTAGCAATGCAGGTTGGGGGTAAATATAGGCGTTGCTCTCTCTCTGACCCATTTCTAATGGAAATAATGATAAAACAACTTTTTTATAACAGCAAAAAAACATTAAAAACAGACTTTTATTTACTCCTAATGCACAACTGAAACTACCAGGTGGAGTATTTTCAAGCCAATAAAAGGACTTAAACCAGCATCTGTATCACTGGTAAACCCATGCTTCAGGCTGTGAGCTACTGGGATTCCCTACAGAACATGAAACGTTTTGCATTATGACATAGCTGTCAAAGGGGTAATGGATGAAGACGCATCTTGGAACTAGCAATGCCAGTTGAGATTAACATAGGTGCTCCTATAATGCTCTGTGTCATTTGTTATAGAAATAATGATAAAAATATATTTTATAACAGTACAAAAATATAACAGTGTAAAACTTTACCTATAACCTCCAAATGCACAACACAACCTGCCAAGTTAAGTGTTTTCAAACCAAGCAACAAATTGAATTTGCAGACTTGTCACAGGTAAACCCACACGCTAACATCTGAGCTTCTGGGTCTCCATTCAGAAAGCATTATTTTTTGCGTTATGACATTTCTGTTTAAGGTGTAATTGATGAAGTTGTGTCTGGGAACTAGCAAAGAAACAGACTGGGCTTAAAATGGTGAAGTGGTTGCACAAGAGGTCTGTTGTGGCTGGGTCCTGTATTCACTGAAGTATTTTTGCCATTTTGTTAGTATCCAGAGGAGGAACCGTCACTGAACTCACCTGGAAATATTATAAGACCACATTAGAGGCATGGAGCGCAGCACGGTGTGCACAAGTGGGTGCCCAAGTGGTCTGTTGTGGCTGGGTCCCGTATTCACTCAAGTCTTTTTGCCATTTCCTTTGAATCCAGAGGAGGAGCCTTCACTGAACTCAACTGTAAAAACTATAAGATCACATTACAGGTGCGGAGTGCACAAGTTGTCTGTTGTGGTCCATTTTGCGATTGTTGCTGGGACTGAGGCACTTGTATTGAGACAAGCGGTAAAAGCAAATTAAGTAAGCTCGAATTGAATTGTGAAAAGATTCGGTAATATTTGCGCCTGAAAATAGAAACATTTTCTCAATTAGGTAATGATAATGATAATTATGTGTTATTTATATAGCGCTTTCATCCAAAGCGCTTTACAGAGCACATATTTACATACAATATCACCCAACTAGAAATAACATAGCTGATGACTCTGCAGTTTCTCCGTTTTACTAATCGACACGTAAGGAGAAGTGGATGAGAAAACACCAACTGCAAGCAGCTACCAAGCAAGTGACACAAGCTACTCGATTTAATAATGCCTCAACCAACCAACCAACCTTTAAACTCTAGAATAGCAGTATTACCACAAATAAAATCTCAGAAGCCGCGTAAGAGGGACGCATGTCCTAAGAGAAGGTCCCTTCAGACGCAGGAACATAAACCAGTTGGTTGGTTAAAGATACAATAAGCGGAAACACAGCAGTGACTGAGAGTGAAGAAATCGAGGAAAGGAATGATTGTTCTCGTGTTCTTCCCACAGGACATTTAAAGAGAATGAAAGAAAATGGCAATAATGTTATAACTGACAGACAAGGAAAGTTGCAAGACTTAAGAGACATCTGAACTACCAGCTCTTGATTTATAATTTTAACAACTGCCCCGGATCCAGCAGACAATTCTAAAAAGTGCATCAATCGGTCTCAACTGTTAAAGCTATTTCAAAGAATATCTATGTTAAGAATTTTCAAACTCAAGTGATTTCGACTTCATTGAGCCATTAAAAAGTAATGAAGACAAAATCTCGAGGGTTCACTGTTTTTTACCTAAAACTGTATTATTAATATGCACTAATTACGAATCTCCAGGTTATTTGTGGCAGGCATTGGACAAAGAAGTAAAAGTTACCACAGTGACCCATTGCTGTCAAAATTCTAGGGTCAACAGAAAGCAATGCTCAATGAGTGACAAAAGAACGCCCAACCTAATACCCAAAAATACAAAAAATGTATGAGGTTGGGAACAACTGTGAAGAATTTTGCTGACCCACAGTGCTCCCACACATTGAACATGCAAAATAGCATGTTGGAACATGAGGGGACATTCGCACCTGTTGGCTGAGAGAGGTTCTTGGATACATTGTTGCAACATGACATTTTCATGTTACATGGCACCTGCTTAACCTTTCCTATCCATCTTGATTAGTATCGCATCCACCAAGTGTGTACAAAAGAAGGGAGCAAAGGTTTCCTTATGGTGGGCTCTTAGTCGGGGTAAGAAATGTAATCAATTCCACCCGAATTGTCCATGATGAGAAGAATGGAATTGTATTGGCATTTAAGGTGGTGGAAGGGTTTAGTCAGGCCAAAAAGCGTATGCTTGTTATTAACATTTATGTAACCGCAGGAGATTTTGATTCTAATTATGTTTTTGATTATATAGATATGGTATTGGCTCAGTGGTTCAACTCGTCTGAAAATGATGTTGTTTTATTGGGGGGAGTCTTGAACTCAAGATGTCAGGACAATGGTCAGATTGCTATTTATGACAACGTTATGGCTAAGAGTAAAATGAAATATAAGTCTTCCAATGAATGAGGAAACCAATGGCTGGGTTTTATTAAAGAGTGGGATTTAGTACTGTTAAATGTACGAACCAAAGGTGATTGGCCAGGTAAGCACACTTGGCATGCAGGTACAAGGTCAGCAACACCGGATTACTACTTTAGGAGTAACGCATTGGTGGAACAAATCATTGAGTTGCAGAAAATACCTAATACATACAGTGATCATTCAATCCTCTACCTCAGTTTTAACATTGGTGAAAAGAATGAAAGATGTTATGATGCAGGAGAAGTTGTAGTAAATCATGCAGGTACTCGTTTATGCTGGTCTAAAGCCAACATAGATAAAGCCTGCGTAAGAATCTCCAACATGAAAGATACGATCTCAATTAAATTAAACAGCCTTGCAACTAACGAGATCGAAGCTCGGTTAAAACTGATGGCTCATTGGGAGTGAGGGCTAAGAGGTAAATTGTATATGGTACCTTGTAATAAGGGAAGAAAAACGGGTATTACGAAGGGACATCAGGAGTATTAATAAATTGAGTAGTTCTAGACTTGAAAAGATCAGAAAAAGGAAAAATTAATATTGTAACTGGTTAAAAAGATATAAGGCATCCATAGTCATAATCATTAGCAACCATTAAGACCGGAACACTTGTGCATTATGGCAGGTGTTGTTTCTAGCTAAAGGAGATAAACCAGCACAATCAGTCAATCCAATTACTGAAAAAGCATGGCTGAATCACATAAGCTCCAAAATGTTCCTGCAAGTTCCTTTGCCAACACTTAGTACTGAGGAAATTGGGCGGTGGCCTCTTTCGATTGGCTCAGCTGACATTGTTGAGGCAATAGTAAATTTGAAATGTTCAAGAGCCCCAGGCCCAAACGGTTGGGCCAACATAGTACTCATAAAAGATCTGGAAAGGTGGGCCAGGGTTCTGTACCTTTTTTTTAAGAAAGTTTGCAACAACTGTGATGTTCCTGAATCATGGCAGCAGTCCATTTTAGTCCCGGTGTGTAAAAAGGGAGACTGATTGACACCAAGCAATTATCGACTGCTGTACATGTTGGACGTCACAGGTAAGTTGTTTGCTTCCTTTGTGCTACGTGAGTTGCAAAGCTGGGTTGAATCAGGTAATATATTATACCCTTTTCAGAATGGTTATCGCCCAGGCTTGTGCATGGTGCATCAGGTTGTTAGACTCTTTGATACATGGGCCTTGATTTAGAGACAGAACCTCTTTATACATTACCTATGTCGACTTCAGTTCTGCCTTCGATCAGGTTAATTGAGTAAAGCAGTGGCTAAAAATGTGAAAACTGGTCTGTCCAGGATGGTTGTTGCAAATAGTCATTGCTCTTCATGAGAAGACTGGTGTCAGAGTACATTCGAACAATGAGGGTTTGTTGTCTGCACCAGTATTGATAAACAGCGTAAAGCAAGGATGTGTGCTGCTCCTCCATTGTTCAACCTATATATAGCTGACCTTCCACACCGTTTAGGTGAAAGCGTAAACTGTCCCCCTTAATAGGTAAAACATCAATAGCAGCAATGTTATACGCAGATGATTATGTGGGTAATTCATAGAATTCAGCGCACAAGTGGCACACGCGGCTGACGCACAGTGTGCGCGTGCGACAGTCTGTGCCAGCCGCATGCGCCAAAATCCATTCCGCGCACAGCGTATTCATGGATTTTAACATCCAAAACCAGCCGCGGCGCAGAGTGGCGCAGCGACCCTGCAGCAGCGCCAGTTACGCCCCCAACTCCTCCCCATGCACCATGCACAGCGCACAAATCCCGTACATGGCGCACAGGCCAGTGGACCAGCATACAGCCCCCCAACCACGAAAACGCCTGTAAAACTCCCCACGCACCCCTCCGAATACATGTACACCCCTGCGCGGGGAGAATCACACGCGATTGGGCCTGTGCGAGCGGGGTACGTGTATTACTGGGGTTCGCGGGGAGTTTCACACGCGATTGGGCCTGTGCGAGCGGGGTACGTGTATTACTGGCGTTCTCGGGGAGTTTCACACACGATTGGGCCTGTGCGAGCGGGGTACGTGTATCACTGGAGTTCGCGGGGAGTTTCACACGCGATTGGACCTGTGCGAGCGGGGTACGTGTATTACTGGGGTTCGTGGGGAGTTTCACACGAGATTGGCCCTGTGCGAGCGGGGTACGTGTATTACTAGGGTTCTCGGGGAGTTTCACACGCGATTGGCCCTGTGCGAGCGGGGTATGTGTATTTTGGGGGTTCGCGGGAAGTTTCACACGTGATTGGCCCTGTGCGAGCGGGGTACGTGTATTTCGGGGGGTGCGCGGGAAGTTTCACACGCGATTGGCCCTGTGCGAGCGGGGTATGTGTATTACTGGGGTTCACAGGGAGTTTCACACGCGATTTCGCTGTCGGAGCGGGGTATCCAGTAGAGTGCACGGATAGTCCCACACGTGATTTGGCAGTGTGGGTCCTCCCAGGTGTGCCCTCTACCCCCTCCATGGCCCCTGCAGGCAGCCCACACCACAGGGGACTACCCAGCACCCCTGGTCATGTCCTGCACGCAGCCCATCCACCATGGGCATGCCCCCCAGCCAGCCCACATGTCACCTTGCTCTAGTGATCACCAACTCATGTCCCCCAACACCCCCACCCCCCAGCAGTGAGGCTCAGGCCCCGACTCATGTCCCCCAGCACCCCCACCCACCCAGCAGTGAGCCTCAGGCCCCGACTCATGTCCCCCAGGACCCCCACCCACCTAGCATTGACAGGCACCTGCCAGCAGGCCAAACTCATGTCCCCCAGCACCCACACCCACCCAGCATTGACAGGCACCTGCCAGCAGGCCCCGACTCATGTCCCCCAGCACCCCTGCCCACCCAGCAGTGAGCCTCAGGCCCTGACTCATGTCCCCCAGCACCCCCACCCACCCAGCAGTGACGGGCACCTGCCAGCAGGCCCCGACTCATGTTCCCCAGCACCCCCAACCCCCAGCAGTGAGGCTCAGGCCCCGACTCATGTCCCCCAGCGCCCCCACCCACCGAGCATTGACAGGCACCTGCCAGCAGGCCCCGACTCATGTCCCCCCAACATGTCATCATGATCCACAATCATGGGCCTCATGGCCTCCCAAATCCCACCGCACGCCACCCCTGTGCAAAGACCCAACCAAGTATCCCATCCACCCCACATTGAAATGCCCATTACATGATAAAACCCAAATGGCAAGAATGTACATCAACACATGTCTGTCACACGCACACAATGGGTGCTGGTGATTGTGAAAACCTACACCGTGACATGCATGAAACCAATGAGAGAATACCACACATCAAAGTAATAAACCAAAATGTATTGAACACAAAAGAATGTAATCAAATGAAAACATGAAAAAAAAGTTTGAAAAAAAGATGAAATGCAACATGTCCAAAACACAAAAAGAAAAACATGAAGTCTGAATCCAAATAAATCGAAATGAAAATGTGTCCAAAGTCTACGGCCGCCAAATCAAATCCAAAGGAAACAGAAACAGTAAAATCCATTGCTCCATGGTGAGAAAAATAATAATAGATAAATCCACTGTTCATCTATGTACAAAGAAGTAATCCAGGGTCCATGAGCCCAACGAATGAAATGAAACCTAGCAAAAAAAACTACCTAATAAAGAACTATATACAAAAGGCGGGGCATAGTCCAAGTGCCCCAAATGAATGAAAAAGATAAAGGAAACCTAAAACTACAAACTATATACAATGGCGGCGGGCTAGTCCGACGGCTCACTTCCCGATTTCCCAGGCCAGGGCATCATCGAACTCCTGCTCGATGTCCTTGTAACGCTCACCTGATTCTCGCCGAGGCGCCGGTCTTGACTGGGCGACTACCGTATCTTCAAAAGTGATGTGTAGCACCCGGTTGGCTCTTTGGGCTGGACCTCTGTGCACTGTATGCCTGACTCGAAGAGTAAGATGTCTGCAGATAGAAAATATGGGATTAATGAACTGGGGTTATTGGGGTGTCCCTATCTCTTTCCTTTTCTCCTCTCCTGTAGAACCCCAAAGGTTAACGCTCTCACCTTAGGTAAGTGAACGCCGAGCTCTCCATCTGCCTCGGGGCCGGGTGCTGTAACCAGTTTCTTCACTGGATAGGTAGCGCAGGCCTCTTGACTTCAGAGGACAGCTGTCCGTCGTTTACTTCACGAACGGTGAGTTCCGAGTATTTCAAATGTCTTTAAAAGTCTTTTGTAATGCTGTCTCTTATTTTGCAGGGTTCCGGCGATGGCGGTTGACTGGCTGAAGTGAGTTGAGGATGGACCCGTATGCGGAATAGAAGCGCCTGGAAGCGCGTAAGTAAGCGCTTGTTGCTTGCTTCACGATGCGCACTAACTGTCCTTTTATTTTGCAGGTACCAGTTCGGAGCTGCTGAAGGATGCCGGAATGCCCACTGAGTTCGGCGTGGATGGAGTAATGGCACGTGAGTATTTAACGTTACCCAATGTCTTTAAATGCACCTTCTTTTGTCTTACAGATGCGGGATGCAGCGCCGAAGGCCTCCGGAGCGTGCGAAGAGTTGGTAAGCTTTTGTCTTTCAGATGCCGGAATGCAGTGCGATGACCTCCGGAGCGCGTGAAGAGTAGGTAAGCCTTTGTCTTTCAGATGCAGGAATGCTGCGCGAGGCGTTGATGACAGCCGATGGACCAGGTAAGAGATGCGCTGTCACTGAAGACCGTAGTGCTAACCTGTTCTTTCTTGTCTTTATAGATGTTGCTGAAGACTGGATTCAGGATGGTAAGCCTTTTTCCTTTAGGCCCAGGATCAGATGCAGAAGACACGATGAGCGTTCTGCTGCAGAGGATGCAGAATAACGCAAAGCAAGATTCATCCATCGGGTGTGGTTTAAATAGCCTCCTGTAGTGCTTAGGTGTCTCCTTCCACAGCCACGCCTAGGTAAGAAAAGAGTTCCTGCTTTCCAGAAGAGTTCCAGTGTTCTGAACCTAGGGAGTGGCTCCTGCCCACCCAACAGGAAAAGTAGTCCCAAACAGAAGAGGATCAGGGGTTCAACTGGCAGGTAAGTAAGCAGCATGGTCTGCTGCAGGTAAGTCCACCCAAGCATTATGAGCCCGGCGCTTGCAGCGCTGGGACTGGGCATATTTATGAGCCTGGCGCCACTGGCGCCAGGACAGGGTCCAAAAGGTCCCAATTGGGACTGGCTGGCACTCGGAACCTGGGTTATGGGTCTGCTTCCAAGGGAGTTGGGTAAGTCCTGGCCTTTTGGAAGCAGAGATCATGACAGTACCCCCCCTCAAGGCCCCTCCCAAACCGGGCTTCCCCGGGGGTTTTGGCTTGTCAGGAAATGTTTGATGAAATCTTTTGATTAGACGAGGAGCGTGGACATATTCTGCAGGTTCCCAGGATCTTTCTTGAGGGCCGTAGCCTTTCCAGTCAATTAGGTAAAATAGCTTAGATTTGGAGATCTTGGAGTCCAGGATGCTTTTGACTTCAAACTCGAGTTCTCCATCAACTAGGATAGGTTTTGGGGATTTAGTTAGTCGGGTTTGAGGTTGCACGGGTTTTAAAAGAGAGACGTGGAAGACCGGATATATCTTCATGTGAGGGGGCAAGTCCAACTTGACCGCTACTGGGTTTACTATGGTAATGATGGAATAGGGACCAAGGTATCTTGGGTTGAATGTGCGTGGTCCTTTTAGAGGTAGATATTTGGTGGATAACCAGACTTGATCTCCTACTTGATATTGGGGGGCTTCCTTCCGATGTTGATCTGCTCCTTTCTTGTATTGTTCCTTAGCCCTTTGAAGGTGAGAAACGGCTTCCTTAAAAGCTTGGGTGATTGTAGAGTGCAGGTAGTCTACTGCTGGTGTTCCAAGATCTTGGGGTGGATCCAACTCTGAGGTTCGAGGGTGACAGCCGTATAAAAGAAAAAACGGGGTTTTCCCAGTTCCTGAGTGGACAGAGTTGTAGTAGGCATATTCGGCTATCCAAAGGATATCTTTCCAAGTTTTTTCAGTTTGTTGCAGCATGCAGCGTAAATACTGTTCCAGAGTTTGATTGGTCCTCTCGGTTTGTCCGTCGGTTTGAGGGTGGTGACTGGTCGATAATCTCACATCAATTTGAGCCGACCGACAACAACTTCGCCAAAAATGAGAAATAAATTGACTACCTCGATCCGAAATTAGCACTGAAGGAAAACCGTGCAGTCGGACGATGTTTTCGAGAAATTCTCGGGCCAGAGTTGTTGCTGTTGGCAAGCCTTTGAGTGGAATGAAATGCGCCATCTTGGAGAATAAGTCCACGATTACCAGGATCGTATTGTATCCGGAGCATGGAGGTAGGTCGGTGATGAAGTCCATAGAAAGCGTATGCCAAGGGCGAGGTGGGATGTCAATAGGGCGTAAGAGGCCGGCTGGTCTTTCCTTTTGACTCTTGTTTTGGGCGCATACTCCACAGGACATTATAAAGTCTCTGATATCTTTTTTCCAAGACGGCCACCAGAAGTAGCGCTTGATCTTTTCTGAGGTTTTGGCCATACCGGGATGTCCTTCCATTAGAGACTCGTGATAACAAGAGATCACCTTTTTCTGTAAATCTGTGCTGGGCAGGTATAATCGTTCTTGGAAATACAATAAGTTGTCCTTTACTGCAAAGTCCTTTCCCTGCAGATGCCAATTCTGTATTTCTGCTGGAGTTATAAATTGCCTGGTTTTATCCTTAATTTCCTCTATGGATTCGGTGGTTATTACACCCAGAATTCTTTGTTCGGGAATGATAGGTACAGGTTTAGGGTTGGTCAAGTGTTCCTCCACTGCCATCCGAGAAAGGGCATCAGCTTTACTGTTTTTTGTACCAGGTCGATAGGTAATTATGAAGTCAAACTCGGCAAAGAATAGTGCCCAACGGAGTTGTCTAGAGGATTGGGCTTTTGCGGTTTTCGGTGATCCGTAATCACAGTAACGGTGTGCCGGGCCCCCAGAAGATAATGCCGCCAAACCTTAAAGGCAGACTTGATAGCCAGAAGTTCCTTATCAGTAATAGTGTAATTGATCTCAGGAGGCGAGAATTTGCGAGACCAGAATGCCACGGGATGTAACTGATTGGTTACTGGGTCCTTCTGTGATAGAACTGCCCCCATGGCAAGGCTCGAAGCATCAGTTTCAACGATGTAGGGGAGTTCGGGGCGAGGATGTTTTAGAATTGGTGCAGAGATAAATTTTGTCTTCAAATTCTGGAAAGCTTGTTCCGCCTCGGTAGACCATTCAAAACGTTTGTTTTTCTTTAACAAGGCAGTGATGGGCTGGACTATTCGAGAGAATTCGGGGATAAACCTGCGGTAAAAGTTGGCGAAGCCTAACATGCTTTGAACCCCTTTTACGGAGGATGGTGATGGCCATTTTAGAATTGCATCGACCTTCCTTGAATCCATACGCACTCCGCTAGGTGATAATATGAATCCCAAGAATTCAACTTCAGTCACGTTGAAAACACATTTTTACAACTTAGCGAAAAGTCTGTGTTGACGCAACCTCTCGAGGACCATTTTCACGTGTTTCCGATGTTCAGATTCCGATGAAGAATAAACGAGGATGTCGTCAATGTAAACGACAACACATACATCTATGAGTTCTCTGAGGACATCGTTCATAAAATATTGAAAGGCGGCCGGGGCATTACAAAGTCCGAAGGGCATGACCTGATATTCAAATAGCCCATACTTGGTGCGGAAGGCCGTCTTCCATTCATCGCCCTCTTTTACTCGTACCAAGTGGTAGGCTCCTCTAAGATCCAGCTTTGTATATATGCATGCTCTTCTGACTTGGTCCAGGAGTTCAGGGATTAAAGGTAACGGATATCTATTCTTAACGGTGATCTGGTTCAGGGCGCGGTAATCTATACAACTTCTAAGGTCCCCTTCTTTTTTTGGAACGAAGAACAAAGCTGAAGAAGCAGGGGACTTAGAAGGACGAATAAACCCATTCGCTAGGTATTGATCCAGGTATTGTCGGAGGTGAAGGTTCTCAGGCTCGGTGAGGGCATAAATTCTGCTACACGGAGGAGTAGATCCAGGTATCAGGTCTATCTGGCAGTCATAGGACCTATGAGGAGGTAGAGAGTTAGCCTGATCCTTCCGGAAAACATCTTGGAATTCTAGGTATTCGGGAGGTAACTGGGGAGTCTCCGAAGAAATTGCTGCTAGAGCAACACCAGATGGAGGGTGACAAGTAGAGACACATTCTGGGAACTGAACCGTTCTTGCTCGCCAATCGATCCGAGGATTGTGTTTCTCTAACCAAGGTATCCCTAGAATAATCTGGAACTGAGGGGCCTTGATCACATCGAACACGATCTTCTCATGGTGTCCATCTTGACTTACTAGCGTCACTTCTTGAGTGGTATGCGTTACTGGTCCGGAGGCTATCTCCGTACCATCCAGCGTAGTAATGACGTCCTTTACAGCCTTGGGACAAAGAGTTAGATTCATCCTCAAAACCATTTCATGATCCACATAATTGCCGATGGCACCGCTGTCGACGTAAGCTTCAATCGCATGTAATCGATCCGGATGATCAGGGCTAATGAGGACCATAGGTATCACGAAATGCGAGGTCACGGAACTGGTTTTAACGCTCGGCAAGAGGACCTCTATTCTTGTCGGGCGAGGTCGTTTCCCAGCTCAGAGTTTGTGACCTTGGTAACTGCAGCTCCTACCGCCTTCTTGGCTGGTTTCACCGGACAGTCTCGAAGAAAGTGCCCTGAGTTTCCGCAATAGAGGCATAATTGCAACTGTTTTCTCCTTTCCCGCTCCTTTTGTGTTAGTGGTCCTTTCAGGCCCCCTATTTGCATGGGTTCCCCGGAGTCTACTCCTTTGGAAGGAGTTGGTGGTTTGGAAAATACTCGAGCATCAAACTTGGAACGATCGGCCTTCCTGTTCTGCAGTCTGTGATCTATTTGAACGACTAAGTCTTTATAGTCCGAACAGTCTTGTGGGGGATTCACTACTTGGGCTAAAACGTCTTTGAGCTCTCCACGTAGACCTCTATAAAACAGTGTAATCCTTTTGTCCTCAGGCCATTGAGTTTCCACTATTAGTCTGTTGAAAGATGCAATATAAGCCAAAAGGTCTTGATTACCCTGTCGCAACGAAAGAAGCTCATTGTACAAGGCCTGCCCCTGTGAATGTCTTGCGTACAGTTTTTCCATACTAAGCTGAAAGGCTTGAAAATCATGGAGAACCGGATCATCTTGATTAACTAGAGGGATCGACCAGTCTGCCGCATTGCCACTAAGGTACGAAAGCACAAAAGCTAATTTAGCTTGATCAGTTGGAAAGGCTGCTGGCCGGCATAAAAAATGCAACCGGCACTGATTGATAAATACTGCAAACCTCTTTGGGTCACCAGAAAATCGTTCGGGCGGAGCCAGAGGTACATTCCCAGGTAGGTTGATCTGCACTGGATTCATAGGGGATGTTGAAGGAAGATTTGCCCCTGATGCGGGTAACGGGGTCTGTCCGGCTTGTGACTGTAGCAATTGTCTAGCAAGATCGTCTGTTCGCTCCTTGGAAATAATTAGTTCCCTTCTTAGAGCATTCGTTTCCTGACGAGCTGCATGCACTTCTGGCCTTAGTTCCCCAAGTAACCGGGCTAGGTGGTCGGTATCCGAGGTTTCCATAGCGCCTGGGCGAGAGTTTTGCGGTTGGCTTTGCGTTCTGTAACGCTCACCTGATTCTCGCAGAGGCGCCGGTCTTGACTGGGCGACTACCGTATCTTCAAAAGTGATGTGTAGCACCCGGTTGGCTCTTTGGGCTGGACCTCTGTGCACTGTATGCCTGACTCGAAGAGTAAGATGTCTGCAGATAGAAAATATGGGATTAATGAACTGGGGTTATTGGGGTGTCCCTATCTCTTTCCTTTTCTCCTCTCCTGTAGAACCCCAAAGGTTAACGCTCTCACCTTAGGTAAGTGAACGCCGAGCTCTCCATCTGCCTCGGGGCAGGGTGCTGTAACCAGTTTCTTCACTGGATAGGTAGCGCAGGCCTCTTGACTTCAGAGGACAGCTGTCCATCGTTTACTTCACGAACGGTGAGTTCCGAGTATTTCAAATGTCTTTAAAAGTCTTTTGTAATGCTGTCTCTTATTTTGCAGGATTCCGGCGATGGCGGTTGACTGGCTGAAGTGAGTTGAGGATGGACCCGTATGCGGAATAGAAGCGCCTGGAAGCGCGTAAGTAAGCGCTTGTTGCTTGCTTCACGATGCGCACTAACTGTCCTTTTATTTTGCAGGTACCAGTTCGGAGCTGCTGAAGGATGCCGGAATGCCCACTGAGTTCGGCGTGGATGGAGTAATGGCACGTGAGTATTTAACATTACCCAATGTCTTTAAACGCACCTTCTTTTGTCTTACAGATGCGGGATGCAGCGCCGAAGGCCTCCGGAGCGTGCGAAGAGTTGGTAAGCTTTTGTCTTTCAGATGCCGGAATGCAGTGCGATAACCTCCGGAGCGCGTGAAGAGTAGGTAAGCCTTTGTCTTTCAGATGCAGGAATGCTGCGCGAGGCGTTGATGACAGCCGATGGACCAGGTAAGAGATGCGCTGTCACTGAAGACCGGAGTGCTAACCTGTTCTTTCTTGTCTTTATAGATGTTGCTGAAGACTGGATTCAGGATGGTAAGCCTTTTTCCTTTAGGCCCAGGATCAGATGCAGAAGACACGATGAGCGTTCTGCTGCAGAGGATGCAGAATAACGCAAAGCAAGATTCATCCATCGGGTGTGGTTTAAATAGCCTCCTGTAGTGCTTAGGTGTCTCCTTCCACAGCCACGCCTAGGTAAGAAAAGAGTTCCTGCTTTCCAGAGGAGTTCCAGTGTTCTGAACCTAGGGAGTGGCTCCTGCCCCACCCAACAGGAAAAGTAGTCCCAAACAGAAGAGGATCAGGGGTTCAACTGGCAGGTAAGTAAGCAGCATGGTCTGCTGCAGGTAAGTCCACCCAAGCATTATGAGCCCGGCGCTTGCAGCGCTGGGACTGGGCATATTTATGAGCCTGGCGCCACTGGCGCCAGGACAGGGTCCAAAAGGTCCCAATTGGGACTGGCTGGCACTCGGAACCTGGGTTATGGGTCTGCTTCCAAGGGAGTTGGGTAAGTCCTGGCCTTTTGGAAGCAGAGATCATGACAGTCCTAGAGGCGGTCCTCTTCCATGTCCCCAAGGGTTCACAGGGACGATGCCATGTTGACCTCCAACTCCCTGCGAATTGCCTCGAGGCACTCGGCCCGCCTCAGTGCCTCTCCGCCCTGACCATTGTGAGCCGTGCCTCTTCCGCCCGCCGCCGCTCCGCACCTATGGCCTGGCCCAACCACTGACACACGGAAGACCCTTGGTCCTCCTGCCCTCTGCCCCTCGGATGTTTAAGCCCCCGAGCCATCATGGCTCCCACCTTGTTGCTGCTGCTGTGCCTGTGCCCTGGCTCTTGCTGCCTGCACGTCCTCCTCCGGCTGGGGTGCAGTTGTTGAGGTGGCCACCCCTGCTGGACGTCCGACTCCCAACTGTGGCAGGGATGTGTCCTCCACCAGCCTGGCCGCAGGGTCAGAGGCAGCTCCACAGGGTACCCAGGTGATACATGGGTGGGAAGATGGCATGGAGGACGACTGGTGCATAGGGGGTTCAGGTGAGGAGGGGGTCGGAACAAGGTCCAGCATACGGAGGAATCCAGCCCTGGTGACCCGTCCCAGTAAGTCAATGCGGTCAACGAGGCCGCCGAGATGACGTGCAGTGTCTTCACGAAAACACTGCAGGTCACCTCGCATGCCCCGTTGACTCAACGCCATCCCAGACAGGACAGGCTCAACCCGGTCCCGGATTGCCACGTCCGCAGGGAGAGGAAGGCCAGTTGTTGTGGCTCATCCCCTCCCTGAAAACGGGTCTGGACGTAGGCATCCCTGCTGTTGCAGGATGATGCAGTCACAGGATCGGGGACAGGATTACACACAGGCACCTCCGCGGCGGCCTGTGCTGCCTCCTGTCCCTGCCCCTGCACTGCACCACTAGCACCAGTGTAATCCCCACCTCCAGAGCCCGTGTGTGTCCCTTCCACGGCCTCCTCCTCCACCAAACCCCCCACCAACCTGGATGACTCCATGCCATCTTCCTCCATCGGACCCTGTGGGGTCTTAGCTGCCCCTTCTGCTGAAGAGGAGTCCACCTCCAACCTCCGCCTCTTGGACATGCCCTCGGTAGCTGCGGCCTGGGACGCGGCACCAGACTCCTCACTCCCGGACGAGATGACAACCTGGGAGGGGAGCCGGGCCTTGCGTCTCCGGCTGGTGGTGCGATCCCTGCCACTTTGCTCCACAGCACCCTCTCCGCCCTCTTCATCAGTTGACGCTGCAGACAGGGAGAGATAGAACACAGGCATCAGGGCACTGTACAATGGACTGATACACACATGACAGTTGCACATGAGTGGCAGTGTAAAACTACAGACATGGTGTCAAAAGAGAAATTATATCGTGCCTCCTATTGCAATAAATATATGTATATTGGCCTACGCCAAGCTGCTCGAAAGTCGCTTGCGAAAGAATCCATGTTGCAAGGACCTGACCTTAAAATCAATGTAAGCCGCCATTTTAGGCCAATCCGCCATTTTAGGATTCGCTTTGTAAAAGTCACCCTGTGAGTTAAAATGGTGGACAATGTCATTCCAAAATACAACATGGCTGTCTTGACCTCTGTACATAGCTAATATGTAACTTGCCTGCAGGCCACTTGTTGAGGTTGTGAACTGAGACCTTGTCCTTCGTTGACTTGTGTGTAAGGGATTACTCGTGTAAAGAAACTAATCCACGCGTATACTATAAAAACAATGTATTCAAATACTGAACATAGAACACTTGTTTAACCACATTGTATTAATGTTTAAGAAGACTAACATGGAAAATCCCAGATTACACAGTTGCTGTATAGGCTTTTTGATACATGTATTAAAAGCAAACCAGTTATATGCGGTTGTTCGAGACTTGGCATGAACCCTAGATCGGTGATGTATTAAGGGAATGTTAACCCTAAGTGAGGCTGGACACCGTGCCCACAAAGTGTATAAAAAGCCAATGCATTCTAATGTACAGCGTCTCTCACTGAACACACTGAACTACGATGGAGTTCGTTGTGTTGTACTGAGGGCCGATAGCTATCTGATTTTGCTCTGTTTTTGTAACTGGATTCAGTATAAAATAAAGTACTTTGCATGTTCCTTTGTAACCCGTGTTCGGTGTGTTTCCTTTTGGGGTACTCAGCCTCGATATTTTGGTTTTGTTTTCACAGTTGGTGCCCGAATAGGGACCCTCAAGATTGATGCCAGATTGTTGAAGGTTGACACGTGCTATCGGACCGGGATCGGACAGTGTGACAAAAAGGGGCCCCACTGAACGAGATGCGACACCTCAGCAGCGCTGCACGACCCGATCCCTGGACGATTAGCTTGTGGTCTGAGACGCCATCTTGACGAGGGTCCACTTATCGAGGTGGGCAGATTTGCCGAAATCACCATACACGAGGTAAGATTAGTTAGGTAAGATTCTTTGAAATCCGATTGGACCTCCTTAGGTTTGTTCAGATGAGTCGTGACCCGACTCTTAATTCAACCCTGAAAATTTGAATTTGGCGCATTGTATCTGCAGACACAATTATTGACCAGGTAACACCAATAATTTGATATGCCTGGGAAATGGTCTACCTGCTTCAGGGCGTTGTTCCGCAGCGATAAACAATCTTTGGAATTTAGCCGTCCGGCACCACAGGAGGGGTCGCCGGCATGTACTATGTACTGTAAGCATGGCATTGGAAGTATAGTATTTAATGACATTTGGCACAGACAAACCAGACATGCCTCCGAACTTCAGTGGCCAATCCATGGTAGTTTTGAAATCCCTCGTATTGAGTATTTAGAGTCAATTCTATTAACGAAAAAGGCTAGACCTGCAGCATTTGATGTTTTGCAGAATTGGAAAAAAGAAGAGTTGCAGCAACTTAAAAGTAGAGAAAAGCATGTGCGCCGTCACAAGACGAACGCCGAAAAAGCCTTATTGTATGACCAAGATAAACATTCTGAATCGACTAGGAGTATGGATAGGGCTTTCTCACTTGGAATTCAAAAAATATATCCTTCCAAAGACCTCCATGCTTCCGATGAATTTATAGATAAATTATTAAATGAACAAAGGCCTAATGCCTCTGTGCCACCTCCGTATGTTCCTCTTCCTGCTGCTTTGCCTCTTCATCTTGTTATTCCTGCTATACCTGCTGTTGTTCCAGTTGTTCCTGCTCCTCCTAATGTTCCCCTTCCTCCAGCTCCTCCACCTCTTCTTATCGCACCAGTTACAGTACCTCCATTGAATATGCCTGCTCCCTCTCTTCCAAGTGGCCCTGAGCCGCTTGTAATCAATCGAGGTGCAGGGTCAAAGGTTGTCACTCGCAATACTGTACCACCGGAGAAGAAACGTGAGTTAATTGCATGGGCTAAGCATTGTATGGAGAGGGATGATCAAGCTAATGTTTTTGCAACACTTTGTAATATGGATAATTTTCCTGAGAAAAATGTTTTTATTGAAGGTTTAGGGATTCGGTTATGTGTAATGTGGGGAAAATTAAATAATACAGATCTCCCGCAAGGGTTAAGGGATCTAAATACTTTAGTGTTTTCTAGAGACACTGTGGAGAAAGTAAATGACCTTGTCGAGAGGTTATTTGGGTATAGAAAGGAGTTAGAAGAGTTGCAGAATGAGGATGACGAAGAGGAAAGTATGTATGTACAGAAACGGTTCCTTCCTTGTCGTAAATCGATATATGAGGAAGCACGAATTTGTACGAAGGACGTGCTTAGATGGATTTCGGATATGTCGATAACTCCAGTTGAAGTTTATGACACATATAGTCAGTATACGCCAGAAATGCAGAGGAAAGTGATACAGGTAATAATAGAGTACCTACAGGATGATTGTGTAAAAAGAAAGATTAGTTGTCCCACTGAGTTATTGAGTATTTACAAGAGAGCTTTTTCACCTGACACTTCTTCGACTGCTTTAGCGCTCGATTTGGCTCTGTTGCTTAGTAAGCGTTCGGAGTCACCTACTTCTCAGTTGCCTATGAGAGAGGTTCCTCCGACATTTGTCCCGAAGGTTGAGGTTGCGGCCGATGCTGCACGGTGTATAGTCGCTGTGGACATTCCTACACATTATGTATCACAGGTCGTTCACGTCCCGTTTTCAAGACAGGAAGTGAATACTATTAGACAATCTATTCCCGATATTAGGAAAAATCCGAAAGGATTCTATAAAGAAATAGAGTCCGTCTTGCAATCCTCAGTATTCACCTTAGGCGATATTGATCTGTTATTCCCTGTACTCCTCCTGCCTGTAGATTTGTGGAAGCAAGTGAGAACTATAGACGACGTGCCAGGGTTGGGAGATACATGGGTAAATATAACTAGACACGATGGAGAAAGGCCAGCTGGTGAAAGACCGCCTCAGGTGATATAAACTTTGCCTCATAGAATAATTGCTAAATTGAAAACCATAATTCCAGAGAAAAAAATTATATGGGACAAACTTACGGCCTGTGTCCAAGGAAAGTCTGAGGGTGCTACCGAGTTCTTTAATCGGTTCGAACAGGTATTCTCAGATTTCAGTGGACAAGACCTAGGCACAAAGTCTGAGAAAAGGTTGTTTGTGGACAGATTTGTACGTGGATTTCTGCCTGACATCCAGTCACAAACTATGTCTTCTGAGAGCGCTTGGCAGGCGAAATCCCAATCAGAAGTGCTGCATATGGCTCAGTACTACGAGAACCGTGTCAATAATTAGAAAGATAGGGTTGAAAAACGAAAAGGCGATTTGAAAACTGAAGTGCTATTGCAGAAAATTGTTAGAAGCCCCAGAAGGGGTAGTTCTCAGATTAGAGGTCAGTATGTCCCGCAAGGGAATGTGCCATTGGGTCCTGTGAACATTAACCAGTGTGCTTATTGTCGTCAAGAGGGTCATTGGCGAGCACAATGCCCCGTCCTTTAACAAAGGTCAAATAATACATTCGGAAATATGGGTAGACGATCCAGAGGTCGCCCGGGGGTAGGTGGCCCTGGTAGAGGTCAGATTACACAGGATCCTCAGCAACCTTTCTCACAGGATAATCAGATTTCGAGTGTGGACACCAGGAACATATTTAATCATCCTTCCGCTGCATATTTATCTGAAGAGCTTCCTTTTGATGACATTCTGTTTTGTTAGGATTGCCAAAAGCAGGGTTTGGAACCTACGCCTGGCATTGGAAGTATAGTATTTAATAACATTTGGCACAGACAAACCAGACATGCCTCCGAACTTCAGTGGCCAATCCATGGTAGTTTTGAAATCCCTCGTATTGAGTATTTAGAGTCAATTCTATTAAAGAAAAAGGCTAGACCTGCAGCATTTGATGTTTTGCAGAATTGCAAAAAAGAAGAGTTGCAGCAACTTAAAAGTAGAGAAAAGCATGTGCGCCGTCACAAGACGAAC